>NC_047164.1:20460365-20789115 GCF_009819705.1 Hippoglossus hippoglossus
AAATAAGATAAAAGATACAGGGCCTTTTGTTTTTTTCATTTTTGTGTCCAGCCCGTGATAAAAGCCTCATCAACACACCCACTTGCTGGTATTCACACGAGCTGACTTGGACATTCTCCAATGTTTTTACTAGGGGGCCTGCAGGAAAAACTCCGGAGAAAGTCTGCAGCAACTGACTCTCTCACGCACAGCCCCTATGGATAACCTCCGGAAATTATACAGAGTTCAATACATGATTTAAAAGCAGCTACAGCGTGCTGTGAAGCTGAAGAGTTCGTACTTCATCCCACAACTGTTGCAATAACAGACATTTCTGCTGCAAGTAGGGATAAGAGAGTACTCGTTCTCCTTATTACAAGTCAGTGGACCATCAAAATGATTTTGTCTCATTTCTTCTTTGGTAGAATGGTTGCATACTGTTGTTTTAAAAAAAACACGTAAAACATGAATCAAATATTTAGTGTCAGTCAGTAGAAGGGAATGAGTCCGGATAAAACTGTGTCTACCAGTGAAGACATAGTTGGAGTCCAGACCAGCTTGCTGGCATACTACCATCATCCAGTATTGCAGACATCATGAGCAGTGAATGTCAACAAATGTGATGATTTGTGTTATTGCATCCACTGAAGAAGGATCTCATAAGTTCTCAGACTCACAAGGCCCCTGGATATGGTTATCATTAATCACTATGAATATGTACTGACTTTCAAAATGACATGACACAATGGCTGTGCATGTCGGTGTTGTTCCTGGGGGTGGATGTCTCCGAAGCTCTCTACCTGTACAGTCACGCAGGGGGAGAGAGGCCGCACCAGGCACTTTGCTTTTAATGAGGATAGCACTGAACACATGCGTTCCCTTGTCATTGTACTAAAGAGCTTGATTGCAGATGCTGATGCTTCCGATGACAAAAACAACATCTGTGAACATCTGCTATGGAAATTGAAGCTGGCCTTGGAACGGAACATTGACTTTGTTTTCCATCTTCATGGACCAATTAGGGCTAACAGATTTACACAGCCGGATCAATCTGAAAACAATAACGGCATCACTGTTATTTCTCGTGCTTGATAGCAGCGTGGCTCCACTGTGCACATTAGCACTACAGAACAGCAAGCACCCCGACCTTCACAACATCTTTGCTCCATCTCACATACATCCCTCGAGATGCTTTTTCCTTTTAATCTTGAGAACACGCAAGGCCGTGTGTGTCTCAGTGAGTATGTGTGCTTTCCCCCCCCTACTTCCTCTTCTCCGGCATCCTCGCTATAGTTAATTAACAGTTATTAGTGTAAGCAGAGAGCACCGGATAAGATGTCACAAATCATCAAGTCTCTAGGTGCAGTTGCAGCAATTAAGAGCTCTGTCGCACCTTCTCTCTCCACAGTCATCTGGTACGCATCCAGCTTCCTTCTTAGACCTGAAAGCACTAATCAAATCATTTCTTTTCAGATTTTGAGATCATTATTTAAAGTCCTAACGATGTGAGACTCCCAGCTCGGCACCTCCCCAGGCCCCAACTTCTGATTACAAAACAATGCACAGCTACACTTTTTAATGGGGAACAGTAGTTGGAACTTTTTTGAAAGCCAAGGTTCTATTTATACCCTTGAGGCTTTACTATACCCAGACATACACATGTGCAGCTACAGTAATAGAGCTGGTTAGCTGTGTTTAGTTGCAGATTTTAATGCAGACTTTGACTTTTCTGTTCCAATTTGTTGACCCTCTAAATGGAACCTTAATTACTTCCATCTGCAAGTAAAAGGACCTAACGCTTTGCTTCTTAGTCCTCTTTTGTTTGTTTTTTATTTGCTGTTGCTCTTGTGGCTCTGGCCTCTTGATGGTTTTGGCCAAGAAGTGTAGTGCAGTGAAGTGGTACTCAGCGGTGGTACAGGACAATCCTGTTGAATCCACAGTAGTTGCTTTTCCGGACTTCTGTGAAGACTGATGCTATTAAAATAATGGTGTCACACAGTTACTCTGTTTTATGGGATGGAGCTGCATAGACTGACACCCTTGTTTAAACCCCCCTAAGCCTTACTTTTTAGTCTTATTTTGGTCTGAATCAAGAGGATTTTGAGCAGACTGTCTAAGGTCTGAACAGAGTTGTAGAATTCACCTAACTCATCACTTGAGACAGGGCGTGCCTGGACTAATTTTAAACATTGAACACAATAGTTGCAGTAGTATAGCCTGAGAACATGTACGTGCAGTATAGAGTTTATATAGCTACTTTCAGACATGCACTGAACTCTGGAGATCCTCTGGACTTTCTTGCAGGGGCTGTAGGTGTGAAGGCAAATGTAATCCCGCTGTATTCACACGTGAGCTCACTTGGAGATTCTCCACAGTTTTTACTAGGGGGCTGACAGGAGAAACTTCGGCAACTGACTGTCTCACATTCAGCCCCTGTGAAAAATCTCCGGAAATTACTCTGAGTTCAATGCATGTGTGAAAGCAACAGTGTGCTGTGATGCAGATCGTACTTAATCACACTTACTGTTGCGAGTCTGCGGACTCTCTCAGGCCAGCCCCCTAGTATTTAGTCCGCAGAAAATCCAGAGGAGCCGATGTGAGAACAAAGCAGGAGATTCTCCGCAGGATTCACGAGTCGGCGCAGTGATGACATGCAAATTCACTTCAGTCCTGAAACACTGTTAAAAAGAGATATTATTTCCGAATAATTTCCATTGTCATACTGGTTTATTTATTAATCCCTTTAAAGTACCAAATCCTTACACAATTTGTCATTGTAGTACATGTATAATTTAAATTTGTTTAGTTGTAAAGTGGTAAAATATAGAATCTGATTAAAAAAGGCGTGACAAAATACTTACCGAAAGGGAATTAATATAATTTCATCCCAAAACAAAACACACAAAGATGGCAATAGAAATAAAGATTGCAAGCTAAGAAAAAACTGATTTAAAATCTAAAATCACCGCAGCCAGTGGTAGTGATAAAACGTTATATTGTGTTGTGTTATATTGTGGCGGCATACTGTCTTTGTTTTCGTCCTCTCATGTTGGAGGCAGCAGGCCTCCTCCATGCTCTTCTATGTCCAAATTCCTCGTCCATGCAGCTGCCTCGTGTCAATAAACTGGCATACTAGCAATGACAAATGAAACACACTGACTGAGTCCATACACAACAGCAGGAACAATTAAGAATATAATGCAGTCTGGAAGTCTCTGTGATGGCTGTTACACTGCTGAATGAAATGTGTTTTAAAGAATGATTGTTCAGTGATGTCACATGACTGAGAAACAAAAGGCTGATTTATTGCTTTTCCTTTCTGCCACACTTAGATCTGCACTGTCCCTTTTTCAGTGTGACAGCAGGTTCAATATTTCTACTCAAAGTTTGCATGCTCCTAGTAAGCCCCTCTGCAAGCACACCAACAAACACTGATACATATATAATACCATATGAGGATAAATACAAAATAGTATATAAACAATTTCTGCATAAGTATATTATACAGTATAAATCATCAGTGTGTCAAAAGAATGCTCCCTAAATCAATATTGAAATTGTATTTATGATACTCACATGAACACAATTAACAAATTCTGAGTCTTGAGTATGTAGCTCTTAATACTCATTCTGAAACTAACAAATTACCACATGTCCCACCTGCACTTATAAAGTACTTTAATGTGTTTGATAAAGACTGTGCACAAACACCCATAGGTGGTGCCACAAGTCCAAAAAAAGCTGTTTGGGCTCATGGCTGAAGATGGATGAGTTCATTTGAACTGCTCTTTCTCCGTCTGTCTGTCGTTCTCCCTCTCCGTGATAAAGGTCTCATCAGAGGGTTAGTCAGACACTGAGGGAATGGTTTCATTTCCCCCTCATTACAGCAGACGCTGGAGAATCACTGAGCTTCAAAGCTGCCTGATTGCATTATCAGGCATTTGGTGTAACACAGGCGTAATCTATGCCATGTGACAGGGGAGCCGGGCCAACATTACAGCACTGGGCTAGATGGAGGGAACGTGGACCTGGGCATCAAGACTAGTGTCAATTCATTTTCTGTTCACATTCTAAGGAAAGTCACTAAACTTTGGCTCAGGGGGAACAGCAGGATGTCCTCTTAAAAGAGGTTTGGTGGGTTGACTCCAGTCTCCCCCATTCTGTATAGTTCGGGATTATGCTGCATATAGATGCACTGTATGAATGTGTGGGTGAATGGGTGAATGGCAAGAAACTGTTCTGTAACGTGCTTTGTGGTCATCAAGACCTATAGATACAGACCATTTACTACCTCAGATACTGTAGTTCTAACTCAGTTTTTTTTACCTATTGACAGTTTATTTCCTCTATTGAAATATTTATTGGATCAAAACATGATGTACTTGAAAAAAATAACAAAACTTCAGAGACTCATCAACTGACTCTGTAGTTCCCCTTAGCTTTATGGGGCCTTTTAACATCTTCCAGCTTACTGTTTGGGTATTTCGGCCCACAGCTGCAGCCTCACTGCTCTCATAACATTGTTTCCAGCAGCAGGCAGGTATTTTGAGTGAAGAAGCTCTAATAAACCCAGTGTACACTCCATGGGCAGTAGCACGTAGCAGACAAGCACAGTTAGCATCTAATTGGATAATATTTTAATAGACTATTTAACAGCTAAAAAGAGAGATAATTCCTTTGGGAGGTGATGGAGACCAAAACTGAACTATAGGGAGATTAATTATTGGACATTGATTTATTAGGTTGCCAAAAATGCAGGATGAAGTACAGTATGTCTAATCTTCTTTAATTGTGTCTTGCTCCATACAACAAATTTATGGACATACATCAGTAAATAACCTTTCTCACGGTTAAGGATAATGGTTAGAAGTAATCTAAAGATGCTTGTCTCACCCTGGAGTGCTTTATTTGTTATGTTGGTGCTTCCAAAGGTCAAACACTGACTGATTGAAGTGTTTGACCTCCAACAATCGTTATCGAGATCAGCTGTGGATAAAGAGCTATAAAAGAATTGTAATTATCACCATTTTAGAAACGGTAATTATGGGCATCATTAGCATCCATCATTACGTTTAAGTGGGGCCACGGTCCAGGAAATGAGTGTTCATCCTGCTCTTTTTATCTGCTCGCTTCCATCGCTTTCTCAGTGTAGTGAGAGGAAACAGTAGAGGACATTTTGGAATCAGTGCCAACTGAAACAGGGTTGTCTAGTCTGCTTTTTCCCACAAGCCCACAGCTCCCTTATTCATTTTTAACCAGATCTCACAAAAGGTTTTACCCTGCTGTGGTTCAAAACAGTCTGGAAAGAGATCACTGATGTTCCCATTAGAATGAGTGGTTTTCTTCTTCTGTCAGCAGAGCATAAAAGTATGGACAGTATGTAAATTTGTAGAATGAGGGTTGAAGGACAGTTCACAGCTTGTCTGAGGGAAGAGAGGGAGCTAGGCTTAACTGAAATGAGAGAGAACTGATGGAAGTAGGTTAGATTTAACAATCCCTGCTGATAGACATCCACCTGCTATTCAGACCTTTTACAAGACAAAGCACGGCTTCAGCTGCAAAACAGCTAAAGTTTATTTTCAACAGTGTAACAGTGGAGTTGTGCACAACCACAGCTTTCCCCTGGATGAATTAGTAATGCTAAAAGATTCCATTTCGTCTATCTAAATGTTGTGTGCAGCGTTCCGTCTGGTTAATATAAGGAGCCACTCAATTTTTCATGCCCACGCCAAGTGTAGCCTTCAATTTAACATGCGCTTTTAATCCTGGGAGTGCTAAATTGCTTTTTAATGTCGAGGAACATGGTGTTTTCGGAGTAACTCGTGAAAAATGCATCAGCAATATGCAGAGCAAATCAGGTCTAATGTTTTGTTGTTGTTTTTTTTTAGGCTAAACTGAACAAAGCAACACCACAGCAAAGAGGAGTGAAACCAATATGTTGTTTTGACACATCTGTCACCTCAGGGGTCTCAGGAGGACACCTCCCGCAGGCAGTGACGGTGTGTGTGTGTGTTTGTGTGCAGCCAATGGTGTGATTAATTGCATGTCTCCTTTCACACATGCTTGTTGTGTATACTCTCAGTGCGGCACACATGCAGATCATTATTGTATGGCTCTACATAGGACATGCTGGTTGGTATGATGCAAGTTAGAACAAAAATTAGTGCACCCATGATCCATGGATGATACCATTCTTGTACAGATTTGTGGACAGAGGATTCTATTGGGCTTCTACTTTCTGGACAAGTTGTTGTTGTTCTACCTTCTGCTTTAAAATAGTGTTAGGTTCTATTGAATTCCAGTCAGGGGACACAGTTGGCCAGTTCCTTATTTTCTTTTTTGTCTCCTTTAAACCTGTTTCTGTCATTTTTTTCACATTATTCTCCTGCTTTATTTAGACTGGGTGTCATCTTTTCATTCAGTATTTGAGTTTACACACTTGCATTCACAGTGCTATCAATAAATATCACCCCCCTACGTGTGCACTCTCCTACCTCAATGTTTAATGGTCAGTACGGTGCAGTTACTGTCCAGGCCAGGTCCATGATCAACAGACCTGCTGGACCTCCATCTCATCCAAACTCATTTATTTTCATTTCATCTGAACAAAGACAGTGCTGCATAGAGTCATCTGGCTTCTTTTCATGCTCTTTGCTAAATGTAATCTTACAGTTTTGTCCTGATTTATGAGGAATGGTGTTCTTTGTCCATAGAGTTTGACTTTCGCACGCATCAGTCACTGTAACACCAATTTCCACGGATAATACTTGTGCCAAGTCAGAAGCTCTGAAATGTCTGTTTTTAAATGCAAGGTTGTGTAAGTAATGGATTGAGCAAAGCTTCATCTTTTAAGGATGGCAACTGTGCCTCGGTATTGCCTCTTCCAATACCTCATGAATGAGGTCTCCCAGGTTAGTTGCTTTCAGACGTGCACTGAGCTCCTGATAATCTCCTGACATTCTCCGGAGGGGCCAATTGTGACAACACAAATGTCTTAAAGAGACAATGTGAGAAAACCGCAGGAGATCCAGCTCATTGATGAGGCGCCCACTTAAAGCTCCCCTGAGATTTCAGTGTTGTTGTGAATGCATCTGACCGGGGGATCAACCACCGCATTGTTGCATTGAATAGAAAACTACGGAGAAAGTACCGACCCAATTGTGTGGACATCCTTTGCAGTTCATGTCTGAAAACGGTTAATGGTTTCTTACCTCAGGCAGTTCCACACCATGTGAAGCCATGTTGGATCAGACACAATCCAGGCCACAAGTTCACAGGATATTTGTTATTTTATAACTTTATTTATTCAATAATTCAAAGGTGAAGGCACCTCTGTTACAGTGATCACAGCTAAACTGACTTTTGTTGCCGTACTCATACCTACTTTGGTTACAGCTGTACTTTGGGACACATATTTTTAATTCTATTTAATTGCTTTTGATTATACATGGGATCAAATATGCCACACTTTACCTTAAGAATACTACAGTTTAAAATATTGGACGTTGACATAGTTTGGAATTATTTGATATTTTAGAGTTTTTGCACAGGGTTGTACTCACTCACTGTATGTGTGCCCCTCCTCCCTCAGGTGTTATTGTGCCTGGAGCGTTAGTGGATGGCAGGTGTTTGCAGGCGTCCCTGGCTCTGTTTGATTCCCCTACACACGCTTTAATGGACTCAGAGTCTGGACTCCATTGAACATGACTGAAATATGTTCCTGTAATATCCCTGGTCAGAGAATTTGTGAACCCAATCCAAATGACTTCCTCAGGGCCGGCCAACCAACCACCCTCTATTATCACGTTACAATGTGGCCATCGGAGCAGACTAATCAGTAGACAGTGGCAGTGGAACACATAGCCAATGCTGCCTCTACCAATTCCATATTGAGCTATATTTTCTCAGCTTTCAAACTAGCTTTAAAAGCAAGACACAAGAAAAACACTTACAAAATTTGGGATATTTCAAATTGAAGCTTTTCAAATCATCTAAGACTAGACTGAGTTAGTATAGCTTCATATAGTTTAGTGACGTTTGTATACATACACAATAATATTCTCCATTTATTCACGAGTGTGATTACAAGTGAGAAAGGTCCTGTGTTTTATTGTATTGTTTAGCGTCTGTGTTAAAATTATTAGCACAGAGCCCTAAAGTGTGTTTGAGTTCAACTGTGTGATCACAGTTTTGTTCATTCAGCCTTTCACCAAACTGAATTATAAACGTTATCTATACGACAAATCATTTATCCCCGTGTCAGTGGCCCCAGCAAATCCAGAGGTGTGTGTGTGTGTGTGTGTGTGTGTGTGTGTGTGTGTGTGTGTGTGTGTGTGTGTGTGTGTGTGTGTGTGTGTGTGTGTGTGTGTGTGTGTGTGTGTGTGTGTGTGTGTGTGTGTGTGTGTGTGTTACCTGTGCATCCAGGCATGTGAGTTGGGGTCAAGCTGTGTGTGGTGGTGCAGCTTTCCCTGTGGATAAGCAACGCAGCCCGTCCCTGTTGACAGTGCAAATCCTCTTATGTGTGTGTGTGTGTGTGTGTGTGTGTCAGAGAGAGAGTGAGCAGGCTGTCCCAGATCATCCTGTTGAAGCCTGGTGTTGGTAAACACAGTTCATGGTAAGCTCAGCTGACACAGGCACTGATGATTGGGCTTAGCGCTGGCTGTTGCCTGGGTGGCCCTTGGCACTGACTGGTCCCGTGTGGCCCCCTCTGACACCAGGCTCCAAACACTGACAGAAAACGGAATATCCAAGTTACAAACACTGGCACATACTTTGCTTTTTCCCGGTATCACTTTAATAGCAAAACCAAACTCTAAGGTGAATCGTTTAACACAATTACCTAAACACAAACAACACACTTGTTGACAAAGTATCACAAACACTTTCAGAGGCAGAACACACTATATTTGTGCCCTGGGAGCCTGGGCCCACTCAAATAACCCCTCGGTGAATGTGCTGCTGTCAGGCCAGCAGGGCAGCCTCACAATGTGCACATTTAGGACCCTGAGCCTGACGGCGGTCCAGAGTTTGTGGAGGAAAGCGTGGAATGTGTCCCACAGGCAGATGCAGGCGCTCTCAAAGGCATCTCTATTACAAGCAGACAAGCAAGGCCTTATGTCATGGTCACCAGCCTCAGAGACATTTCCAGACTAGTGCCCTGCGCCATGACAGCACGCGCCCTCGTGGAAATCTACTAGCCCACGATGTGCTCCACTTCTCTGCTGCAAACACACAACGTTCATGTGTGCAAATCTGATAACCAGGATTGTTTACTGCAAGTGCAGTGTAATAAGAGCTTCAGTGAGATCCTCAAAGTGATTCCGTTTGATGCGTTTGACGATTACGAACAGAAATGGCGAGTGTGGCGAGTTCTGAAGTTCTTTCCTTTGAAGTCATTGTACAGTTCTTGTGACATTTCTGTAAAGGCTACTGTCAAACCTAGTTTGCTTTAACTGAAGCTAAGTACCAGCAGCATGAGCTGGTGTCAGACATGACAGCAACGCTCAGGTCTGTCTGCAGCCGGTGGCCTTTTATCAATGATGACAGATTAAGAGCCCTGTGATCTTGTGAAGCACCAGGCACCAGCGTTGATTACCATCACTGCTGATAATGCTGCATGCTAATCATTGTAAACATCATGTTGTGGCTTTGACACACTTAGGCTTATCTGTAATTGGTGTAATTGTTACTAGCGTTTAACGAGATCTTCTTCCAGATACGCTCAGTGCCAAAAGGACTCGGGTTTGGGAGAGGCTCCCTCACATATGCCTCGCTGATGGGGGCATTAGATCAACACTAACTCGTCCCACTGTGCTATTAATGAAAAGCAGCCACAAGCCAGCGCGTAAATCCGATAAAAGGGGCTGTAGATGAGGGGGTCATGAAATATTTAAATATACAGGGCTTCAAAGCGGAAGAGGCCTCCCGTTCCTATCAACAGACAGACCCCCTGCAGTCCAGTCATGGCCCCAGTCTGTGGCCCGCAACCAGCTCCACATGTAGGTCACAAACCACCAGCTCACTTTTCCTCTGTAGGGACGGCACCAGGGAGAGGAGCCGATTCACAGATGAAACTGCTCCCGTCTCCAAACACACACTCTCACATAGACACTCACACAAACAGTCTTCCTCTTGTTCAGCCGGTCTCCGGTGTTCTAGTGTTACACAGAGCGGGAGATGACGACGGGGTCAGGGAGGATATCCAAGCGCTGTCTCAGTGGACTCTGACATGTTAAAACACCCTGTCACATGATAGAGGCTCAGATCCTCGCACACTCACACACATAGAGCCGTCTAAACCACAGCCAAAAGGCCCCTTTCATACACACAAACTGTGTTTTCAAACTGAAACGACCTCTGTCCTCACAAGCATTTTGGCTCCGTATTAGTTTTATTCCCTATCCATAGTAACGCACCTGAAAATGCATATCATGTGACCACTCACATACACTTTGCATACGTGGCCCGGTCCTCAAACGAAGCATTTGTTTGTTAGTATCAGAAAGAGCTAGATTGCTTGAATATTATCTCCTCTCCTACACAAGCAGTTGTTTCATTGTAAAATGCCGAATTTAACTGCACAACAGCTGTTAGCAAAGACAACAAGGACAGCAGCGCTTGTAATTGATTATCCATGTTGTGTTATACTGATAGCCGCGGGTAATGTCGGTTGTGTTCTTCAGAAAGGGAGTCATGTGTTAGGAGTCTGACGAATCAGTGAAGGCTACGTCTCGAACTAAAAGACCCAATCAGAAAGCTGTTGTAAGTGTTTACATCTTCGTTTCCAAACCTCTACGTTTCTGGCCGTCTAGACTAAAGCACAGCCCTGGAGTTTGCGAACTAAAACGGAGCCAGCGGGGATTCCAGACTCCCCCGTTTTGGCGGCTCTAAAACTCAGGAGTAGAGTGGAAGCCAGATTTACCCGTAGCAGAGTTGATGCATTTTCAAAGGGAAACGTAGGAGAGTGGATTTAGCCTGTGATTCTTCTTTTGAGTGAACACAACATGGAGCAACTGTCAACTACTGAAAGACAAGAACTATAAAAGAAACAATCAGCATTCTGGCCACATTTTCATTTTGACAGGTCACAGCTCATCTCTCCCGTCAGGTATCTTGTTCCATCTGTTTTTTGTATCTCAAAGGGGCCTGAACTTCCCATGTCTCTCCTTCCCATCATTCAGCCCCTGTGCAGGGCGGCTACTGTGGACAGAACAATGACCTTATTTAGCTCTGGACTTGCAAAATGCAATTAGAAACCTCTCAATGGCTAGTGGGGGCCTGGGATAAGATGGAGGGAGCGAGAAAGACTATTACAGAAAGAGAAAAGGGTTGGGGGTGGGTTGGCAGAGACCTCCCTGCTGTCCGTCACCCTGCTGGCTTTTGATGTCCGTGGCCCATCTTGTGTCCCCAAAGAGAGTCTATCATCAGGCCCCCACTCCGGAGCTGCTGAGCATCGAGAGAGCCTTGGAGAGGCTTGTTGAAGTGGAGCGCGGGGGTGTGTTTGTGTGTGTTTGGTTGGGGTTGGGGGGGGGGGGGGGGGTGACTGGGGCTGTCTCTGTTGGTGCCTGACAGAATGGTCTTGACGGAGCGTGTCAGAGGTCTAATCCCTCAGACCATACTCCTCCAGCTGGGTGGATCGCTCGGGGGGTCTGCTAAGGGTCAGACAGGTTTTAATACAAGGCCTTAGTAGTGATTTCCTCAGTGCTTCCCTGTAGTCGTTCCTTTTTAAGACACAGCAGGCTCTCTCCCCTCCTCCTTCACCCGGCTACCTCCCCGTTCTTTCTCTCTCGTCCCCTCCTCCTTTACCCAGCTACCTCCCCGTTCTTTCTCTCTCGTCCCCTCCATCTTTTCTGTCTCGCCCCATCTCATCCTGTTTCATTTTCTACTCTGCTCTCTTCCTCTCTAGTTCCTCCTCCTTAATCTCTCTGCCTCCCCTTGTTTCCTCGCTCCCACTGCGACGCTGAGAAGAAAGAAAGAAACAAAAAAGGGAAAATAATATCCCTGCCAGCGCAGTTGCTCTTGGTTAGTATTAAGTTGAGGCCTTGTGGGGGGCTCCAGCATCACAGCTCTTTGGTTTTAGACGTCTGCTGGGTCTCCACAAATATAAAGACATGCAGATTAGGGAGAAAAATGAAAGCTGGGGGTTCACCATGCAGCGGGTTATCTGTCAGTGGTAGTTCTGACTGCGATGTATTTCCACTGTAGCGCTTCAAAACAGGGGTGAAATTAAAAGGGGCTTATAGTTCTCCTTTTATTGCCATTCAGATCAAATGACTCTACAGCTTCTTGATGTTATTCTGCGTTAATCAATGAATTTGACAAGCTGCACAGAATTGTGTTTACGGCGGTGCTTCTAAGTAGCCATTACAATGCAGCGCTGCAGAAAATGAATTCAAAGAAATGTACATGTTCTAGAGATGAAAGTAAAAATATTCAACTTGCAGTACAGAATTTTTGTTTCCCCCTCTGGCAGAGACAGTAATTACACAAACACATGTCAAATACATATCCACAGTTCCAAGACAATAATTTGTTAGTACGGTGAAGTAAATGTAATTGCTGTTTTCTTCAAATATTTTACAAACCAGTCTGAGAGCAGTAAGACCTAAGGGTGACAACCCTTCTCTTCCTTCAGCGCACTCTGAGGAGAAGCCACGGCGGGTTGTCCTAGCTATCGATCACTTTCCATTTTGTATTTCTGCATCTTAACACTAAGTTTCCTTTTTTGTCTGGAGTGTCATAAACTTTTCTTTACTTCCAACATTTATCAGCAATAGTTGCTGTAGACTACTTCCTTTCCCGAGCTATAGTTGCTCCCATGAAGTAAAACGCATTGCTCTGGGTGTGCATTGCAAAAAAAAGTCACCACAGACACCAGATTTAAAATTGTGGTATACTGCGAAATGCAGAGATTTACCTGACACTGATGGGCTTGATCAGCAATATGTGATCTTGTTTGGTGAGGGCTTGAATGTAGCAGGCTCATTTATATGTTAAAGTCCTGCACTTCAGCTGTAAAATACAGCACATTAAAATTCAGATTTCACTCGTACATGCCTAATCTTTGTTCTCAAAGCTTTGACGATTCAATTTTTCCGGTTCATTAAATCTCCACATAAACAGTTAGTGACAGCTCTATAAATATGGATGCAGATTTGGCCTTTAAAATCATTTGGCTTGGATTTGAGAATTAGTACACTGACATTACATGAAAATGTGAAAGGTAAATCAAGCTTATATGTATGATGGTCTGCTCAGTATACTCTGTGTGTGTGTGTGTGTGTGTGTGTGCGTGCGTGCGTGCGTGCGTGTTTTGAAGTGGGCAGCACGTATGTTTCTTTCTGTTAGAAAGGGAGGCAGTGATTGACTGGTCTGAAATTATCCACAGCATCGCGGCCCACAGCCCACATTCCACGGCAATGTCTGTAATTTAGGCAAAAGGGGCTCTTATTTCTCTTGTGACTGAGCAGCGGCATGGTAAGCGTGTGTGTGTGTGTGTTGGGGAGGGGCTGCATTAGGGATGTAACTAAGGCTTTTGAAGCCGGGAAGGTTAAACCAATTTTCTTTTCTGCATTGTTTTCCAAAGTGCGTCCCACGGCAGTGACATTACACTGATGGCCAGTGGAGTAGGTTTTTTTTTCCTGCTGACAGGCCCGCTCTTTCTGCGCCCACAATGTCAACTGGATCTGATTATTGCCTACCAGATGCAGATAATGTCTGCCATTGATCAGGCCATTTATCTTGAACTCTTCTGGCCCTGGCCTGCTTTCAGAGACCGCGGGGAGATAAGCGGATACAGATAAGCAGATAATGTAGTCTCTACAGGCTTTTAACAACCAGAAGAAATACTTTTTCTCCGCTGCTTCCCCAGCTGACATATGACGTAAGCTTCATATCTCTCTAGGCTCAGGAAGTTTTATTGTATCACAACGATCTGCAAAGGTATCGTTCATCGGATCAGATAGACTCTTTCATCCCTGCGTCCATAAATCTTCCTAAGTGTTCCCTGAATGCCAATCACACTGTTTGTATATACACTGTCATAAGCACTGGTTGAATAAGTGTGGAAAAACAATACAACGCTGAGATTCATTTTTGTCATTGTTATTTACAGGTTTAATACTGAAAAGCGTGGCTGTGCCAATGCAGATGGAATGTCTGAGGTCCTTAAATCTTTCGTTCCCTCTGTCAGGATGTGTGATTGATGCAGTTCAAAAGAGAAGACTGTCAGCTTTTCCAAAGGCTTTTTCCACTTTTGGCGTGCTATAGTGTCCCAGTTTGTGTAACGGCTCTTAATGCTGGGCACATTTGTCTTTGTCTGTGAGTGTGTGTTTGCATGCGTAGTCGTGTGTCATCCCCACATTAATGTTAGCAATGAGTGACAGATTAATTTATGTCTGGCTACATGTCTGAGGAATTGGGAAGAAAGGGCCTGTCAGTGCTTCTTGTCGAGGGGGGGTGTACAGATTAGAGCCAGTTGTCATTGACAACCCAGTGCAGGGTGCTGGGAGATATGGCCGGATGTAATGTCTGTAGGAAAAAAATTAATAAAACTTAAAAAAAAGACAAAACATCATCACGTTGCTCTCGAAAGGCTTTTACTTAGGTACAATTTTACTTAAATGTATAACGTACATACTTTCTAGTGTTGGGGCAATGTGGGTTTGTCCAGACTGAAAAATATCATGAACTACCATGAAACACACACCTTCATATCCTCCAGTTTCATATGGCAGTAGACTCATCATATTCTTTTTATTTATCCTGTACTCCTTTGTCTGTCTCAGGAATTACTGTATCTCTCTCTGACGGAGCTTTCAATATGAGGTGAATCTGTTTCCACAACACCCCCCACCTGAGATGACTGCTGTTCCGAGGTGGTGACAATTGTGTTGAGGATCATGAAGAAAATTCTTCACATCCAGTCCTAGTTTGAATACATGAAACTGTTTTAGCCCCTGTAAGGCAAAGACAGAGGCTGGAGTCAGTCTACAAGCATAATAAGAGCTTCTAACATATTCCATTTCCAGCACTCATGTTACACTTATCAGTAATATTTTAAACGAGGGTAGATTTGGTGTAATGGCAGGAAGGCTCATAAAGGCGAGCCGGTCCCCTGGGATTGTAATCTAGAAGAGAGTTCCTGTAAAATTAAACCACGGCTGTGTTGGGGGGAGACAAACATGCCTCTGGTTTCTTTGAAGTGGAGAATCAGTGTCCAAAAAAAAGAATAAAAGATGACAAAATGTCAGTGTGAAGCTGATGGTCTATAGACAGACCTTACATGCCCAGACAGCAATTACTGAGATACATAGCATACACCCAGACATTGTGTTTGATCTCAGTGCTTCGTTCTCTAGCAAGGATGATGTTTTTCCGCAGTGAAACTGTGCAGGGTTCTCATTTTGTATGTGCATGTTAATCTCTGTCAGCATTTCATTTGAATTAAAAATAATGTGTGGTGAGAGATCCGGACGCTGATTTATTTGGCAGCGTGACTGTAATCACAGACTTGTGGTCGCTCTCAAATCTGATAATGGCCATTTAAAAGAGAGAACAGCGACTCGCTCACTGCTGCTGCTGCTGCAGCTGCACAGGCCCGTGAAAAGGACTGGTAGCCATTTTCTGACGGTGGGAGTTGTATAAATACATATCTCGAAGCCCGCCATGTCATGCGTTTGAAGCCAAACCACGATTCGCTCTTGATGTTTCATCACTATCACCACTTCAAACATAAGACTCCTTGTGATCTAATTAGTAACCACAGTTAGTACATTTGCAACTAATTTTAGACATGATGTACTGTTTGTGCATTACTCATGAACAAAAACTGTAAAGCTAAATCATTTCACAGTTGTTATCAAAGATGTTTTCCCACAGCCGATGAGCTACGGTAAGGCAGAGGTTAATTATTTCATTGGTTGAAGAGGTTCCGTGCACAATGCATACATCTGTGAAACACGTAAGGATGCAGAGCAGGAGCCTCCGACTTGACGAGCACATGGGCATGTAGGCTGCTCTTTCTCCCAGGCCCTTTGTGACCACAGCCTTTATCCTCTGCAGCTCAACCAAGTGGCTGGACTTCAACCAGCCATCAGAGGCCAATCCTTCCCACCCCCTGATGGTACTTCACATTCTTAGTTCTGTATGCCATCAGTGCATCTATGGACAGCCTTACAACGTATATATAGGGACAATAATGTTTTTAATGTTAAAAGTGAACTTCTCACTGCAGTTTGGGGAAAGTGCTCTTGTGTCAACTCTCATGTGTGAGGGTTTGATTTGCCACTCTTAACAGTATATCCCATTTTCCATGACTCCATTTCTGCACGGCCGGTCCCAGGCAGCCAACTGAGCCTCGGTCTCTTCGTTACCGAGGGACGGATTAGCATCGCAGCTATGAGCTAAGTCTGTTTTCTGCTCCGTGGTTGCTTGGGCTGAGCTGGCAAGGAAATACTTTGCAATGTGACTCCATTGTAGATCTATTGACCTCCCAGCCAGTGGGTTAATGCTCATTAGACAAGCTGTAGAATGCAAGGGTTTGCAGCTTTAGGAGGATTCTCCAGCAATGTCCAGCGTTATACCTCTTTTACACCAGCATTAGTGAGTTAATGTGTTTTTTTAAAACATGGCTGAACCCATTTAACAAAGTCAATTGACTCCTTTACCATTGCCAGGAGTTTGTTTCTCTGTTTTTTCCCCAGTTCTATCTATGTTCGATGTCGTGAACGCACCAAAATTGCTCTCTCATCTCAATCTTGCCAAATTAGCAGGTTTATCCAAATGTCTCGTTTTCCATCAATGCGGATCGGAGCCAGAGCAGATTCAAACGTGTGTCTACTGCAAAGTCAGTTGCAATATTCCCATTGCAGACAAAAGCCAAATGTTCGAAGGCGTTAGTGGGTAGTTGGACCAGTGGAAAATTCGCTTTAGATGAGGGACACAAGCAGGGAATGATAAGTGCTGTTGCCTCTCAGGTAAATAGTACATTCAGGCCCGCAGTGTGAATCATAACAGGATAGTGTCCCACCTTAATAAATCTGTGTGATCCCCTCACTTTGGCCCCAAACACTGGAGGGTTGCCCTTTGGAGCAAGAAACGGACAGTTTCAGCCGGGCTCTTGTGTTGCCTGGGCAGACATGCAAGAGGGAAAATCATTCTAGGTCTTGGAAAAGTTATCACATAATAATAAGCTTGGTCGTTGTGATTTATGTCTGTGGTGTGGGGCCGGAAGCTCGTTAAGTTTTAGGTCCGTCAGGGTGGGCCATGGAGCGCTCCCAGCTCACACTGAAGGCTGAATGACTGTAAGTGCTTTTTATATGACTAGCTGACCTCCCTTCAGGCCAGTGCAGCGGGAGTTGATCCAACAGGAAGACAGGAGGGGGTGCATGCTGTTTATAAAGGAGCGTTTTGTTTTTCCTCCCTTCACGGTAGCGGCACCCTACTGGGAAATTCATTAGCGGCTGACATCACCTCACTCAGTACAGAGTGAAAGAAAGAATATCTTTCTGCCTCAGCTCCCCCCTCCCTCCTCCCTCCCTCTCTCTCTCCGTGGCTCCGTATCCTGCTCTGGTGCGCTGCTCTCTTCCCTTTTGCGCGCCTTTTACGCACAAGGTAAGCGCGCCGATGTGCGCACCTGTGACCTCAGAGCTTTTCAGGGGGCCGAAAGCGCGAGTGTTGGTCTTGTGAAGGAGCAACCGAGGTTGAATCCAAGTCCGCCTGTAAATCAGGAAGTGGGAGGACCCAGGCGTGGAGGCAGCAGCAGCAGCGCTCAGTCAGTCAGTCGCTGGATGA
The DNA here is from genome assembly GCF_009819705.1 of Hippoglossus hippoglossus. Lineage (NCBI taxonomy): Eukaryota > Metazoa > Chordata > Actinopteri > Pleuronectiformes > Pleuronectidae > Hippoglossus > Hippoglossus hippoglossus. Next base: position 20,478,138 of record NC_047164.1, read on the forward strand.
ATGGGAGCTTGTCTGCTGCCCAGGAGCGGATGGGGAGAGGCTCTCGAGTGCCAACGACCGGGATCCGTCTCAGAGAGAACGGCAGACTGGCTCTGCAGCTGAACTCACAGCGGGCTCTTACCTTGTGAATCTCCGCTCACTGCCCCTGTCTCCACTGGGGAAACTGGCCGTGCGCTTTGGTGGATTGGTTCCCTCCGTCGGACGCAGCCCCTCTCTGCGCACCGACACACACACACACACCCTCCCGGATCCTGCTTGTTTCCACTCACGGATATTTCCGACAGGAGAATATATACGTGTCAAAACAGCACTGGGTTCCGAACCAGGAGAGGAAGGTGCACCAGGGGGTTTGGCTCTCGTCGCCTCGCTGCGGTCACAGAAGCTCTCCGTGGCCAGACACATGGTTCCCTTTGTCCAGAAGGCGCAGTAGCTTTGTGAGCGGCTTTGGATTTTTTTTTTTTTTCTTGGAAAGGCTTCTTGTCTCTCCGCATGGCTGTCCTCGATTTAAAAGGAGTTGACTTCGCCGCCTCTTATGTGGATTACATGATTTGAAAAGCAGAATGTGAAACGAGGCCACATTTACCAGACCGAGAAAGTAATATCCTGACTTATTTGCCTTCTCGCTTACCGTGCCACATCTGAGGTATGCGCGCTGGTTCTGATCCGTCCTATAATCTAACATGTATTTAACAGTGTGCGTGCGTGTGCTCGTGTGTATGTGTGTGGCACAACGCTCTGAATGGGATTTTTAGAACAGAAACCACTGGACCACCTCTCCTGCTGTCATTTATTCTGCTGCTTTCATTGTTTACATACTGTCAGCGCCGTGTTGATACCCGATCAATTACAATATTTCAACGATAAATCAGCCCTGATGTAGAATAGGTGTTTAACTGCACTCTCCTGTTCTGATTTCTTTCTCCTGCAGCCCAAACAACAGCCAGGCGACTATATACAAACATGAGTGTGCAGATAGCCAGGCTGTCAGTGCACGCAGATTTTGAATATCCCTGTCATTAAGCTTTTATAAATCGCAAGAAAATGTGTGAAAGCATAATGCCTTCGCGTCATCTGCGGCCCACAATTTAAAATTATGGAAATCCGAGACCAGTGAATCCACAAAGCCACTTATCAGAAATTCATTTTATTCAGAGAAACCTGTATCTGTCTCCCTCCCAGCTTTACGGGTGTTGTCCTGTCTCAGCAACTTGCACTTATTTGTTATTTCATTATAATTCTCCTAAATTTGGTGATTGAGGTAAAGTTTATTTTTTGACATTTTTCTATTATTTTCACCCGCGTGTGTGCTTTTATTATTTGTCAAATTCAGGCTTTATTCCCATCCCTGCACGTTATTTCTAACACGGTGCTGCTGTCCGTGCTCCAGGAGAACGGATGGGACTGATTTGTCACGGAGCAACAGTGCCATCAAGTGGCCTGAATATTAAGAGACACTTGTTTTTGCTCGAGTCTTCGTGCCCAGTGTTGGTTTAGTTGATGATGCTCAGGTGCCCCGAATAATTGTAGCCATAATGTGGATGTGACAGGATGCAGACAGTGGATATGTCTTGGCCCTAAAGGAGATTAAATCTGATCTTGTCTTAGTAAAAAAACGGAGACCCTCTGTTAAATACACACGATGTCAGAGATAATCACATCTAATAAACCTTATCGGGGTGAGTTCAGGCGTTTACTTTACAATGACAGCTTGGTGATTAAGGCATAATAATCATTTAACATAACCCAGTAATGCCTGCTCAGTCGGCAGTCTGAGATATCCCTAGAAATGTTATCTAGGGGTCGGTGTGGACATTTTGGAGGGAAATTGGATTATATTCAGCTGTTGCAATTTGTGTGATATTTGTGCTCATTCCATTTTCCTCTCTTCCAGGTCTCCAATGCCGGCTCCGAGAAGTTTTTCAGCACAGCCGCAGTTAAAGGTACAGATATTATTTTATATTCACCATTTACTGTGCTGCAGTGATGACAGTATGATTCCAATTGCTATGCATCGTCCAAGTTCACTTATTGTAATGTACGCCCATGCAATGCATCACCTCCACATATCTGATCAAATTCATTCAAGGCGCACACATATGAAACACTGCTCTGTTGTTTTCCCACATCTACTCATAAAACAGAAAAATGTCTTTGTGCCAGCAGTCATCAGATGGAATCATAGAAACATGCTCAGTGCAGGCTTCTACATGTATGTGACATGTAATGGTTTGGAAACAATGTGGCATTTGTTAGAAATGTGCTGTAATGCGCTGCAGCCAGAGGAGGAGGATGCACTGAGGCTGTAGAGGAATGAAGTGCGGACAGGACAGGCATCTGCTTACGGCCTGTGTGTGCCAACACCACATGTGACCTCATTATTAAGTCACTAATTTGCTGTTAAAAGCAGCCCCATTTTCTCTGGCTCAGGGATAATGGAGGTGCCCCGTGTGAATGGACATTCCTCCGTAATGGTGTGGGGGGGGATGAGTATGCAGGGCCAGTAGGCTCGGAGATGAGGGTTATGACCCCTTCGGGACTGTGGCAGAAACAAGGCCGACTGCTGATGACAGGTCCCTGAACCTCCCCTCGGCGCGGACCTCCAAACACATTTCCCACATTCTGGCCTTTGATTCCCTCCAGGGCTTGATTTGTGGCGTCCATTGGGAAGGCTCAATGGCCGCGCTTGACAGGAAGGTTTCCTTTTGAACGTGCTCCTCTGTGGACTTATTTGGTTCCCTTGAAAGGATTAAGGCCCCCTTTGTGTGGCCTAAATCAACACAAGGCCGCCCTCTCTCCCCCTCTATGAAAGGACCCGACTGGGGAAACAGTACACAAAATACGCTTTCTCTCCGCTGCATGATAGTCCACTCTCTTGGCCCCTATTTCCATTTAAATATCCCCTCTTTTCTTCCCTTTTACCATCTCTGTCCCCTCCCCTTCTCCTGCCATATGCTAATGCTAAATCCTGCTGCTATTGCAAAAGGCGAGTAAAAGAATCCAGGTGCAGGGAGAGCAAGGACCACTGGTATTTTTTATGGAGGGTGGTGTTGAGATTAAAGAGTCAGGTGGGTTTTTGTTGGAGGGGATTACCAGCGCTGTAATTCAACCAAACCTCTGGACGGGCAACAGCTCCAACAAAAACAGCGGAACAGGCTCGTATGAATGTCAATATTTGCCCAAAGGGCAGGTGCAAAAAGTCTCTATTTGTGTGACGGTTTGTGCACTTTCCTGTTGGTACACATAAAATGCTTATTTGGCTCTAGGTAACAAATTCATAACACGGCATGCAAAAACAACTGCCAAACAAAGCAAAGCTGAAAACCTTATTCCTGATGCTGCTACACGAGTCATTAGTTTGCAAGTGTGGAAATCTACAGTTGCCTTAAGAACCTATCTTTACTTACGATTGGGAAGCAGGTCAGGGGAAGATGTAAACATTTCACACATCATGTGCTGAAAAAAGTGTCTGTGGTGAATACACCAGGCTTCAAAAGATGCATAGTATCAGAAAATATTTAACCAGTGTGTATTATTCAAAGCTGGGTGCTATTACTACTGATCATATTGTGACGGATTGGAACAAAGGTAAGATGCACTGAATATATGAGGAGTAAATTGTAATTCAGCAGCTGACGTGCAGCGTTGCTAATGACTGACTGTCGGCCGTTTCCACTGCAGCAGGACTAGAAATCAGCCCAGGGCAACGTCAGATCTCTTTGAAGACTTAGCGCTGGTCCCTCATCTTTTAATCTCGTTGCTTTCTCACCTGCTCAATAATTACTGTATTACTGTGTATTTTTCATGCTCCCTCAAAAGCCTTAGAGTTTTTTCACCCGGGGCCTACGCTGCATTTTAAAAAAGGGAAATCCAACTGATGTGAATGCGGCTTTCTTGTTTTCTGACGTCTGCCAGCGTCACCTCGGGGCCGTCGGTGTCAACAGTTCGTGTGTGATGTGGAGCTTAGAGTCACCAGCACTATCTCTCCTGCTTCCCCTCTCTGTTTTTCTCCCTCAGTCCTGCTCACTCTGGGCTCAGTTTGCTCAGGAATGGATTTCATTAACTTGGACTCATTAAATGTTCGCTCCAATTACCGTGGTTGTTGATGTGCCTGCAGGTGTCAGCCACCTATCCCAATTCATTTGCTCTGCAGGAGGGCGGGAGCCATTCGAAAAGACGCGGCGTAGTCCACTGGCCGCCAGTGAAATACACAACTTCGCCGAAGTCTCAGCTGCTTTCAAGGCGCTGTAGGTGGAAATCAGTAACCGAGCCTTATTAACGCTGCGACTGTTGTCTGGGGAGTCCATTGAAGTGCTGGGTTGATACAGATATCTGTAATGACAAACCCGCGCAGTGTGTCATCACAGAGTCCTGCAGACAGATCTATCAAATGATTAAAGCTGTGCCCAAGGCCAGTAATATCTTGTCACCCAGATACAATCCAATCCTTCATGATATTGTCATGACGACTGTCCTGAAGACTCGCATACCTAAGTCACTGCGCAGCACAGACTAGGCTCAACGTGCATTGTTTGTCGAGCCGAGCATCAGCAGCAAGATTAAGATAATGCCGGATGACATTTAAAAAGCTCTGCAGTGCCATTTATCAAGAGTAGACGTAAAAATGTTCTCATCAGTGAACTGCTGAGTCTGGTGTGTGCCCTATAGATGGAATCTATTTAAAATGGAATGGATGCTTTTAGTGACCATTTTACATCAGGTACTTTCACAAACTGTCACTGGAGACAACTGGGATTCACAGACAATCTCATTTTAATAATCTGATCTTCTACATCTGTCCTTCATCTGTTGTCTGTACATGTTTCCTTGTGCGCTCATCATTTTATTTGTGTGTGATGACAAACATGGACTGAGGGGGATTTTTCTTGCTTCGGAATGTAATGTTACAATTACTGAACCCCCCCCAGCCCCTATTGATAGGTTGTTTTTAATAGGGTTGTTAGTGCACGCTGTGATTTCAGACTTAACCTGTTTGGTTCAATTAAAACGAACTCAGGTCTGTTTTGCTGCTTGGTTCGGTTTATTAGCGCTGATGTGAAAGCTGTCAATCAAACCCGGGTGCAGAGCAAACAGCTGAAGTGAGTTAAAGGGGAAATGCGTGGTGTCTGTGTCCTCAACAGAGACGCCCCTAGCATTTCATAATAAAGAATAATACGTTTTCTTTCGTGATACCGAAACTTAATGTTATACACATGCTTTACACAGACTTGAATTACCTTTTACCTGTGTATACATTATCATAAGTCATATTTAAACTGTGGTCATTATTAGAAATATCCTCATCTTGTGATTTTCTATTCAAGGGAGTCGGGATAATGCACATGAGAGTTCATCTGGTAGATGTATTATAGCAGCCAGTCCCCGGTGAGACACTAGCAGCTGTGTCTGCGATGTGAGAGCGAGTTCAGTGTGGGGGTGAATTGAAGTGCACAGTGTAGTGATTCTCAGTTTCCCCCCTCAGCACAACGCTGATTTCACCATGCTTTACTGGAGTTAATGTGAAAATGAAGCGGTGCTACAGCGAGACCCGGGGCTGACGCCAGCGTGAAGAGCGCCGCTGGTGAAGTGTGTCGGGCTTGAGTGCGTCTGTCACCGAGGGAGGGAGAACACTATGCGATGTGAGAGGTGTAATTTGCAGCGCTGATGACATTGTTTAAAAAATTGTGGAAAAGGGAAAAGCGGAGGTGAACTTTTGTGGCAGATATCAGAGCTGAAGAGCTCCCTGGATTGTCATAGAGAGCTCCGCCGGCAGCAAAATTGCCTGTGAGCGTATTACTGTGTGGGAGGGAGCTGAGAACTTGTTTTTCTCTCCCTGTCTCATTCTCTCTGGGCTTCCTGAGAGGAGGACTGGTGTTGGAGCTGTGTGCACTTGCAGGCTGTGGGCCGCCACCTGCTGTAATCTCAAGTGATATAGAGAGCAACATTCACGCCACAAATCACCCAGGCAGCTCCTTAACTCATTCAGTGGACTGGAAAGAGAAGGTTGGCCTTTCACAGCACCAGTGTTGGTTTACTGCCCCGGGCTCCCTGCTCTGCCCTCTCGCTGACCTCTGCCGTCTGTGTGGGTTGGTATGTCAAGAAATCAGGGCTGCCCATGAAACTTGACCTGATGCGCAGTGGAAAGATGACCTGACTACCATTGGCCTTTTGTGCGTCCTGAGGAACGGCTGCAGTCAAGGACGGTCTCTTTTTTTCCCCTCCCCAGGGCTGTGAGGTCACAGAGAGGCTGCTGCACCCTCCCTCCAGACATTACTGCTGGAACAAAGCATTGTTGTTGTTTTGGCTGAACCGCAAGCTTAATACGAATCATACCCCTCTTTTGATATTTAATAAATGTGAATGTTTTGAGAAATAAGACGGGGATCTGGAGGACTTAACTCTGAATGATACATCACTGAAGCAGATTCCAAGCGTTTCCCGAGTGGTCTTTGCTTCTATTGGTTATTTATCCCCCACAAGGAGCATTTAATGTATCTCTAAAGGGTAAAGGAAGCTCAATATCCTGTACTGCACAGTGGGAAGCCCCCCCCTTCCTCTTCATGCTTGCCACCACAGACGGAGAGGCTGTATTTCATGAGCATGAAAGGGGCCGCTCCAGCCATGCCTCTTCTGCTGACACAGCCAAACAAAGGTTAACAAATCAAGGGGAGCGCTGGCTGATTTACTGCCTCGCTCTTGCAAACAATGGCCCAGACGCCATGTCTACATCTCACATTACCTTGTCTACCTGACAGACGGACAAATATGGCTACTGTATTTCACAAAATCACGATGTAAATATTTGGGTTGCTCAGAGCTCATTAGTTCTGATCTCAGTTGAAGGGAATGCTCTTCCAGTGAGCCTTATTGTGTATTTAACATTGGTTTACTGTATGCAATCAGTCAGCATAGAAGATGAATAATACGATATTGAAGACTGAGACTGGTTTGCAACAAAATGGTGCACAAACAGACCACTATGTATCCCATCATTATCAGTATCAATATTGTGTTTTCCTTATATCTGACCTGCTAAAGTCACAGCATATTCAGATTTTCTGGCAGGTAACTCAATATGTATAAAATACCGTATGTGTTGATTGAGGATCAGTTTAAGGATGTTGTGAATGGGTCTGTTGGTGCTGGGGAAGCATACACACAGCAGCAGTGTGGGGCGCTCTCCCTCCATCCCCTCCGGCAGCACAAAGAGGTCATTCAGAGTTTGTTCCCCAAATCCCAAGGTTAAAGACTAAGTAAATCCATCCATCTTAATGCACTTATTTCAGCACCAGGAGAGCTGGAGGGAGACTGTGTAAACACTCCTATATCCGACATACCACGCTAAACCCAAAGAGCCTGGAACCCATCAGGCCAAAATTAAAGGTCTACATCTCAAACACAAACATTTAAATGGGCTGCAGTCCAGAGATCAAAGTGAAAAGGCCTTAGTTTCCCTGCTGGCCCCTCTGTGTCTGCCCCACTCAGATATGTGGTGCTTTAGCAGCCAGTCAGGGCTGAATGGGGAGCAACTGTACATGTCTGTTAATGCTCTGAGGCATTTTTGTGTTGGTCTAGGTGAAGCTGAAGTACTTAACCGATTAGCTGTTCTTATGGCGGTGGTTGTGGTTACTTCACTTTTCACATCTCTTAAATCTATTTTTATTTTTAAATGAAGGGTTTAGGCCAAAGCTGCCGCTACCTTACGTGAACTATCCTTCAGAGTGGATATCCTTTTTTATAGTTAGAATTTTTTTTGTTGCTGTCTGTGTCTTGATGTTTTTTGACGGCGGATATGCCACAGGATAGTGGTGATGGATGGAGGTGTTGAAAGCACCGATCTGGTGTTCCCAGGAGAAGGCATCCCCCCATCATCATCATCAGCATCCACTGATCCAATGTGACATCAGCCACTCTCCTGCCAACTGTGCAGCATTAACAGGGTCAAAGTAACTCTCTCACACACACACATACACACACAACCACACACACAACCACTTATCAAGACCCAGCTATTCCCAGTGCACTGTTGGTTGTGTTCAGGCCAATTATGCCTGTGTCCGTCTTTGGTCCCTGCAGCAGAGGTGACTTTGCCAAAGATGGACAGAGAGGATACAGCGTTAATGAGGCCTCGTGGTGGCTTCGAGGTGTGAGTGTATGTGTGTGTGAGCGCATGTGTGCATGCATAACGGCCGGAGTGCTGATCTGGAATGATCCGGCCCTTCTATCGTCATCTACCACGTGTCTGACAGTTTGTGCTCCTCTCTAGCTCCTCTCCCTTCAGCCACTTTCCCCCCACTGCCTCTCTAAATCAGTGTTTTAAGCAGCAGCCGCATCATGATGTCATTCTATCAAATAGATTTTGATTCTGGTGAATGGCCTGAGGGCTCTGTAACAGACACACGCAGCTTTGCAGACACATGTATTAAAAAGAAGATGGGATTAACAGCATGGATAAGACGATACTGTTCACTCCAACAGTGTTGGTGTTGCTTTGAGCAGCATGAAGTCGGATTTGGTCTCACTTATTTAAAAAAACATCCCGCTGATGAAAAGGATGGATAACAACACACAGTTAATGGAACCACCCTTTTGAATTACATATTCATGGAGAGTTAGTTAGATAAAACAATGCCAGGGGGCCCCCCATAGTAAAATAGTGTGAACTGTTTAGGATTGGATTCCTCAGACACCACAGGGTGTTGACATCGTGTTCAAGCTTTTTTCTTGCATCAAATAAATGACCATTGCTTTAATCTCTCTAATCCTCAACTGTCACTGCAGGAATCCAGGAAATAGACACCTAAAGTCAGACTTTGAGGTCCAATGCTGTCTACTGCCATCTTGCAGCTTTGGGATTTTTTAATTTTTTTCTAAAAAAGAGAAGATGTTTAGGATTTTCTTCTGTTTCCCAGGACCACAGTAGGGTCAGTTCTGTGGAAGTGAAAGTGTAAATACAGCCTTGTAAGAGGCACAAAAGCCTGTGAGAGAGCAAGAGGACTCTGATCAGGATTGATGAAAGAAAGGCTTTAATTTCTCCCACAAGAGAGGAGGTTATCTTATTTTCCTTTCTCACCCTCTCTGATTCTCATAAATATGCAGAGCAGAAATAAAGCCCTGATGAGCCGCGGGGCAGATTAGAGAGGACTACAGAGCAGGATCCTGGTTTGTTAGCAGCGGTCCATAGATCCCTTGCATGTGTTTCTGCCTTACACACACACTCCCTGGCTTTCATTGTCTCCAACTGCATTTCATTATAATTCCACAGGCTACTGACTGCATAACGTCAGGTACAAGCAGTGTTAGGAAACTGAGATGGGGCTATGTCACTTTTAGGACAATATCGCCCCCTTGTGTTTGGTGTCATCTCAATACCCACTGTGTCTGAGTGGGTGGAGAGGACATGGTTAATTTGTGCTTGGTGGTGTGTGTGGGGGGGTATTCTCGAAAGGCAACTTTTAAAGCATGTGCATTTGATATAAACAAAGTGTAATGAGCTGCACAGTGTTCCATTTTATCACCATCGTGTGGTTCATCATCTCTGGCTTTTGGCCACTGTTCTTAGAGGCCTGCCCAAACCCATCAACGTCCATCAGACTGTCACCATCTGTTGCAGATTAAGCTGCTCCAGGGGGGAGCTATTTGATTTCGGGGTTCCAACATTCCCTCTTTATTCCATGTGTCAGGTTTTACTGTAAATACTGTTGTACAAAAACCAAAATCCCAGAAGGGATTACTTTTTCAGGCCCTTCAAGCCAAGAGCAAACGGGCCATTGCACCGGTACGGGCTGCACGTCTGGTTTAGCTCTTAGAGCGCTGAGACAGGGGCTCTGCTGGGCCATTTACAGGCAAAGCTGGGAAGCTGTGTTTGGAAGCTTTTCCCCCTAAACCCTGCGCTCAGTCTGTGTGCAGTGTGGTGTTGTGATGTATGAATCCCCTGGCCATGCCTGACACTAGCGAGCCTGTCTGAGCCCATGTCTTCACATAGTAGGAGGCCGTGGACAGAGGCCGCATTGTTCCCATAAAGTAACCCAAGCTCAGGGCAGCCGCTGCCAGAAGGGGGGTATCAAGTTGTACTCTCCCCACTAACACCACAATCCTAGCTTAAGCTCTGAAGCTTGACGAGGGAGCAGAGGTGCAGCTGACTGTTTGGATGAGAGTGTAGTTCAAATAAACAGCTTAAATCCCAAACAGCCTCCCCGACTCTAACCCTCCCTCGCCAAGTATCACAGTCCCCCAGCCATAGCTCACCACTGTGAAGTTTGCCAGCAGCCCTCAGCTAATTTGTGGTGTTATTTTGGAAAAGCATGTTGATGTGAGAAAGAGGGGAAGCCAGAAGAGAGTAAGAACTTGGGCCTGGTTACACCTCCCAGCTTCCCCTTTTGTGAGCGACGGGTAGGTTCACCACCTCATCAGCGGACCACACAGCATTTCCTGGCCAGAGGGAAGGAGGGATAGTCCGAGTGGACAGGAGAGGAGAGATGGCCATTAACGGCTCTGACTCTGCCTCGGGTGTTCCGCTAATCCAACTGCAGTGAAACCTGAGCAAGGGCATAATGAGACAGCACTTGAATCGCTTGCATGCATGTAGACACATAGGCAGCTTCTGTAATGCCGACGAAGACTTAAACTAGAAACAGCTACATGGAAATTGACACTTTTCCAGGTTTTCAGACATTTGATCTATGCATTCAAGCTGTAACCCCTGTGGAATGAGTTTTAACACACGGCACAGGCTGCATTTAATCTGATCTTTGCGAGCAGTCGGAATGTGCAGTGTGGATGTGTGTAAAACCAGTTGGCCCCATTTGAAAAAGAGTGAAAGAGGCCCAGACTGATGACTCTCTGGGGACAGATTTCTCTTTCCAGCCCTCCATGTCTATCTCCCTGGTGAAATCACAGTGGTGTCAGTGTGTCAGCTCGAGCTGTCACTCTCCTTATTGCTGCGAGCCAGTTACTCTACTACTCAGCCTCCTAGCTGAATAGAGGGAGGGGGAAAGGAAAGAGCAGGAACAACAGAGAATGAAAGAGAGCTTTTTCCACTTGACACAATGGATGAGCAGAGTGTCAACACCCCTTGATGCAGTTGGAGAGTCTTGAAAGAGGGAGAGAGCCAAGGCTGTCCATCACCTCAGAGGAGCCAACTGTACAATGAACTGACAACCCCCATGGGCTGGCTTGGTACAGTCCACTTGGCTTCGCTGACAGACTGAAAGGGCTTCATGGAGAACAGGCCAACACAGAACAGATCCAACCAGCGGACATAGAGCCGCAGTACTGATCTCAACCAGGGTGGCATTGGACCTGTTGACTGGTAGAGGTGTGTGTGTGTGTGTGTGTGTGTGTGTGTGTGTGTGTGTGTGTGTGTGTGTGTGTGTGTGTGTGTGTGTGTGTGTGTGTGTGTGTGTGTGTGTGTGTGTGTGTGTGTGTGTGTGTGTGTGTGAGAGTCAGAGAGAAAGTTGAAGGTGTTTATGAGCGGGTGTGGGTTTTTTATGACCATGTGACTGTAATTGAGATTTAAGCATGTCTGCATTTGTACTCTGTTGGTTCAAGAGGCGATTGTCTATTGTTTCCTTAAGCTGCCACAGTGACTGACAAGAAACACATGCTGCAGTGCCAGTCAGTGTGGTTTGAAAGGCTTGAGTTTCGCTGACACTCCTTTTTCTGAGATGTTGCTGCTGTTTTTAGGCGTATTTGTCTTTGCTATGACCTAAACTCTTCCCCACCTGTAATTTGTCACTTTAGTGTAGTTTACAGTCTTCAGACGCTGCTTTGGAAAGGATCTGACAGCCGCGGGGGTTGTAAATGTTTTATGATGACAGAAATACATTTGACTGAAGATACACACCTTTTATTTGACAAACACTAAATTTAAACATAACTTGTGTTTTTCACAAGGGAACCCTTGAAAGCCACTTTTATGTTTTACATGTGTGTAAAAAGTCTCATGATGTGCTGCTGACATTCCGTAGGCCAGAGTGACAAACTGTAACTGTAGCTCTCACAGCATAGTGATAAAAGCTGCTATCAGTCATAGACTGAACTCCAGATAATCTTCTGACATTCTCTGGAGTTTCTCCTGCCAGCCACCTGGTAAAAAGTCTGGATAATGTCCGAGTGAGCCCGTGTGAGAACACAGCAGGAAATTATCTAAGGAGGATTGGCAACGAGGTGGCATGTTGATGATGTTTCTAAGATGCCACCGACAAAACAAAGCAAGACAAAACCAAATCAATACAAATGTCTCAAGATGAAAAAGCAGTGCCAACAAAGATATCAAGAGAGCTCTGGTGATAAGAGAGCTTTTGGTGATCTACGCAGCGGAATTCATACACTTACATACATCCTGCCTCCTGTTGTGGCCCCACCCCTCACCTGAACGCTCCCGAAAATTCTGTGTTGCTGTGAACGCACCTGAGCGGGAATCATCCTGCTGTGTTGTTAACTCCCATATCTGAAAATGGCTTATGTATAACACTGTAATGACTCAGTCTGCATAGTGTTTTCCCCCCAGTCCTCAAAATATTGTCTAAATCAATAGTGGTATGTGCACATATGCTTACTGCTGCGAGGCTGAACTGGCAGAGAAGGTTCATGGCTGGGTGAGGAGGAGAGATGGTGAGATGTACCGTGCTGTGGGCCTCTCAGAAGCCCTGTCACTGCTCTCCAGGGAACAACATGAACACAAAACATCTACATTGGCCACCGACCATTTCTCACTCCTCACTAGTAGAGATATCAAGGCCTGTGAGGAGTCACATCAGCTGGCTTATGTACATGTGACATGTTTGAGGTCAAACGGTTTGGCTCATTCCACAGCTGCCTTGTCTCTGAGTTTAGTTTTACACCACTGTGACGGTGTGTGCTGACCAATGCTGTGGACTGGACGGCTCCTCATTACACGCTGCTGTTATTTCAAAGCCTCAGTGAGCCTTGGCATGACAGCCAAACCTGCAGAGGATCTGTCAGCCGCGGGCAACAAGTGTCCCCCTGAGGGCTGCCCTGCACAGGCCCCTAGCTGTAAAAGTCTGGCCCTTTAGCCGGCTTTCTACCGAGCCCTTCTCGCGGTCACCTGTGCCAGCATGCCTGTCGTCAAGTCCCTGAACCAGCTCTTCTCCCGTTACGGACCCTCCAGCCTGACCTCACACCCTCAGGGATATATAAAGATTTGTTCTCTAAAGGAGAGCTGGAAGTGAGACTCTCTGCTACCACTGACCCCACTGCTACATCCTCATGTGCACATAAAGATGGTGATGGTGTACTGGGGAGTGGCGAGGGGGGGGCTGTCCAAACGTTGAGGCCTTGGGAGCTGTCTAAGCAGCAAGGCAGCAGCTTTTCCACATGCTGGTGGAGTGAGAAGGGAGCAGTAGGACTGAGATGCAGAAGCAGTTAAGAGCAATTATAGGAGCACCTGTAATCAGAGCTACTGTGGGTGGAAGTGTGTTGTCGCTGCAGCTCTCTGATAGTAAATGGCTTCGTTATGACATGAGAGAGAGAAGACAGAAGACTTTGGCCCTACCAGACAGAGTATGAAAGGAGCACGAATGGATACTAAGAAAGGTAGGACAGACAGGACAGAGCAAGTTTCTTTCCCTTTGTGCTCTAATTCTGTCACTCTTGTTTGTCCTTCGTTTCTCGCTTGCACTCATACTGTAAACATGTGTAAGTGCTTGTGATCTGTGGTCTGACAGCCGCACTTCATGGCCTTGCATCTGTCAATAGAGCTCAGAACATTCAGTGGCTCACTCAGCTCAATTACCCAAGATTGCTACCATTTCACAGAAGATCACAGCAACAGACAGTCCTATCGTATAATAGGAGTCAGGGGTTTATGTGGGCTGTGTGTGCGTGGATAGCTGCACACACCGTGCAGCATGACATCACTGCACACACACACACACACTATATTTACATACGCACTAACTTTGGCTTTACAAGTTGTAATGCAAAATTCATAAACCAAACGAGACAGGCATGAAATATAGATGTTAAGAGAGGCGGCTTAACAACTCTCCCCCTGCCGCCCGCCTGCTTTTGGCCTCTTGCTCGATCTGTGCTTGTTAAAGCAGCGGTTTGTGTTACTGTGAGGTGATATCAGCACACTGTGGTATTCTCACTGAAAGACTACACATGTCATGCTCTCACAGCCAGAATAGTTGGCCTGCTCACCCGAACCCCCTCCTTTAATTGTGTTTAGCTTCCCACTCCCCTTCCCCAGCCACCCCTGGGAGTCTAGCACTAATAAAACAGCTCCAGTCCAAGACCCTCCACACAGTAGGATGTCCATGCTGTGTAACCCAACACCCCTCCTGGCTATAGCTTTAGAGAGTTGCTGACATGACGGAGAGTCTGGGAGGACCAGCAGGGAGGCGTCAATCATTGTCAGGCCCCCTGAGCCTTGAGCTCCCATCTGGGGCACGTCCAACATGCATGCCTGTGTGCTGTGAACTCATTGCTGCGAGGTGCTCCGACACTCCGGAGACGTAAAGGGGTATCACAGTGTTACTGATCTGAGAGCAGCTAATGCTGTTAAATTCTTCAGAGCTGAAGAAGGGAGTGATGAGGAGCTAATGGACTGGAGATTCTCTGGAGCCTTTGGCTATGAGATCAGGGTGAAATCTCCCTGGAAGGTTTCTGAGCTAATATCACAAGTCCTAGCTTTTCAATTCAATGTTACATTTGTAAACGTTTGGAGACCCTGTAGCTTTTAGTATAGCAGGAAAAAGATGGATCACGTAAAGCCTCTGTTGAGGTGCATTGTGGGGTTGTGTGTCTGCAGATGAAGAAATGAATCCCTTGGTTAATGTGCAGACTTAGGCTTCATGGACTGTTGCCACTGTGGGCACTTGTATTCGAACATTAGGGATCTGAAAACCTTCCAGTCCTGCAGACATGGGAGTTAAGCTCAGATGTCATCCACTAATATGAACCCCAGGGTATTTCACTGAGGAAGACAGACTCTCCTGAGTGTGAGAACATTGTAAGTTTCACACGCATTTTATTCACTGGAGGGCTGCTGTTCTGGACTGCATTATCATGTATATCTGTACCTAATAAAATTGCCAGTTTTTTGTAAAGGCACAAAAACATGGAGAGAAAAGGGAAAGATGCTGCTGTACATCGGCTTGATGGGTCTCAGAGTTCAGACTGTGGCTTTCATGAACATGCAAAACTGATGATACCACAGAGAGGAAGCTGACAGAAACTAGCAGTCTGCTGTTTATTGTTCTCCTCTCTGTGGGAAGGAGATCTTTTAAAGATGTGCACCATTAATGTGACGGCAGTCTTCATTAAGAACAAATAAACAGCCCGGTCCCTCTCCAAAGAGCTCTTTGGGGAACACATGGTGCTTAAACCACTCCTGAGGTCAGACCACTGTCATCACTTGCTATTCAATTACTACTCAAATTTTGTTGTCAAACTAAATATGTAGAGTATGAAGTGTTTATCTTTATTTATTTATCTTTTTCAGGGACTAAATGGTTTCCAGGCTGACGCCCTAGGCAAAAAAATCTCTTAAAACATTCTCCACAACGGGGGACTTGCCATTTTCAGAATGCACAGTCCACAAGAAAGAGAGACCCTGATTGTTATTAATGTTTACTGAGTCATACCAATGATAGAAATAGAAATTCCAATGAGGGCAACAAGTCCTTGTTCAGCACACTAAGTATTTTAAAAGGAGCTATATGTTGCTTTAGCTACAGGCATTGTTAGCAATAATAGATGTGTAGTGGAGACATTCAGCATTAATTCCACTAAGAGCTGTCTCCAGCAGCGGAGAATAACTTGTTTTGCCTCTATTGCCATCACTTCTACTTCTATTGACTTTAGCATGCTATGCTGCTAGCCCCAGTCTCACCTGGTGAGTATAGTGATATGTCAACACAACCATTAGATGGATTACCAAGAAATCCGATACAGATATCAACGGTACCCATAGGATGAATATTAATGACTTCTTTCAGCAGTACTACGTGCTGACATTTGATGAATTCTCATGACATCTGTTACAATTATGTTCCCACACAAGATGAATTGCATTAACTGTTAAAAATCACGTTTCATCATCAGGTACATTTTTTGGGCCAGTTCTTTATGACCAAATAGCTGCAAAGTGAATGGTCAGCCTCAGCTGTACTTTGTTATTCGTGCTAGTTAACAAATGTGAGCAAGCAATCGTGATCAAATCAAATGGTGAACACGGTTAACAAATACACCTGCTAAACATCTAGATGATGGTAGTCGTAGGTCTTACTGCTGCATGACACTGGCACCCACAGGTTGCTGATCATTGCATCAACGCATGCCCCCAAGTACACAGGCAGACTGCCCTCCCTCCAGACCTGCCCCTCCCTTGCTCCCTACCTCCCTGACCATTAGCACCTGTTTCCTAGAAGCTCTCAACAGTTACACAGCTGTCGCAGCCTCACAGCCTCCAGTCCAGTGACTCTGAACCTGCTCGGGTTCGTCTGGTTGCTGTAAATAGAGATGTTGACTGTCGATGTAGGAATTATCTCTTACTTACTTTGGTACTGTTTTGTCTTCAGGCGAAGGTCACAGGCGCTGATGTGTTGCTATAAAAAGATTGGTGGACATCACCTTAAGTTGGCCACCGTCCAGTAATGATTATAGGAATCCATGTATTATTGTTGACCTTTTGCTTTTGAGTCAGTTTGGAAACCCACCTGTTGTATTGCTTCTTTCCAAAATGTCGCATGCAGTGTTTCACATTAATTATCTCATCGGTGGCGGCCCTCCATATTCTAGTTATTTACGCCACAGTTTCATAATGAACCAAAAATACTTTTACACTTCTCATAATAACAGAAGATATCTCTAACTTGGTGTGTGCAGCGCTATTTGCGGCACTATCTACCGCTTGCTCACGCTACCGTACTGCATACACAACACTTTTACCATCCACGCAGACAGTCAGCATGAAACATGAGTGAATTAACAGGAAATAAAGGATCTGTACGTTGGCCAAACAGCAGCCTCATCTCTTCAGAACTATAATCAGCATGACAGGTTCAACTCTCCCTGCATTTCACCTCTGCTCAGTACATAACTGTGACGGACACACTGTGGCCATAGCTCAGCTGTCAGTCTCATGGCTGCTGCTATGTGTTAGCTTGTTGGTTTTGTGTGATTGGAGCTATGTGACCCCTGCCTGGATGAAATCCCATAAATGAGTGTGAGGGTTTAGAATGTGTTGAGGTGCTATTTTGAGGAGGACAGGACAGAAGGGTTGACAGCAAGGGCCAGAAGCCCGGGATGTCAGAGAGGCCTGTTGACCCAATAGCAATTTGTCTCCAAGCCCAGATGTAGTCATAACCACCCACTCACATGACGGAGGAGGAAAAATAGAGAGATTAGCTAAATAGTTTGGCTGGACTTGGGCACTAATGTATTTTGAAAAGGACAGGTGCTGAGCTGCCAGTTGTGCTTTTTAAAGATTGTGATTGTGTTGTTGCTCAGTTGTTAATCATTTATATTGCCCAGGTCGTATCTAGCGATGTTAATGAAACACAATATGCTAAATTAATCCCCCAACGTGCTGCAGTAATGATCAAACACCATATTAAACCGAATGACACACGTCTCCTGTCACTTTCTCATCAGAGCGCAGTAAAAAGATTGTTTCAAAGATCTCAACATGGGTCCCTCAAGTGACATTGCAACTAACCTGTTTCATAACTGATTTTATTGTAGTTTTTAATACAATTTTTATGTTCGAGATTTCATCATGTGCAGTCAGGTCAGAGTTGGAGTCTATCTAATGATTACATGCTGCAGTGTAGCTATAACCATGAGTGTGGAGTGTGCAGCTAATACACTGAACTGTAGGAGATGGCTCACCATGGGATAATGAGTGATCCCCCTAAGCCTCCACTGGGTCCCCTGACAACCAGCCTTAATAATTGGCTTTCCAGCACTCACACAAACAGACACACACACTCACACACACACACACACACACACACACACACACACACACACACACACACACACACACACACACACACACACACACACACACATGGCTGACCCTCAAAAAACCCTCCCATACCCCATTTACCTCTAAAATCTGGCCTCTCGCTTTTGCCTCAGCTAACCCACACACCCACAGGCCTCATTCTCCACTGTAACGCTTCACCGAGCAGTGTGTGCTAGTTAGAAACCACACAATGCTCCTGAAACAGCAGGGCTCCACATTTTAAGCAAACCAAGAGGGAATTGCGCTTATTTGTTTCCAGGGATGAAGAAGACTGACAAATGAACCCTCACGGGAGGGAAACTGGTGTATACTCCTCTTCTCTTCTTCCCCGCTCCGCCTGGCCCTGGAGTCTTCATTATGACCAGAATAGACACTTTCTTTTTAGCGCGTTAGCACATTCTCAAAACAAGCCGTGGACCTCAGAGACTCAGAGGTGCAGCGGAAGACTTGAGAATTGGGATTTCTTCTCTCCTGTCTGCTGCGGTGAAGTTGTTTGCCATCAGCAGTCTCTCTTGACCGGTAATAGCATTTGTAAGTGGAGAAGACTGACATGGAGGAGGCAGATGGATTCGAGGGCTGCTGGGCTTTCTTGTTCATTGATGCACGAGAGAGCTGGACAGGGACGTGTCTCGTGTGCAGGCGGCCAGAGAAGAGATTATAGTTTTTATGTAAGGGTAAGTTAGCTCTGAAGGCTGATGCCTATTTGCATGATACTGCGACTTCTCATCATTGTTCTCGGCCAAAGGCGGAAAAGAGACTGTTACAAAAACACTTCAACCTGGTAAAGCGAATCTTTTTTCCTCTCCTGACGGGCTGGCAAATGTCCCAGTGAGCTCACCCACACAGAGCAGAAGTCAATGGCTGATGATTGTTGATATTGATTGTGATCTTGCATCAGGAATTACCTCCTCTGACCCCTTATGTACAATATCACAATTACCTGCGGCTGCTAATACCTCACTTAGCATTTTAATGCTAATGGGCGGAGGTTGTCCTTGGGCCCTGTTAGTTCAGCCTGCTCTCACAGGAGTTGGTCTAGAGGGAGTACGTGTGTCAGTGAGATGGAAGTCAGTGTGACAGGCTGCAGCTCTGCAGAGCAGGCTGCTGTCTAAGCCCATGGGAACTGGGCCCCATCTACACCTCTCTGGCAGGTGAAGGATTTAGCCGGCTTCGCTGAGGGTAGGAGGAGCCCTCGCTCTTTCCCCTGAACCCCCCTGCGGCCAATGGGAGAGTTAATTACAGTCTATGTATGCACTGTCATCCCCCATGAGCCTCTCTGCCTCTGGAGCGGGTGGGCCTATTAGCTATTGTTCTGTGTGACTTCAACATTGTACAGCAACCGTTTTTCATTCTTTTGGTTAATTTACACTTTGGACGTAATGGAGTCCACCAAGGGCTTCTAATGGCAGGTCATTTCTTATTTGGTAATTATTCAAACTCCATAAAATTAATACTCACCTTATCAGACAGCTAGCTAAATCTGCAGCCGTCCTTCACGCTACATGCAAAAGTGACTTAATGAGTCCTGTAATATGTGCTAACATTCATCAATCTGAAGCTAGTTAGCATGAGGTATAGAAACACCAGTGGTGAGCATCAAAGGTTCACAGCAAATGCATAGTCTCATGGGTGGCAGTCATCACGATGCTGAGCCCAACATTGTAAACACAATGTCTCATTAAACATCTGACCAGAATGCATTGAATTTGTGTAGAAAGTGAAGGTTCTGTCATCCAAAGAAAAACACACTTAACCTTGAGAATCTACCTTGAGTACGATACAAACTGATTTAGACTGAACAAGAAAAACACATTTCAGTTTCTCCCGGGGGACGGTGCTAAAGGCTCGGGAAGGGACTGATGCTCGTGCCAGCAACTCGGCAAACCCCAGCACGGTTTGTCAGTGTGGGAAGGAAGAGTAAGAAAATAATGTGTGTGTGCCAGTTTGCAGAGGAGGAGGTAGAGAGAAAGACAAGAGTCCACAACAGACCGGCAGCTCACGTACATCATCTGTGTTGAAGCGGATTTCATCTGCTGTTTATTTACTGATCCCGGTGGACATTGTGCTTATTCACAGCTGTAGAGCTGAGCCTCTGATGTATGAATGTCTATAGAAAGCCATGATCGTGACTGGTGTTCTCACCAAACTGTAAAATGTGTTTATCTTTGTGTTAATTTTAACATTGAGCTTGAAAACTAAGAATTGTTACTGGAGATGCTGTTTTTGTTGACACTGTTTTTCTCTTTGTTTCACACAGTTCCAGATTTTGGCATTGATGTGCCCTCCACCAATGGCAGCCAGGAGCCTAACGGCCCAGGCCTCCTCAAGGTGTCAGGCCTAGAGCGCAGTCAAGAGCGGAGCCAGGAGAACTGCAGGGACCCCCAACCCCCTGCAGCCAGCACCCCCAATCAGCCTTTGCCCCCCCAAGACATCCCCCTGACTCAGCCCCAGCCGTCCATCCCCCAGCCCCTGTCCCCCAACTGGAGCCAGGCGAAAAGCCCAACCAAGGCACCGGCCGCAGCCCACCCGCCCCCACGTTCAGAGGCTCTCCCCAAGCCTCAGACGCCCGCAGCCCTGCCTCTCGCACAGGGCCAAGAGCCCTCGCTGCCCCCCCCTCCCCGGCCCCAGCATCAGCCTGAACTGCTGTCTCACCCCCGGCCATCACCAACGCCCAGCCTTCACCCACATCCACCATCGCCTGCCCTCCCAACTCACCACCCTCACCAACAGCATCCCAGTCAGGCAGGGCCCCACCGGCCCCCATCCCGCTGCCACTCCCGGCCCCTGTCTGTCTACAACAGCCTTAACCTCAACGGCCACAGGTAAGACTCAAATCCCACAGGCTCACACAGTTCTGGGATAATGATCTGTTCATTACTAACAATTGTCTTGTTTCATTATACATTGCGATGCAGTACAGACAAAACTTCCACATGCATACACATGAAAAACACTAGAAAATCTCTTGAGCTGGATTTCCGCACGGTGCCCATTAGCATGTAAATTGCTATCAGGCAGAGCTGGAAGTCCCTGAGCCAAACAGTAGCACTGTTTAATAACAGTGAAATAAAAGGACCACACTGCTCCCTGAGTGCCACTGATTTATTAGCCACCCACATTGTCATCAGTGCAGTTTCCAGCCCCCATCGGTTATACTGGAATCATATGCAATAGTTTAGTATAACCTTGAATCAGTAGCATACTCATACACATATTTTATTTGTGCAGAACAGGAGGAAAATGGGCTCAGAGCCGTGTTCATTTGACTAGATAGAGTTCAGTTCTTCAGAGGGATGGTCATTTTGTCACCTTATAAAGAATCTGCAGCAGAACTCCCCTTGATACATTCAACTACATTCACTACAACTACATCTCGGTTATTTTTCATTTGATTAAAAAATTTAAAATAACAAGAGCTAATTCAAGGCCAATTTTAATCTGTTGTGTTCCATATCTGTGGAAAAGCACTGAGACCTATGAGATGCTTCATTAATTAAAGACTCCAGGACTCCAACATGGCTCCTTCAGAACCCACTCAGTCCCAACAACAGCTCTTCACAGGCTCTCAGGACTTGGCTTTGCCTCCCACTCTCTGTGCCAGCGCTGCCAGTCTGGCAGAGCCCCAACAGGCCCTGGCACCCACTGAGAGTAATCGCGGGTGCCGGGGCCCACAGCAAAGAGCGAGCGCTGCAAATGAGCTTTCAGGCTTAGTACGGAGAGCTGTGGAGACGCAGGCTCTGTGGCTGCCCCTAGGGAAAACCCCCACACACACTACAAAAGACTGTTTGCTTACACATGCATACACGCCCTCTCTCCCTCGATTCCCATTTCCGATGCACATGTTCGCTACCTGGCTCTGGAGGAAGTGCCTTAACAGAAGCTGCTCAAAGACAGATGCTCCTTCTGTTGTGCTTGCCAGTGGTGTTTTATTTGCATCTGAGGGTGCTGCGAATGTGGTGTTTTCACAAATCATGTTTGTCCTGAATTCTGTGAAGCACAAGCGAGAAGACAGTTGAGGTGTGAAAACACTGTGCAGGGAATTGAACGTCGGAGCAGATGGAGATTAGGGGGCGTGGAGGAACAAGTGTTAATTTTGACATATCGCGCCTCACTTAACATGGCTTCTTTCTCCCGATCTCTCCCATTTCTTTTCACACTCTCTTTACAGCAGCAGCAGAAGCAGCACCCCAGGCTCCAAGCCCCACGGGCCCCCTGGTCCCTCCTTTCACCTCCCCCACCACCCGCCCCCTCCCGCGGCGGCAGCAGCAGCCTCTACCTTTCCCCTGCCCTTGGCTGCTAACCAGAGTACCCCCCACGGCTTCCCCCCTGCCTTGCAGTCCTCGCCACACCCACATCACCCCAATATGTTCGCTCCTCCAGCAGCCTTACCTCCACCACCACCATTGACGTCTAGCGCCCTGCCAGCACCTGGACATCCTGCAGCTGGGAGTGCCTATTCAGGTAAACACCACAGGCTGCAAGCAAATGTCTCCACACCGCCCCCAAGTGGTGTAGCAGAGGACTGTACATTGACTGACACTTATTTTAGTCAGTTGCTGCAATAGGACTGTTGCTGGGGACAGTCGAGACACAGGCAGCATTTGATTATAAAGCGTTTGAGATGAGGAGACAGGTGGACAGACAGAGTGTTACTGTGGTCATTATTTAGAGAATCAAGCCACTGAGTCCACAATGATCTGCATGTGCTCCATGCCTGGCGTTTTGTGTGTTAATAGTGGTGTGGACAGTTCAAGTTCAGTCTGTCATGCTCTGATTGACCGATTCTCACACACCAGTAATATCCAGCAGCAAGTCAGGCCACATAGCAAAAGTGATTCCAGACCCCGTGCACATTTCCATGCAGCGCTGCTACGCTAAATGTCAGGGTCAGTGTGGGAGGAGGAGGGGGCGACATTCCAAGAACTTCCATTTGAACCTCGAACGGTGCTCATGTGTGAGAAATCAATTTGGTCAATACGGAACAGAGCGAGCTGGATTTTATTCAAAAGATACTAATGAAATTTTTATGAAGAGAAAATTCCACCTCCACTCCCAGACCAATAAAGGTTCAAAATGAATGCAGAAAATATTGTAGTGAGTCACTGTGGAATAGGAAGGATAAGGTTACACTGGAGGAGACATAATCTCTCAAGCCCGGCTCTGTTGAATTTAGAAGAAAAGCCAGCGATTACTTGAAATCCATTCTTTCTCCACAGGCTGCGCAGAGGTTATTAGAACAACAGATGTCGTTCTCTCAGAGGGGCTGAAGCGTATCAAATCACAACATTTGACAGTTCCAGCAGTCAGTCAGTTTTAATCATGTCGAGCCGCGTTTAGATTTAAAATGACATGCTAATAATCACACTCATTTACTGCTTGTCTCTCCTTTTATATATATATATATATATATATATATCATAACTGCTCCCTCATCTCTATCAGACAGTTTCTTATGTGTACATATTTTAAGCATTGACAGGCCTTTCCATTGTGATATTGCACTTCTGTCCGTCCTGGGATCCCTCACATGTGCCTCTCTCTAGTTTTCCCCTGTTAAAAAGATTTTTTTCCTTCCACTTGTTGAGGGTTAAGGACGGAGGATGTCGCACCTTGTTAAGCCCTATGAAACAAACTTTTATATTCACCATAAACAAAGATCCAATAGAAAAACAATCCACAACAACACAATCCTTACCACATTGAGGTCCCTGGGATAAAACCTTACATCATCGGTTCTGAGGTCACTGAGTGTATATTCAGAGTCTGTTGTGTAAAAATGTGTGAACTCTCCCCTCATTAACAAATCTGGTTCTAATCCCGTCCTCTTATTTCTACTTCAGAGCAAGAACTTCTGCGCCAGGAGCTCAACACCCGTTTCCTGGCCTCCCAAAACTCCGACCGCGGCGCCTCGCTGGGCCCTCCCCCCTACCTGCGCACCGAGTTCCACCAGCACCAGCATCAGCACCAGCATCAGCACCAACACACCCACCAGCACACCCACCAGCACACCTTCACGCCCTTCCCCCACGCCATCATGCCCACCCCGGCACCACCTATGGTGCGTACCCCTGGCAGAAATGTGAGGATAAGTAGAACACTACTGTATTGGGGTGGAGGGGGGGGTGACGTCATACTACCACAACCAAAGAGTTTCTTCTGATAATGACTTACACGTGTCGAGGAGTTGGCGGGCATGGCCCTGAAAGTGTTTTCTCTCTGTGGGAGGGAGAGTGAAGATTTCACAGTTTGACATGTGTGTGAGCGGCACACTGTGAGTTTCTGTGGCGGCCTTTCAATGATGACCATGTGTGTCCGTCCACACCACAATGATGCCTTTATTCTCCCAGAAAGCCTTTCTAGTGTTTTCTCTGGCATCGTCTCTAGATTCGAACGCAGTTATTTTCTAAATTGGCAATAACTCGCCCAAAGCATGTTAACTTCAGAGCCAGCTTTCAGAACATAATACACTTAATTCATTCTGAATTTAATGACATCATTTGGGCCCATTTGGGGGTTTTATTACTGGCAAATACCTTGTGTTAAGAGCCCTGCTGTTTGTTGGGGGAGACCACAGGCAATGGGTGGCTGGTCCTAAAGCTCACACAAACACACACACACACACACACACTGACACACACTGACACACACACTCTCTCTGCCTGGCTGCTTGGCTCTGATGATACCTCAAAGGCAGCATGGTGAGGCCTCTGACAGCTAATGAGGCCATAAAAAGCCTCTTTATGGCTGCAGTGTTTAGTCTTGACTGGGGAAATATTCACTCCGAGCCTGTGCTGCACTAAAACGAGAGCAAATGAGACACAGAGCCCACGCTAGTTTACAAGGTCTTGAGATGATCACGGAAAGAGGAGGATGAAAACGGTCTGGCTTAGGAAGTGTTTGAACTTTGATCTCGGAGATCTTGGACCTTTAATCATAATCTCAATCTGTAAGCATGTTCTAAGATATAAAACACAGTTAGTGATGTAGTATGTGTTGGCCTGAAATGACCCTGAACAACCCCGTTGACAGTAAACATGTGGAGGTTTTCATGTCTTCTCTACACGTTTGTTTCATTTCTCCTACAGTTTGAAAAATACCCAACAAAAGTTGACCCCTTCTACAGACACAGCGTGAGTTTTCCTGCTGCGTTCTGCCCGTCTGCAGACATGTCTGTTGCTGGACCACCCCAGCCCGTTGTTGTTATAGCTGTGTGTGTATGTGTGTTAGATTCCATGAAACTGTTGTTCTGCATCTTAATAGACTCTGTAAGCATCCGAGCTGCATCATTTCCCCCCTCAGCCTCAGCCTTAGCAAATGTTGTGATTAATGAAACTTTGCTGTTTTCTTAGGCCTCGTAGCACAAGATTTATTGTGCATGCATCTAACGATGAAATGATTGTGCATAGAGATGAGTACAGACGGAGACTCTGGCTGCTTAACAGAGCAGACTGCGTTATTGCCAGAGGAATACTACATCTTTGTCCTGCTTACTACTCTTCATTTGCATTTGTCTACCAACAACAGTGGCTGGCTCATTATTATTTACTAAAGGCGACTTCCATCGGTCCCCACTCTCCTACCATGTTTGAAGCTTCCACACACCTGCTGTGTTTCTGCATAAGAAAGCTTTTTCCTCAAACTGTCCTTCAGGGCTGAGATAAATGTATATGCATCTCAACCCTGGGTCACACAGATGTTACACAGCGCTGCTAGTTTGTTTTTAAGCGGTTCATTTGTGATTCCCTGTATTTCCTCGCTCTTATTATGGCAGCAGCAAATACCCTGAAGCTTTTTCCTCTCTATGAACATAGTGATGTCTTAAAACATGATGCTCAGGGAATGTTGTATTTTAAACCTTCCACCGCGGCCTCCAGAGATTCTTACAACTCCTCCTGGCTTTAGATCATTTTACTGCAGCATCCATGATTAAAGACACGCAAGTTAAGAATGAAAAACATTCTCTATTCCCACTAAGGTTAATGTGACAGACAAGAGCAATTATACCGAGGAGTTTATTACATTTCTGTTTTTCCTCTGGATGAAATTATGGAAGCCTTGAGCACTTGTTTGGTTTACATGCATTTTGCTTGTATTACAACATTCTAGTTTTCATATCAAAGGATGGTTTCCCTTGGTTCAATCCACTGGGAATGAACTGGAAATATTTTATTAATCGCAGTTTGTGAAACATGTAGGCAATCATTTGTAACTCTAACCCATTACAGCAGTCTTAGAAAAGTCGGATTGAATGTTGCTCATCCGTCATTAGAACTTGTTTGTTGATGCATTTCCTCCTCATGAAGCTGGTGCATGAAATTCACTGTCAGACTGAACCATCCTCACGCCTCCTCTCCCTCTTGTCTCCCTCAGCTCTTTCACTCATACCCACCGGCCATGTCTGGCCTTCCCCCCGTCATCCCTCCGACCGGGCCCTTCGGCTCACTGCAGGGCGCCTTTCAGCCCAAGGTAAAGCACACGCCCACATCCTCTCAACTCCACATAGACAAACCGAAAATAGAAGCTATTTACTGACAATCTTGTTTCCATCTGTGTCTGGTGATCTGTAGACCTCTAATCCACTGGATGTGTCCACAAGACCAGGAGGCGTCCCACACACATTCTTACAGAAGGACCCCAGGGTAAGAGCACATGCACACAACACTCACAACGCAGAGGTAGCCCCGACTCTGTATGTGTTGCATAAGTGTTGGAGTCATCAGGCGAAGGTTGTCAACATCAAATTATGTTACTACAAAGAACTCATCTGCACTTAGTCTGTAGTCAACACAGACTGTTTGTGTTCCTGCCTCCTCAGCTGCTATGTTTGTTATTTGGATTCAGAAAAAAACATGTTTTACACTGTTTGTTCATTAAAATGAAGTTTTTCAGGAATAAAAGAAAATGTACCGTTTTGTTCATAACAAATACTAAACAGAGACTAAAATAACTCAACCTCTTTTTCTCCCCCTCTCTCCTGTAGCTAACGGATCCATTTCGGCCCATCCTCAGGGTGAGTGCTCACTCCCTCCACCCAACAAACACAATATATCCATGGTGCCCTAAAGGGTTTTTACTAATGCGGTAAATAGTGTCTTTAATGAAATGAGCGCTGCACTTGGAGGCTGAGTACTAGTTTATTTATCGTCTGCAACAGTCAGGCCTTATTCACAGCAGACATTTTGACATTGTGCACTGAACAGAGCCATCACTCATGTCATCAGATAACACCTATGCTGCTATGACATGTCAAAAAAGGCTGATTGTTACATTTAAACAGTGCTTGACTGTCTCTCCACAGCTACAGGTTCTACACCACTGTCACATATCACATCAGGCTCACAGACCATATGTCTAAATAATGTGATCAAGGTGCCACATGGTGCTGTACCATCAGTATCAGTGTATTTTCAGATAACTTTACTGTGAAATGAGGGTTATGTTGTGTTTATATCATCCGGCCATTCAAGATGATTGTATGAGGGTTAAAAAGTAAAGTGCATTGACAATATTTCCATTAATTGTTGATTTAAAATACTTTGAACATCAGGAACTCATCTGCCTGAGTACTCTAAGGAAAAGATATTTCATGACGCCATGTTTTTTGTCTTGTGTTTACAGAAACCAGGGAAGTGGTGCGCCATGCATGTCCACACTGCCTGGCAGATATACCACCACCAGCAGAAAGTGAAGGTGAGGACTCATCTGACGCCTCTTTCTTTGCATTGTACTTAATCTAAACTTAGATGTGTTGCATTATTATTCTACACACTAACTGTTGCAGCTTCAGACAAACTAAAAATCATAGAGAGGCTATTTGAGGCCTGGTTTGAAACTTCAGGGGAAATTTTAAAAAAAACTTCAGGGATCCAAATTATTTCCAAAAACCTTTATTAATCAAAATCAGTTTACACAATTAGCACAAAATCATAATCAAAATAATCACAGCAATTAAAAAATAAGTGGTGACTCACTCACCCTGTACATGTTCTTAGTGTGCACACTGACTTTCCGTTTGTACACAATACACACTAAAACTGTCTGAGTTGGTGAAGTATGGATTTTAAACACAGCTCGACCTCATCAACTGGAAAAGTCTTGAGAGTTTGGCTGCATCAGTACATAAACTATAATTCTGAATAATTGCTTCATACTGTGAAGACAGAAGCTGACCTACTCTCTGATAGTAACCCTACTGTTTCACAGTCACTTCTTTGAATAATTAAAATTAGAACTAATTTAATGTCTGGTTTCTGTAGTCGTAACCATAATCATAATGAGGTTATAATGATGGGTCTATTAAGGAACCTGGCAGCCAGACGACTCCTGTATGTGTCCTTGAGCCCAGCTTCTTCAGTAGTCACTTACTGTAATGTGCTTCACATTAGATTAACATTTCTTTGCACTGTTAATAACTAATAATACGTTTCCAGCAGTGTTTGACGTTTTTCTCTGTGTTGCTCTGGCGTCTTCCAGCAGCAGATGCAGGTCGACCCTCACAAGCTTGACTTTGGCCTCAAACATGAGTTCCTGAGTCGACCTCCAGGCCCTGGCCTGTTCGGTGCCATCCATCACCCCAACGACCTGGCACGCCCAGCTACGCTTTTCTCCGCTGCAGGTGAGTGTGTCTGATCTCCGGGTAGAAAGATTGATTGATGCTTTACAACAGTGGCTGTCCATCATTTCATGGTGTTCAGACTGAAGATGTTGTCTGTTCACATGATCGTCTGTCAACAATCCAACAGAATTTATCCACAACATCAAAACAATAGTGACAATGTCTGTTTAATGCATCTCCCTTCAGTCATTGTGGCCAAAACAATTTTAACTTTAAACTTAAGTAGTAGCTTGCAGGTGTTTCTGGAGCTTTCAACTGTATCTTGTGGTCATCCTCAAACGAGGTAGTATTTCACATGTGTCTGATAGAATAGCCAATATTCTTAATTTAGAATACTAGCATTTGCTTTGCAATTAGGCACAGACAAATACAAGATTTGACCTGCTGGTGGCACTAGATTAAAAGTCAGGGAATTACAAAAAGTCAGTGGACTTCACCCCCTTTGGACCTTGAATGCACTTCAGTAGACATGGACTGTCACAGTCAGACAGGTCATCAGCTGCACTGGGATCAGTTACTTCCTCTGCAGACAGACAGACAGACCTCAGCATCACATTGTGTTTTAGTTGTGGACTTTCCCATGATGGGCATACGGTCAGTCCAGTGCACATCAGTGTTGACTGTGTGTATGTTTGATGGGCAATCACAATAATCAATTCTATAAAAGGTCTATATCAGTCCTCAGCATAGTGGACAGTGTGTCTGCTGGTTTTTGTTGAGAAATAACAACATGTTGACGAGCTCTGAGGCAAGTCTGTGGAAAGACTGTGAGACTAGAATATCCACATAGTTGGCCAGGGAAGTGAATCTGATTAAATCAGTATTAATTGTTGGTTAATGGTTGAACAGATAATTATATACATCCCTAATAAGAATAACCTGAAATGACAGTGTCTTTCATCCCATCTGCTAATATGGAGAGGGTGTGACTTATGACATTTACTGCAGTCAGCCACCAGAGGGCACTCAAGATGTTTTGGATTTAGTGTTGGGGAGCCGTCATGTCTTCCATCTTTATACAGTCATTGGTTGTTTATTAGGAAAAAGGCTCACGAATAAACTTTAATGGCAAATCAACAAATATCTATGTTAATATCACAGTCAGTAGGTCATGGATGTTCTCATGATACCTTCTCTCTGCCTCCTCAGGTCCCACACACCCATCTGCAGGTCCCTTCGGCCATCCAGCCCACCATCCTGGAAACTTCCTCACCCCGGCATCTCACTTAGGTAAGACGACTCAGTTCAGTTCTTCTGTCTCATTCTGAAAGATGAAAATGGAGATACTGATTGTATGAGTTGTGTCTCCCACTAGAACCTTTCCCCAGACCACCATCCTTTGGAGGACTGGGAACTCTCAGTTCATCTGCCTTTGGAGGACTGGGAAATCCAGCACTAAGTGAGTTTGGGCTTCATGAACTATTGTTGTTAATCATACTTTTTACCTAAGCTGCTTGCAGACATGCACTGAACTCTGCAGATCCTCTGCAGTTTCTACCGACTTTATTCACCTGACCTAGTATAAAGTCTGTAGGGTTTGATGACGCTTCTAACGTGACGGACGCAATAATAATAAAAAAAATACACGTAGAAGACGCCGACAAAGATGTCAAGAGAGATTGTGGTGATACGAGCTGTTGACGGTGTAGGGGGGCTGTCTCTCGGTAAACTCTGGGTAAACTCTGGGTAAACTCCGTAGCCAATTCTCAGGATTTCACCCAGAGGTCATGTCTGAAAACAGCTTTACTGTTAGTGTAATGGTTGTTTCTAAAATGATTTAAGTTTCAGTAAATGTTATTCAAAACACCAGAAGAATAGAATTACAATGCAGACACACCAGAATAAGATGTGGTGATACGCATTTAACTTGTGTCCTTGTTTTTCCACGTGTTGAATCCCTAACAGCGGCCAACTCAGTATTCGGCCATAAAGATGGCCCAAACGCACAGCAGCACTTCAACAGCAGCAGTAACAGTAGCCACCAGGAGCCGTGGAACCGTCTCCACCGTACCCCACCCTCCTTCCCAACACCGCCACCCTGGCTGAAACCCGGAGACTCGGAGAGGAGCGCCTCGGTCAGCTCCCACGAGAGAGACCGAGACTCTGACAAGAGAGACTCAGTCAGTAAGGATGACAAGGACAGGTGAGTCAAGTACAGTAGAACGTAGCTGTCAAAAGTGATCATACCACCATTACTCCTGTTTATTTCACTCCAAAAACACTGGAAGATACAATGGACTATACTTTTGGATTTGTTTGCTTCTCATTTCTCTGATGTAATGCAATGATTTGTAGTTTTTATTTGGAATAAAAATTTAAAGAGTTGATTTGTTTTTTCTGAACAAAAGCTACAGGTACTGATAGTGGAACTTTGTTTATATTTCTAGGGACTCTGCAGAGAAGCGTCAGCTGAGCCATCCGTCACCAGTCCCTGTCAACTCCATTAGCCTCCTTGGCCACAATCGGCCTCCTGAGCACCACAGGAACCATCTGCCCCCTGCTTCTGGAGAACCTCAGAGGGAAAAAGAGAACAAGGCAAAAGACAGGGAGAGGGACCACTCAGAGTCCTGGAAAGACAATGGCACAGATGACCACAAGCTCAAAGACAGCCAGCACAGTGACAAGGACACACCTGTCATCCTTGACAGCCGAGTGTCAGAGGACAAAGTGCCCAACAGGGGGACAACATCACCCTACATCCGGCAGACCAGCCTAGAACGTCCCAACAGCGGCCTGAGCAGAGAGGTCCTTGAGAAGAAGATAGAGCTGCCGTATGAGCACCAGAAGAAAAACATTGACGTGAAAGTGAAGGAGGAGAGGAAAGAGGAACAGGATGGAGCGGCAGAGAGGCCAAGTGAGCACCCGGTACAGGCACCCAACACACAAAACCTCCACCCTCCCTCCTCCATGCCCATGCATATGGGCATGGCTGGTGTCCATCCCATGAACAGCATCAGCAGTCTGGACAGAACTCGAGTGGTGGCACCCTTCATGGGTATTAGTCCCATCCCAGGAGCAGACAGGTTCCCCTACCCTGCCTTCCACTGGGACCCAATGCGGGACCCCTACAGGGGCCTGGACATTCACAGACGGGACCCTTTGGCCAGAGAACTGCTGCTAAGAAATGACCCTCTGCACCGCCTAGCAGGGCCACGTCTCTACGAGGCTGAGCGCTCCTACAGGGACCGTGAGCCCCATGACTTTAATCGTGACCACATCCACCCTCTGGCCCTGGAGCAGAGGAGGGAGCATGAGCGCGCACATCTGGAGGAGCGCGAGCGCCTCAACATGCTCAGAGAGGACTATGAGCATGGTCGCCTCCACCACGCAATGCACCATCCTGCCCTTGAGGGTCACCTCCCCCACCCAGCCCAAGGCCTCATGGCCCCTGGACTTCCAGGCATGCACTTCTCCAGAGTCAGCCCCTCGGCTGCAGCAGCAGCAGCAGCGACCGCCCATCAGAATGGTATCCTCAACAAAACACCACCCACGGCCTCGCTGAGTGCCCCGCCCCCACTCATCCCCACATTGGGTGCCCGGCCTGGCTCACCCAGACGGACTACTCCCCTGGCCACAGATATCAGAGACAGGCCGCCTCACAAAGACATTGAGGCACGGTGAGCTGAGCTTCAGCAGACTCAGACCCCTTCAGCCCTGTGCCTCATTAACACTGAACTCACACCAAGCACTTAGCTTTGGGCAAAGCAAGACTGTAATATAGCTGTGAATAACTTATGTGGGCAGAGACACGCCCACACGATGAATTGTTTTTGTATAAAACTACAAAGAGACAATATTCATGGAACAAAAAAATACATTTTTAAGATTTTTCCTCAGTTTGCTCCAGCTTTTTGTGTCACTTCTTGTGCTGCGGAGTAAGAATGAACAAATTTGGAATGTACAGGTACTTTAGCACTGACAGCAAAGTGTGTAGATAATATGTACAGTCGCTGTGCTCACTCTGTATGGATTAAAAATCATGGTACAAATATGCAAAAGGGTGTTTTGAAAGCTTTACTTTGATCAAATGTAAACAGAGGAGTATTAAGGCAGTGATTCAGAATGTGCTTTTTGCCATGTCTTTAGTTTTTTTTGGTTGACGCAGCTGATTAGCATTGTACCAGAGACCCCATATTCAACTATGCAACTAATGTCTGGGCTCCCTTCCTGAAAGCCGGCCTTCTCACCACTACAGACTGTGCACCAATGACTGACCAAGAGCTGTATTCTCTCAACAACTCAGACTCAAACACTGGGTCCCTGCAGCCAGAGATGAGCTTTAACTGATCCACACAATTTGGAAAAGGTTATGTTTCGAAAAAAATACTGTCACGACTATGATTAATTGTGTTGACAATCCTAGAAACAGGTAGGGGAAGAATTGCATTTCAAATGATTTACAACGTTAAAAGCCAGCAGCACAAATGTTAAGGTACTTTTTTATCCTACTCTTCTCTACGTCAGTTACCACCAGTCTTGTTCTGGGGAGAATGCAGCACATTAAACACCATGACAGCACATGAGCCCTATTGACGGAGTGTAAAGTACATGTTTTGGAAATAGGTTCTGTTGGTCAAACAGTGTATTAAAGTGCTTTCCTAAGTTGTTGTACCTACAAAATCAAAAGACAAAAAAGCAAGTCTGACAAAGGACAGTTTGTTTCTAATGAGCAGAGATCTATTTTAGTAGTCCACTGAAGGTTTAGTTGTGCGCTTCAAACTCTGTGATATCATGTTGTGCAGTGTTTTTTAATCCAACATAAAAATGTCCACCGGAGCCATAGTGGTTAGTTGATGCGTATTTCAAAAAGATTGTTAAATGAGAATTTTTTTTTTGCTGTTTACCATGTACAGGGGGAAAAAATGAAGTCTTTCTAGATCATGTACAAAAAATGAGAAAAAATGAAGCGACTGAATCTTCAGCATGCTCCTCATTTAAACTTGTGTTATGTAAATTGTGCCATGTTATTAAAAAATGTGTACTTATCCTGTCTGTGCTTTTATTGCTCCACCTACATGCACTGAACTGAGTAAACAGGCTATATTTCTTTCTGACTCTACACGATTACACACTTAATGACTTTCAGCATTACTCTCCCATGGAGGATAAACTACCTCGAGTACAACTCACACCAGCCTCATAAATATTTTAAGTGCTATTGATTGTGCAGTTATAAAGTAGCTTTAAAGATTTTGCCACTTGATACAGTCTGAGCAGGTCATCAATCGCCCAAAGATGACAAATCTCTGCTGTAGCAGCAGGTGCTGACTTACAACAAGATTGCTTTGTAACAGTAAAAACTGCAGAAACATCACATCAGCTGGATACTGACACACGTGAGGGCTGCTCCTTGGTTTACCAACAGTGCTTTACACAGCAGCCCCTCGCTGCTAAATCACAGTATGGTACTTGTGTATTCATCAGAGGATGCAAGAGTATTGACATTTCCATTAAACTGAATAGCCACAGCATTCAGACACCCCTCTCTGATTGATGTTAACACTGAAGCGCCCAGGTCACACATCAATCAGACGTTGACTCAATATGTTGCTAGTGGGAAATGTGGGTTGCCCGTGTTGCCTCATGCTCCTGACACAAACACTAATTCTCCCAGACCTGCGTACATGAAGCGCTATGAATGTGGTTGTTTGGGCTTTAGACCAACAGAGGGCGCCAAACTAATTGAAACAAATGACAAAGACCCTAGTATCTAAAGTTGAAGAGCTCAATCCAACCAACCCCTGCAAACACTTATTTTCAATGCAGCTGGAACAATAAGCCAATTCATCAATAAGATCAAATAAAAATAATTAGGATACAATTTTCTCCAGCTCCTCAAACATGAATCGTTTCTGGTATTTCTAGTCTTCTGTGATAATACATTTTCTTTTTTAGCTTATTTCATGTCTTATATCACTAAATGTAATCTTTGGATTCTGGACTGTTGATTAGACAAAACTAGACAACTAATCCAGTCTATCAATTGAAAAATGATTCAGTACATTAAATCATTTTTTAAATTAATTTAACTGTTGATAATGTATTTACTGAATTAGTCAATAAAATCTCAAAATAGTGACAAGTCTAAATTTCCTTATGTCCAACTAACAACTTGTGCTTTCAGTTCTTATCTCACATCTCTGACCAGGTTCAAAGTCCAGCCCGGTCAGCAGTTGAGATCAAAACATAAGGAGATAAAAATATAAGGATGCATGTCGTCTCACTGAGTCATGAAATCTACTTCCACTGACTCGTGTTCCCTCTTCATCCCGAGCTCCTGAGTGCGTCCATCAGCTATTTCTGAAACAGCCCATTCTAAGCACTGACCCAACAAAATCCTAAACTCCCTGAGTAAACTGCTTTAAGATATTGGGACAAATCCTTCCTCAACCTGGCATTCAGCTTCCACTGCAGGTTTGATGTATCTAAGCTTCTTCCCTCGATTTGCCTCATCTGCCACATCCTGCTAGAGACACTGCCTAAGTTTACACGGACACCAATATTCAGATATGAACCTGTTTAAGACAATAGTCTGAATGAGACACTTCCATGTCAACAGTATATTCGGATTACCTTAACCTAAATAAGCACATACTCGGAATAACAACTGAGTTAAGACAAGTGGAATATTGTGACCCTAGAGTTATGCTATCAATCAGAGGAAGGTCCTACTGCCTGAAAGGAGCAGATAAACTATTAGTCTGTAAATAGGGACACAATCCGCTGTGTTGATGGACAGAGGATTTAAATAAAAGAGGTCTGACACTGTGGTGTCTAATGGGTCTTCAGTGAAAATGGGATCCTGTAAATGCAACTTCTTTATCAAACAACACAGAAACAAGTGACCACATTGACAGAGAGGAATGATGAGACAAAAACAGGACCACACCTGTCAGCAGCTCTGGTGTTCAACAGATCAGTGAGTGATGGATGTTTTCACTCTCTGCTTTACATTGTGAAATCCTACTGATCCCATTTTACTATTAACTTGTAAAACTGAATCATTGTTATTATTGATTTACCTGCCAGTTACTTTCTCAATAGATCAGCCCTCCTCTCCCTGGAACCTAATGCAGTTATATAAAGATAGAGATTACAATAATGGAGCTCAGTGAATTCAGGTCACAGCCGCAGAGAGGTGTGTGTCTCTCTCCTGACAGCTGAAGTCATTTTTTGGATTGCTTGTATTCCTATGGTTTGAGAGTGTAGGTTGTTTTTGGGTGAAGTGTCTTGTATCACAGATTCATTCAGGAGTCCTACTGAACATAGTGCTGATTTGTGGTGTATCCAGGGGTGTTGGACGGACGATTAACCATCAGGCGGAGCACAGATTCTTCTCTATCAATAAAACAAATCAGTCACTGACACTAACCTACAATGATGTGTGTGTGTGTGAGTGTATGTGAGAGAAAGAGAGTCAGTGTTCCCAGTTTAATCCGTCAGGTCTTGACTGATATTATCAACTGAGCAGGTAGCCTAAATATTTTTTAAATAGAAACCGTAATTATAATACAGTATTAGAAAAGACTTGGTAGTAAAACCTTCCTTTTTAGCTCTTCCACACGAGGACAAGTGGAGGCTTACTAAGCTCTGATTGCTCACAGTTTAACTGGATACAGTGCTGAGTGTGTTAGCTGTGCAAAGGTTAAGCTCCGCTCATGTAATGTTCACATAACTTGGAACTGAAGTTTGACATCAGAAATTTATACTTGTTTTCCTGGCTCAGCATGAGAGGATGTTTAGGATACAACACTTCATTCAGTGAAGATACAAAATTACAACACTGCAGTCTTGACCTGCCTTGTCATTTTAATCTCATGGAGGTTTTGCAGGCTTAAATTTAATTGTTTGGTCTTTAAAATTTCAGAAAATAGTAAAAACTGCAAGAGCATTTACAGTAATAATCAATATTAAATGATATATTTTGTATACAACCCAATAAGTATTTACAATTATAGAAGTCTAAGAAAAGTAAAAATAAAACAAAACTGAAAAGTTGCAAACATTTAACCAGCTAATCTTTGATCATTCTTATAAAACTGTTTTAGATAGTCAATTGAAACATTTCAGCACTGTGATGTTTACTAACAGTTTGATGCAGGTTTAATAAGACGTGTCATTTTTAATGTACACACATTCTAAATAGCTTGAGGGGGATCCTTAAGTCAACAAGACTTATTTGTTTGGATAAATAATTTCAACATTATCTTTTTAAACATGAACCAACTAAACCCTGCAACCCTTCCCTCGAGTCATGTAGTTTAGCTTTGTGTACACAAGGTGGCACTAGTGTACACTCCAACAGTGCAAGGTGAGGGAAAAGAGGTAACAAAGAGTTTCAGAGGAGGATGCTGAGCCTGTATAAAGGGGAGTACACAGTGACAACATACAGTCATCTCTTCCAACCTGACAGAGTAGAACCTGTTTGGCAGGTTGACCTCCACTGAGCAGCAGCATGTGCTTGGTATTTGCCTGTAATTAAATGAACAGCATCATCAAACATGCTGTCAAACTGGACGAGTGGCATCGCACGCTAAGACGCTCCTTGTGTGTCTAGTTTTGTTTGAGCTCAGCTTAAAAGCAAACAAAGCCACGGTGTTCGCCTGTCAGTGGTCTGAAATATGAAGCCTGGAATTTATCCCAATACTGAAAGTCATCTGTCTCATAACTGGTGGCACACCTCTCTCTGCCTCGGAGCTCACATGATGTCGACAAACAAGAACATCTAAAGCCTCAGTGCTATTGTAAACAAACCCTGTCTGTTGGAGATGACTCGTCTCTGGGTTATGCAGAAGACAGGATCATATCCTGTGAGAGGAATCAAACTATCCGGGTTAAACCTGCAGATAGTCAATATCCCCTCCTAATCTTATGTTCTGTACCTGTCTTCCATCACCTTAATGTCATGTAGCAGTGCATTGGCTCTAGCTAATGAACCGCCCTTTTTTACAAGAAAAAAAAACAGCTATTACACAGGAATGCTTATATTCTTTTCTCCCTGCTGACAACAGTTCTAATCACAACCTAACAAACGCACTTGGGCGCCACTAAAAATACTTTCCTGTTTATAAATGGGAAGGTATCCCATTCTCAGAGGTAACATTCCCCTGGCGTGGCCATTCTCCGGCGTAAAAGCCAACAAACACAGGTCTACCAGTACTGTTGTTGGTTCTGCTACCGTTTTAAGACGATGCTCAGGCCAAACTGAGTTCATTCACTCATCATTACCCGAATCGTTTAAAAGAGGGTAACACATCCAAGTGGCGGATGGAGGCTTATGTTACATTTCTGCAAAGGAGGAGATCAAAAGGGTAAAAGTCAGCCTCAAATATGAAACGGTGTATTAGTGCACGGCGGATCCAGCCCTCCAGTGAACCTAAGGACATTAGCATAATACTTTAGATGTATGTATCATATATAATTTCACACCGTCTGCTCACAG
The DNA here is from genome assembly GCF_009819705.1 of Hippoglossus hippoglossus. Taxonomy (NCBI): domain Eukaryota; kingdom Metazoa; phylum Chordata; class Actinopteri; order Pleuronectiformes; family Pleuronectidae; genus Hippoglossus; species Hippoglossus hippoglossus. The sequence continues at coordinate 20,516,190 of NC_047164.1, forward strand.
TGGTCAGAATAAGAGGAGCTGGTGTGGCTAAGGCTTTAGCTATCCTATGGATTTGAACACAACGTAAACATATTCTGACACTAGGTTCTGTACGCCCTTACAAAAATAAAAAATTGTTTTCTTGACTTTAATAGATTCTTTTGATCCTCCCACACCACTGTTCAAACTGCATGTGTTTTATTTGAGGTAATTGAGAGGATGACTGAAGCTTTTGGCCTAGTGAACGGTGGCAGACTGAGGTATCTGTAGATATCATGACACTTGCTATAGTAACCAGCTGAAAATAAGTTAAAGAAGCTGTGCGTCAACATGCTTTCAGCCGATGGGAGAAAAACACTTGAGCGCTGCCTTTCATGCAGGAGTGATGACAAGAATGTTCTCACACAGCAATGACCTTCAAAGATAAACACATGATACAAAAGAGCTGAACATTGAATCAAAATATTATCAAAATTACTATAAGGCCAAGTGCAATAACCTAATCACAGAAACTGTAACTGAAATGTCATGTCTTGGATCCTAACTAAGTGAGATATGGACTAATGAAGTTTAAACTGTTTGGGGGAACTCTGTGACTTACACTCTTCTTCCCACAATGACAATATCTGTCAAAATTACAGCAGTCTCATCTTTTGCAAACCTTTCAACCCTACAGGGCCATTTAATAAAGCAAAAGAACAACTGCAGTTTATCACAATGAAACCAATAGTCCTCCTACATCACTATGTCCTTCAGACATGTTGCATTACTGCTGCTACTTGTTATGCATTCTTTCTTCTCAAATAAGATACTGAAGGTTCATCAGGCTGACCCAAATATTAACAGACCATGAAAACAATGCACCTTAATCCTACAAGTCTTTTCATTAATTTCCAGCACAGTGCTTTCAGACGACCTTTATACACCTTGTGCAGCAGGGCCTCATTAGCTGTGAGATTTAGCTCCAGCAGTGCAGACGGATGAACTTTAATTATTCCAGGAGGTGCTTCCTGCACCCGAACATTTCAGTCTGCCAGCTCACATGGAACGCAATATTAGTACATTCAGGAAGTATTCTGGCCCCTTCTATTTCCCCTAATTTTCTTATCATGCAGCCTTGCACCAACACTTAAAATCCTTCATCGGTCTACACTCAACGTCCCCTAATGAGAGCAAAAACAGAATTTATTAAAAACTATTTTTATTGAAAGTGAAAAATGTAAATGTCAGAAAATTGTAAGTATTCAGACAAATTGCTATGATATGAAATTTAGCTCATGTTCATTATTCTTCATTGTCTTTAAGATGTGTCTTGATTAAGATTGACATGTGGTGAACTCACTGATTGGACATCATTTGAAAGGCACACTCCACCTGTCTGTAAGGGCTCACAGCACTTTACATCAGAGAAAAAAACAAGGCTGCATCGTAACAAATTGAAGAGGTCGGACTTCTTTCTGAATGTACTGTATGTACAGACTTGTCATTTCGGATTCTAGAATGCGACCTTCTCAGTACCGTATCCCCTAAGGACAAAACACATACAGAAGAGAAAGCACAAACATTAGGGGTAAGGTGTGTATCTCAGTCCTTGGAAGCACACACCACCAAGTCAAACAGAGCAGAGTTTGGGAAGTGACAGTTGATGATTTCCCCACAAACAACACGATGAATTAAGCACACAACACCCTCCATTGTGTGGAATCTATAATGTTTAAGCCAATGGAATAGGCCAGCAAGTAGCCAGTGCTTAGTAACCCTGTATCTATCTGATGTGACCTGCCCAGAGATCACCTGTGGTATGGCTACAGAAACAAGCTAGAATCTAAAATCATCAGAGGGTATAACAGTTTGAATGTAATAAACCAGCAGATGTATTCATCTCTAACTTTCCCTCAACCATATTATCAACCGTATGATCACGTTGAAGAAGTAAAGTCAACATATAAAAACAAAGCAAATTTACTGGATGAAATTATATTACTACTTTTATACAATTGTACAATAATGCAAATAATCTCACAAGAGATTGAGAAAATTTGTCATGTTTATTTTGCGTGGATTGGTATGTGGGGGTGAGGTAAGCTGTGACCATGGTAACACAACCAAAGCGCTTCAGCTTACATTAACTGCATCAGGTTGCACGGTTGGACTCAATTACTACTCTCTCTGACTGAGGTTGAGAAGCACTCTATTAGAGGTAAGAGCCAGTTCAACGGCAAACTATGCACTTGCTCAGGGTTCACCAAAGGGCCCCAAAGAGGGCTTGAAATGTCCAAAAGGACATGCGCCTAATCATGTTGTGTAAGGCCCCTGCAAATAACACAAAGGCAACTCCTTCCCCTGATTTTAAATCAGATGTCATAACTTCAATGAGTGGATGCGCAGAACTGTCATTCTTGTTAGGTAAAAAAAACACAAAATGAGTTAATTGTGTGAACAGCTCTCAAGTAAACTTACTCTCATTTATTATTATTCTTATAACTTATTATGTCAGCAAATAACAGTAATGTAAGGTTGATGAGCATATCTCTCTGTTGTCTGTCTGTCTCACTAACTGAGCTAAACTGCAATCACAACTGCATGCCTTTAACTGTGCATGCACAAATTTAAACTCACGTTTTCCAGCAGTCTCTGTGGGGACCAGTCCATACAGTCTCCTCCTCACAGTCACATCATCTCAAAACAAGACCATGATTATCGAGTCCCTCACTCAAGGTTTAGTTACAACTCTGGACAAACGTAAGATCGAAAGGAATCGATTGAAAGTGACTATTGATTGAATGTTGGATTTAAAATGGGGATTAGCTGGGCAAAGCCATAGTGAATGTCATTATATATTTGAAAATGGATACAAAGCTCAGAGGTCAGGTAGCAGGGTCCCTTCGCAGCATTTTGCTTAGGGCCCCAGGGAGGACAGGACCGGCCATACATACACAATACTAGAGACCTGGACATAGCTTGGTTAAATATTGGATGCAGATATTTTACTTGTTATTGATAACATTAATGTTTTTCCTGCTGTGATAAAGCCCTGTTCTACTCATGTGCAGTCCACTTGACTCATGCTGCATCCATAAAGCAGACAGACGTTGTTGGTCTCTAGCAGATACCAGGCTAACAGCGGGTCGACAAGCACCTTGTGAACAAAGTCACAACGTTTTACCCATAAATCTCCTCATCATGAGAACATGTATTAAACCAGTTATCAGCAGCAAGACAGCATCGAGATGTTGTCCAACATCAGAGAAAACAAGCTCAAACACTTCATTCACAGGGGACACAATTAGGCTAGTGACAGTAGGTAGCATATTATAGCATCAGAAGCTAACAGCATGGCATGGCATAGCAGTCGAAGCCAACAGCCTAGCATAGCATCAGAAGCTAACAGCATGGCATAGCATAGCAGTAGAAGCCAACAGCCTAGCATAGCATCAGAAGCTAAAATCATAGTGGCATAGTAAATTAGAAAAAGCAAACATCAGAAGCTAACGGGATGGCATAGCATAGTATGATAAACTAACAGCCTAGCATAGCAGCAGAAGCTAAAAGCATGACATAGTATAGTAGAAGAAGCTAACAGCTTAGCATAGCAGCAGAAGCTAACATCATGGTGGCATAGTATAGTAGAAGAAGCTAACAGCTTAGCATAGCAGCAGAAGCTAACATCATGGCGGCATAGTATAGTAGAAGAAACTAATAGCTTAGCATAGCAGCAGAAGCTAACAGGCAGCAGTTATGACCTCGTCCACCGACGGACAGTGAAAAACTTCACACAGCAACTCAAGCACAGACAAAACACTGACCTGACTCTGCTTCATAAAGTTAGCACAGGCAGCAATAAGGACTGACCTCTGTGAGGCGGTGAGCAGGGACACTGAGCGGAGGACAGCGGCTAACACAGCCGGTCCGGGGGGCCTCCACATCACCAGGGACAGGTGCGTGTTAGGGCCCCAGCTGAAGCCCCTGGAGGAACAGAGCCCTCACCTTGACCTCACAGTGACGTCACATAGGCTAACTGTTAGCTTAGCATCCTGGTTCGTAATAAATTACAGGAATATTTGCAGCAAATTAAGAGTTTTTTTACTTAACCCGTGTGCCACTCGAAATATGAGTGTTTAACTACACAGAACTAACGAAGCTCCTCATGCTGACCTGTTTGGTAAGAATTATGCCACTGAGATAAGGTTATTAATATTTGCATTATAGTTATTATAAATTAAAAATAGTAGACGTATATTTCAAATCTGGTTTAATGTACACTATTTAGTCAAATGAACAGGAAAGTCTCATAGTCCTATAAGCAAATTGTTATGCTTATAATTCATATTACAGATATAATTATGGTCCTTTGTAGGACTGTGGGTTCTGGTGTAGTTGTATTGAATTACATTGTATTGTAAGGTATTGCTGTTATTTGGTGCATCTCTCACAGTAAACCCCATCAACACCATTCCAGATACCTCATAGGCTGATGTGGGGATCTATATTATATCTGAAACTGCAAATTGGCACAATTTAATTTATTCTATTTATCCCACCACACTGATATTCTCTTCTGTAAGACTTTTGCTCCCTGAAGACATTTCCCACAGAAATCCAGATTGATGATTTGCTATGGGGAATGCACAGCCATTTACAATGGGTGCTCCACCCCTTCCAGCGCCTCAGTCTCATTTAGCACCTGTGACGGCTGGAGTTGCTGCACGGAGAGGAGGCTGCAGTCTGTGAAGGTGGCCTGAAGTACGTGTCCAGCATGGAGAAGAGACATTGTCTAATTGCTTGGCTGGAAATAGCCTGCAGTGGGGAGGGTTTGCTCCGCTGGTGCAGAAGGAAAGGGGATCGCCCCATCCTGTTAAATCATCACCCTGACCTCTGCCCCCACTGTGGCCACCCTGGCTGATGCAACTGCACATGGATACACATGTCCAGGACTAATAGGTATGAACATACACATGAACAGACAATGAGAGGCGCACACACTCACACACAATACATCACTGACATTGCTGTGGTAATAACAGAGATGACCCCAATCAGAAAAAAGGGAAACTGAGCCCTATTCCCTCACCAAGGCTACATTTTATTGCTAGCCTCCGTTGTGCCCTCCTGATGACATGGCATTGGAGGTTGATCACCTATAATAGAGTCCAGCTGAGGTGCAGATTAAAAGTACAAATCACATTGCAAACGACTGAGCTGAGCTGCACTTTGTAACCCCCATCTAGGTCTGGGGGGGTGTAAACCACTGTGCTCCCCTGGTTCCAATCTCGCAGCTCGACTCGAGGAAGATAAGAGATAACAAAGCACAGTGTTGGGACAAAGCGTCAAAGGAAACTGTGCAAGAGTGAATCTGCAGTATGACAGTAAGAGAGGATATTAAACCAGGTGTCCTGCCCCTGAGCGCAGGCTGCTGGATCTAAACCTTCTTTTATTGTCTCCCTTCATTTTTCAGCCATTACCATATGGAAGCAGGTTTAGGAGCAACTCCAATGATGTTAATTTCCACGCACGCGGGGGTCTCAGGGGATGAGAAGCAAAGTGCTGCTGCCTTTTTTTTTTTGCCACACGCAATGCTCCCACCAGTGAATAAAATGTCACGTCTGCTGATGAGCATCTCCTCACTGATCCATGAAGCTCACCAGACAAAGTCCCCCCCAGAGAGACGGGGATCTTGAAATAACATGATGTTGTTGGACTGAGTATAATCTCAGCATGCATCCACCGCTGCTTCCCACTTCTCCCTGGAGCACAGAGGGGAAGGTCATTCATCAAAAGTCACATATTAGTCATCGGAATGTGAGCGGCATGGGGTCAAAATAGGGACCTAAGATGATGCTGAGATGCAACGGGCTTAGAGGTCGGCCCTTAACAGATGACTCCTTATCGACCGAATTGGAAGGTTGAAGGAAGGGGGGTGGCTGTCAGATGGTGTACCACTGCTCTCCTCCTCCCAGACTGGAAGATGAGGAAGACTGACAAATGAGTGCACAGCAGCTGGGTAAGCCTCATGAGAAATCTGGGCTGTCTGCAGGCGTAGCAGACAGAGTGGGATGATTGGCTCAGGTTTGGACTCAACTCCCTCTCCACAGAATATCTGCCGTCTCCAGCCATAACGTGCAGGTTGTTCAAGGCGACATACGGTTGAGTGCCGTGAGTGTTTGCATGGTGACACACTGATGTTGCGGCGTTTTTTCCCCAATTCCTTTTCATTTGACATGGCACAATGACTGTGCATTTAAAGTTCAAACTGTCAGATTTAATTTGAGGGTAGCCCCAGATGGACCAGTTGCGTCGACGAGGTACAGTCATATATTTACTTACCCTCAAAATCCCATGTTTGATATTAATATTATGACCTTTTAAGTATGAATGAAGGATGCTGAATTGAAAACATGAAGCAACTAAAATGACTGTCTCGTGGTTGTAAGCCTCTGTCAATGAGTCAAGTTGCAAGAAACGTGACAACAATTTGAAGAGTTATGGAGTTGATTAATGGCCAGAGAAGTGTTTGTGCTCTACAATGTCATAATGAAACTGAACGTCATCACTTCATCCTATCACACATTTGTGTTGTATTTTGTTACAACTAGCAGATTGATTCCCAAATTATGATCACAGTGACCTTTAACCACAAAAATCCAAACACTTGAGTCTCGGTGACACTGTGTTCCAAATTTGAAGAAATTCCCTGACAGTGTTCCTGTGATACTGCATTTACGAGAGTGGGACGGACAACCCCAAAACATACCGCCTCAGGCAAAAGGCTGTCATCGGCTCGGAGGCATAAAAAGGCTCCAAGGAAAATGTAACACCCAAATGTAGAACTTCAAATGTCTTTTTATAGATATCTGGAAATTACTTTGCAGAGTAGAATCCTGATTGTACACTTGAATATATTCTGTATCCATCTGAATCCTACAGAGACCAAAATCTCAAGAGGGGCCATGTCTGAAATGGATGTAGCTCCTCAGTCATTCATCCGTCATGGCAGTAAAAGCTTACGTTCACATCATAATCTCCGCCATTTTACATCCAAAGTGCTACGAGCACTGAGCCAAAAATGTTAATGTACTAATGTGCCATTGGAGCTGATGGGGCTCCTCTTTATACATATGCATATTCCACTGTCTTACCTAGAATTCTCTCTGCCAGCCTCTCCCAACCTGACTCAGATTTCTAAAAACGGTAAGAGCTTAACGTGTGTGACAGCAGGCGTCCGACTGGAGGAGAGCGACATTGATGAGACCTGTGCTTTTAGAGGCCTCTTTTGTGAGGAGGGAGCAATTCATACTTTACAAGATAAATCATCCCGCTAGCAGCCAGCTTAGACTGTGTACAACCAGATATGGTTGCCAAGGAAACCCTCCTGGAAAACCTGTGAGTTTTTTTTTGCCATACCAGCCTCCTTGATCTGTGCAAACAATTGATACCTTACCCAGGCAGGAGGGAGGGAGCAGAGGGAAGTGGGAGGAATAAGGCACAAATCCCCACGTGCTTAGCACAGCACCACTCTCCCCCCTCAGCTATGTGAATGAGGACATGAGGTATAAAAAAAATATATCACAAATGGATATTCTGGAGGACACTGAGGGATGATGTATGACTCATTGTACATTAATTCAATGAGAGAACAGCGTTTAGTCCATAAATCTAATCTGCACACGTGCAGTAGCACACATCACTAATGTCCTTTTAATGAATGTTTTGAATGCACTGCCATAAACGTGCCATTATATCTCTCCACATCCATTTGCGGGATGGCTGTGATTGCATTGGTACCACTACAGCTGAACAAACCCACAGAGGCCCTGACATGCAGAGCTGCTGGGGAGCCATTAGGATCCATGAGTGACTTCGACGAGCCACAGATCAATGCTTCAGGGACCTATCTATTACTGACATCCAATTATAGCAATGGCCGTCCGCTTAGCGCTGCTACTAAGTGCTTTAGTCTTTTTATTGACTAGCTGTCAACAGCCTGAACACAGCGGAGGTATTGGCTAATAATCAGCTATTGATCTATCCACATGTCAAGATCACCAGCATGTTGCTCAGTGTATAAAGAGAGTGAGGAGGGCCAGTGGTAACAACAGAAAGAGAGACAACACTAACACGTGTCCCTAAACCATTAAAAAGGCATTTCACATCATTCAGCAAAGTTAATTAAACAGCTAGTTTTGTACCATTTTGATTAGCACTGGCTTGCAATATAAAGTCATTACCCACCACATTAAGTAAATGAGGAAACTGTCTGTAATCAAAAATATGCTGAAAAAAGTCAACTCGTTGCCAGGGACAATACAGCGGAGAGGGGGGGAATGATAAGCACATCAGGCCTACAGGATGATGAGGGTGGCTTAACCGTGCTGGGAGGCGTGCCAGGTCACAAACCCCTGCATGTTTATACTGGAGCCCAACGGCAACTATTGGCGGTGGCAGGGGGTGATTGTGCCTGCCTGCGTCATTGATTTATTACAGTCATTAAGTGGTTAGAAAGTCACCTCACCTGGTGTAAGGGGTGGAATTCAGTGGCTGATTAAAATTAATCACAGTCAAAAAGCTGCAGGAGGCCGTGTCCCCAGGGAGCACGCTCCACCACAGAGGAGGGAAATGAGGCTTTATTCAACCTCAAGTCACTGGCTGCTCCTGCTTCTGTAAACAAACAAATAAACAAACACTATGGCCTATTCTTTTTTTTTCATGAACTTTTATTATTCAAAAATACAGCACAAAAAAAACACACAGAAAGAAAAAAATGGTTTTCACACCGTGTGCAAACCTCAAAGGAGATCTTCATACAATATTAGTACGCAAATTTAAACGCTACAGTCATTTTTGTTATTAGTAGTTGTCATTAATGTTCTGAGCACATAAAGTGACAGTAACTGGATTACCTCCCTAAGAGCTCTGTACAGCCTGTCAGCAGGTGAAAGTCTCACTAGAAATCTACAGGGGCCCATTCTGACAGTAAACTCCCTTCACGTACTACTCACTCGCTCATCACACCCACACAGTAGTGTTTAAAATTGAACCGCGAGATGTAATCTATTACTCTAAGCAGGCTCAGGTCTCACTTTCCTTGGTGACAGAAAACTGGTTAAACATAAAACCTGCCAAATCTGTTTCTATAACAGTCATGTCCCCAATGATGCTAGAACACACACACACACACACACACACACACACACACACACACACACACACACACACACACACACACACACACACACACACACACACACACACACACACACACACACACACACACACACACACACACACACACACACACACACACACACACACACACACACGCACCAGGGAGCATCTACATTGTACTGACAAGCCCCTCCTCTTCTGTTTCAGCACGGCAGAGCATCACATATACATACAAACATCATCTGTGTATCATTGGACTGTGTTGCGATTAGATAGGGTTACTTCGACAGGAAATTTATACATACAGCCAGAAGCATTTATGTTATTTTTTAAAAAGTATATCAATTACAGAAGTTAAAATAAAGTTTAAAAAAGGAACATGAAGTCATGTTTTGAATATAAAATAAAAGCTTTTACGACAAGTATTTTGGGGTTGTGGGTGAATTTGCAGGAGTTGAGCAGGTGTGGGGAAATCCTAGACTTGACCTGAATGAGGCAACAGGACCCAATAGGCTCACTGATCGATGTTCTTCTAGTGGCTGTGGGCTACGTCGTCGATTCAGGATGATGCTACTGCACATAACACAGTGCACACTGATGTGCTACGGCCAAACTCAACTGGGGACAACAAGGCACAATTGAAGTCAGTAGAATCCAGCTGTGAGGCTGTGCAGAGGTGAGCTGATGGGAGGTGTGTAAGGCAAAAATAAGGAATATAATAAGGCGTCGAAGCAAAAAGAAAATTTGCCCATTCCAGGTATTCTTAGTGCTTTTTTTTAAGTAGCAGACAGGATGAGATGTTGATTTCTAAACGTTTTTCCAAACAGCAAGAACTTGCATGAACTGGCCTATGGCTACTTACACTGGCCGCCTGAATGAACATTATCCAGCTCTGACAGACTACAAAACGAGTCCACACAGAGAAACAGTACTCAGCTTTCTGAGCCTTATCACATTTGTTCCTCTTTGTGGGAACTTTCTTACTTTACATCCTTCATGAAAATGCCAATTAGCACTACAGGAGCAATGACAGGCTTCATATTGACCACAGAGAGAAGGTTAAATCAAGATATCGGCTCCTTGTACTGCCACTGCAAAAAAAAAAAAAAAGGAGCATTACATATGCAGCACCTCGGAGGGGGGTGACTGCTACTACATATGATAAATCAAAGAGCTGGTGCTCTTGTCCAGCTAATAAGGTGTGTGCGTCTGCCTGTCTTTCTATTTTTGTGTTTTGGTGGTCGTTGAGGTTAGGGGCCTATTGACAGTCAAACACGATTAAAGCAGATTGCTCAGTGAACCTTGTTGTGCAGCTGCCCCTGTTACTTCCATATGCACCACCTCCTCTAAGATCTCTGGGGGAGGGCTGGACACTGGTCTTTTATTGTTTTTTAAGCTTGTCAAGGAGCAATAATCCAGCCAATCACAAGATGTGGTGGCTTCAACCCCCTCTTCCCCATCAGCCAATCTTGTCCGTGTAACCCCCCCAACTAAACCCTGACTGGACGATTCAAACAGTTCAAACGCTTCAAGAGGAAACGGCTGACCTACATAGACTGTTTTCAAATCAGAAGGAAGATTAATTCAAATGAGTGAATTTTTTTCAAATTGGTCTTCGAATTTTTCCAAGTGCTGGTCCATCTCAATTTACATTAATGTATGGAATTAAAAACTAGTAAAGACTGGGTCACCTGACAAATTATACTGTTATGTAGGCATTTTTAAAACAATAAATGAGTTATATATTTCCCTAACTCCCATTCACATACATAAACTTATTTTCACGCACACATACTGCTGCAATTTTACACATACTTGCATGCATACAGCTGTACAGCTGGCCAATTAGGGGCCTGTATCTGAATTCTACAGAAAGGGCCATCTATATATATATATAAAAAAAGACATGCATTCACTTATGTACAATATAATTTGTATATTGACCATTCAGCTTTATACCCACACTAATTATTTTTTTCTTTGAGAAAGCCCAGGAAGTAAATTTCTGATTTTTTTTTTTGTATTTATATTTGATAAAAAGTAAATGTGCTCTGTCGTGATTCCAGTACAACTCCATTTCTCTTCTCAGCACCACAGCAGAGCCAGGTCTTCATACGAGGAGTATACTCCCATGTGTGTTAATGAAGAGCTACAAGTCAGGCGAGTCAGCCCATCCCAGCTCTTGCTCCATCTTCATTGTCTTGTGTCCTACTACGATCCTCTGTTCCCTCCCCTTGTTACACGGCCCCTTCATCTGAAGAGGACATGCTAGACAATTGAGCCGTCCCTGTTCTGGGCAGGGATCATGACAGCAATGCCTCCCATGCGACTGAGGTTGGGGCCGGCCATCTTGGCACCGGTGGGCGGGGGCAGAGGGACCTGGCTCGGTGGCCTGTCGAACTCTTCTGATGAGGGAATCTTGTCGTACTGGGGCTTCAGGGCGTACTCGTGCAGGTTGGAAGGCGACATGGAGCCCAGGGAGGAGCGCTGGCTGCCCACGGTGAAGCTGCGTGCTGTTGAAACACGGCTCTTAGGAGGAGGCACGTCCTCTCTGAGATGAAACACAGACAGCAGCACATTTAGACAATAAAGGAAGACAGTTACCTCACTTATGAGTGTCAACTCAAATATATTGCATATGGAAAAATCTTTTCTGAGGTGCAATGAAGCATAATGAAGTTTGATGGCATGCAAGCGTAAAAATGTGGAATGTCTGGCACTTGCTGCCCACAGTGAGGAAAACAATGAATACTTAAAGAGTCTGTATGAATCATTTCAAAGGTGAAACATGATTTGACTCAATAAAAAAGGGACAACTAATTGGAGTTGGCCCGTTTGATTGGTTGGGGCTTTGTCTGCGCTGCTCAGCCACTCTTACACACTTACAGCCTATAGACATGGAGCTGAGCATCCGAATATAGCTATGCCCCGTTCTCCCTCTGCCACCACATTAACAACTAATAAGCAGCAATAATCCAGTTAAATGCTCAATCAAACTGAGCCTGGGGGGGCCAGAGCTTGTTCAGTCCGCAGCATCATGCTGTGGTGTTTCAGCAAATGTGTGTCTCTGTGTATACGAGACAGTGGTCTAATCCTCTTTGTCCTACAGCATGAGCAGTGTCACATTGTGGTCTTTAGACCGATTCAGCCAGCAGCACAGTGATAGTAAGCCCGGGGGTTGTATAGAGCCGGTGGGCCGGATGCAGAGTTAGATGGCGAGGGAGCTGGGTGTTTAGGGTAGGTGGCTGTGGAGGGGGTGCGGCGGGGCAGCCAGCAGCAGACATGACAGAGCAAACAAAGCTTTCAAACTGATTACCACAGCTGTTTATTTGAGTAGGGGAAAAAAAGAAAAAGAAAACCGCTGATGGAGAAAAAAACACTTTCATGGTTGTTGGGACTGTGGGTGATGTGTTTGTGTGTGCATGTGTGTCTCAGATGACCACAGGTCGAATTGAGTGCTCAGATTAATGGTCACATGTACCCTCTTGCATTTACTACGCTTACCTTTAATCCAGCATTATACAACCTGAGACCTGTTTCTCATTATACTGTATGGCAGAGTCAACACAGTATTACAGAAGAGGGAGCTTTGCGTATCTGTGAGCCAAATCTCACTGATGTTTTAGTGAGTGTACCTTATCTCGTTGCAGATCTCCTTCTCGTACTTCTTCCTGTGACGAGCACGGCAACAGCAGAAGAGGATGATGGCAATAATGATGAGGATCAGGAGTACAGCAATTATGGCTCCTGCAATGATGCCTGCGGTGTTGGGGGCTAGACAACAACAGAGAGAAAAGGGTTGGAAAGGTTGGTGAAGGTGGCAATGATTCAACTGTAACTACCTGTCTGTTTTCAACAAAGACTTCAAATTATACTGCTGGGTTATTTCCTGAACAACAGTGGTGCTCTTAGCGGTGCACCTGTTCTCATATAATCAAAGCTGGAAGGAGCTAAGCATTTCTCAAGTGCAACAGTCACCAATGCCACTCTAGCAACTGTCCAACCACTAAAGTGTAAATTATATTTTTGGTCCCTGAGACTGAAACAGAGGTGGGATCACAGAGTCTGGGCAGGATTGGCATATAGCAGTATATGAAGCGCATTCTGCAGTACTCTAGCTTTATAGCACAACAACAAAACTGTGGTCCTGAGCTGCAAAAACAATACTCTGTGACAAAAACCAAAACAATGACATGTGTAAGAAAAGTGCAACAACACCAAAATGTCCATGTTATGATGATCGCAGCATCATGTTCCAGCACTCAGCTACGGCGGCCCCATGCTGCAGCGCATGAGGTTGACAGCGCTGTCACAGCATGTGGTACCGGAGCTTCCATTAGCCAAGAAGCTAAACAGTAGACATGTGGCCTAAATCTCCGAAACACGTCCATGAGACCCTTTAATCCAAATTTTATATGCAATGGAATCTTCAGAAGCTTTTTCACTTCAGTTGTGGTAGAACTGAGAAACAGACTCTTTTAGGATGTAACCGCTCAGCTTGTCCATTCATTTTCTATGTTTAGCTGTGATAAACTGGAAGATATTTACTGCAATCATCTACATCTTCTATTGCTTGGTAAGTAAATAATAAAAACTGAGCATTTGCTGTATGCATGCATGCAAGCATTCATAAATATACTATTCCTATGTCTGCACTGGTAATACATTTCTATCTTAATAGAAATAAGACATGACTACATCATGTTCGCTTAAGATATTGTGATGTCCATTTAACATAGGTTTCTGTTGTTTTACAAACCAATTAACTAATTTAGATGTGGCACATTGATAAATTATGGAAATAATCTTTAGTTGCACCCCTTACTTTATGTCGTAATTTGGCAACACATTCATTTCCCTTCAAGATGAACTGTGATCCCTCCACCAAGGAGGTTACGTTTTGATCTGTGTTTGTTTGTCAGTCTGTTAGTTACTAGGATTACACAAAATACTACTAGACAGATTAACACAAAACTTGGAAGGATGTGGTTTCTGTTTTGGAAAAACGCATACATTTTTGGTGTGGATGGGATCAGGGGATGGATGCAGGAATTCACTTTCTTTAACATTGTAAGATGAAAGGGCGTTTATCAACATTTCCATTGATTTCTGAGAAAAATAAATGGATCTTGATGAAGTAAAAATCTGGCGTGTTTAGGGGACTAATATTTATGTGTGTGTGCAAATTGGTGCAGATTTGAATTAAAATGCAGATCTGTTGAATTTAAATGTGGTTTCATAAGAGGACTGTTGGGCCTTGGTGGAGGTATGTGCTCTCCAAGTGCCATTGAAATTAAAAAGAAATGCCCACAAACTAAGACATTCACATCAGCATCCGGTTTTTAGCGAGGTGAATATTATACCTTGCATGTTGGCATGCTGACTTTTAGCATTTAGCACTGCTGTGCTGGAGTAAAGCCTCACAGGGCTGTTAGCATGACTATTTGTTCTAAGTATTACTACACTGTTATGCCTTTGTATATATGCATATTCTAATCTCATGTGATGAAAAACTGTACTGTTGAATACAGAAAATGTATGACAACAGACAAACTATATCTGTATGGGGGTACCGCTCTAATCTTTTTTCATCCCAATAGTAGAATTCTGATCTATCATTTTTGAAGTGCAGAAAATACATTAGCCAGCTGACCATTTGACGGCAGAGCAACAATTCTAAATATGAAATAGGCTGATTACAGGTTCATCAACATATAGTCAGTTGGGTACTCACGAGGTGTTATATTGAGATGTAGTATACATTCCTCGGTGCCAACAGGATTGGTGGCAGTGCAGCGGTAGGTGCCTGATGCGCTGGCAGATGCGTTCCTCACATTAATGGTACCTCCCACAGGGTCTGTAGTGAGGACGAAGCACACATCATTACAGAGACGTCCGTGTTAAACAGAAAGCAGACCTGTGTGAAGCACTTCATCACCATTTTGTATTTGTATGGGAGTGATTGTGAACAGGTCTATTACCCAGCACAGAGGCAGCAGGCAGCAGCTTGCCATCACTGATCTTTTCCCAGCTGTATTGCAGGGGGTTGGTGCCCTCGCTGGATTTGCACCTCAGCGTAATGTCTTTGCCTTCCTGTGTGGGGCCTTCGCAGTAGCACCTGGGCTTGGACGGCTTTACTGTGAAGTAGAGGGAAGTGATTCAGCAAGGTGTAAAACAGCAGACACATCCAGGTGGTCACATAAGCCAATGACACGGACCTCCTGTCAACAAGCCTGTTATTTTTCAGTATTGTATGTTGTGTGTCTGTGTATATTGTGTATTCTGAAAGTTTATTTCCTCCCCTGCTCAAAGCAGCAGTCATCGGTGTAATGAGAGCTGTAATCAGAGTAATTGATCCAGCTGCTGTCGTTATGGGGGCTGCCACTCAGGATAATCACAAGGAAGATGGGAGTCGTATGCCGTTGGACACACAAACACAAATATACGAAGAGTTAAGGATGGAGACAACGCCTTCTGTCTTAAAGCAAAATGTGTGCAGAGTAAAACAGTCCGCAGTCAGAGTGTTAACAACAAATATGATGAGAAAACAAACAGAGCTTCAAATTAAAAGCAGATAGACTCCACACAGTCAACCAGGTGATGAGATCTAGGAGATCAATTTTAGATCGCGGAAATCTGAGGTGACTGACAGAGAGCTGACATCATGGTGCGGTAATGGGCTTCTTTTTTTTTTTTTTAAACCTGGAGCTGGGGTCCCCAGATCTGAAATAGGTGTCAGGTAGGAGGGGGAGCTTAGCAGGCATAACCATAGGTATTAACAGTAGCCTCTACTAATCTAATAAAACACACATGGTGTTAGAATGGAGGGGGGACAGAGAGCGTGAGAGAAAAAATTAAGCGAGTGGTGATGGACAGATGAGAGTGTGATGGGGTCAAGGCTGTGCAACTCCTAACTCACTGGTCTGCTCTTTGAGTGTGTTACACCTACACACACATCCATGCGCCACACAGTAAATGTCAGAGAGCTATGACATTTTGAATGCATCTTTTAGAGGTGAAAGTCAACTCGAAATGTCTGTTGGCTGTAACACACTGCTCCTCGTATTAGCACGGCTGTCCGATGAGCAGATTTACTTGTTTGAAAGATGAGGTCAGAGAAGAAGGTGACAGAGGCTGGAGGAGCACAGACAGATAGAGGGCAGAGTAATGCAGCCAACCTGGTTCTGTTAAATGAACAATGTATGGAGATTAGTTGCACAAGGCTATCTTGTGGAAGAGATAAGCAGAACGGTAGTGCTACATTGTGGTATTTAGTACAGTCAGAAGGCGCACAACTTCAAACAGTGACAACTGATTGCTGAACGGTAACCTGAAATATATGTGTCTAGCAGTCACTGAAACAGGGAAGAGAGACTTTACAGTGAGATCCTGAATGTGATGGGGATTGTCTAAACTTGAAGCAGGCAGAGCTGAGTGACTGGCGGCTCAGAGTGAAGGTGGGGTCTCGTCAGAAACAGTTGTGAGAGCTTCTGACATGCACTGCTGTACTAAAAGTCGCTACTCTCCTTCTGTTATCTTCAATGTCCTGATGCAACCAGAGGCAGATGCAAAACATGGGATGTTACGCCCTGTCCAGCACCTGGACACCATGTACAGTCGCTGCAGGGGTCAGCATGTGTGTATACCAGCATGTTGCAGTGTTTGTGCCAAGCTACAGTTATAACCTGTGTAAAAAATGAGGTATGTTGTGTTTGTGTACACATATGCATGTGTGTTGTCCCCTGTCCTGAGGACCATCCACCATGTAACAAGATCAACCTGCAGGTAAAATGCAGAGCAGGCAAGATGTCCTCACCTCTTCTTGTCAGTGTGTCTCTGCTCAGAACACCACTGCCCCTGGGGTCAACAGCTAGCAGCCTGTCAGCTCCTGTAGCCTCCAGCCCTTTCTCTCCCTCTACTGAAAGAGACTCAGCAATAGCTGATGCTCTTATAGTAGAGAAAGAGAAACCACTACCATCCCGACAGTCGATACAACAAAGTAGCAACAGCAACGTTACAGTAGCATTAACCAGCCTGGCATGATCATATATGATACAAATGTTTTTTTAAATACTCTTTAGTAGAGAGACTCAAGGGCGCCTGAACAACATCAACGAGAGGAATTTAAATAGAATAGATCCTTATTAGGACAATGCACATAATTGGTATTTGAACTTGCAAATCCTTCGATTGTTACTGCGCAGTGATCCCAAAAATGAAATACCACTCTTTATCTACTCACCACTATGCCAATGGAGGGGTGTTGCAGGCAAATCCAATACAATTCAAGAAAATGGCGACCACTTCTTTAAACGTAAAAAAACTACAGAAAAAAAACCTAATGCCTTTATACTGGTCCTGTGGTGTCATCCAAGTGTCCGTAAGCACCCACATTCAAATTCATGTTTTAAGTCTGTTAATGTCTGCTGTTATCCTCCTCCTGGTTACTGTTGCAGTTCGCAAGAACTCGCGAGTATCGTGAGAACTGCAGTAACTACGATGCTTGGATGACACCACAGGAGCAGTATGGAGGCATTTCATGTTTTTTACGTTTGAAGAAGTGGTCGCCATTTACTTCAAGTATTGGATTTGGCTGCAATGCTGTTTACTACTGAAACTCCAAAAGTGTTTTGTGGACTCAAGCACTTCAACCACCCCTCTATCGGCATAGTGGTGAGTATAATGAGTGAATTTTTGGGTGAACTATCCCTTTAAGCAGTGATTTATTTTTCTGGTTGCTTCTGATCAGATCAATATTTTATGTAAACTAGCCTCCCCTAAGGCCTTAGTCAGCGGTTATTGGCTCAGCTGTAGTTACAGTCTATAGTTAATGATTATCTGTGGCCATTCATTGCTTTTATTATGTTGCTGCTTGGTGGTATCGTAACTCTACATCAGAGAAACCTGCTCGTTTTCAAATGGCTCATATATTTCTGGTTGAACCAGTTGGTGCAGTGCAGTCACTTTTGTACACACGATAACATGTAAACAAGTACAGCAGCCATTTTCTGAGGCCCGTCCTATCTTTAGAAAGGAGAAAGTATTCTGATAACAGGGCTGGGATAGCAGCACAATGTGGAGCTTATACCGCAACACACACTGGTGTATGTGGGTTGTTTTTCCCATATGCAAATACCAGGCGGGTTTCGGGAGGCGATTTACTTTCGAGTCAGTTGTCTGATCAGCAAGGCCAATCTGTGAGTGTGTTTGCCTAGGGAGTGAATCATCTGACTTATACAACTCTGATGTGTCACCCATTTCACCCTGTGCAATAAGAAGCCATCTGAGTGCATAGACTCCATTTATAATGTTTTTTCACGTTGGTGAAAAGATAAGAATTTTTTTTTGCTTTGATGGTGATCTGTCATATACCTGTTTTTTAATGGTTACCTAGGTCTATAGTGTACTAATGAGTAGATTAAGATTTTAAAATTAATATGTAATTATATTTTATAATTAATTAGACACTTCATTTAGAATTGACACTAATTAAAAAAAGACATTAAGGAGCAAAAACCTATTCTTTTTTTCAAGACTAATAGTGAAAACTAATAAATCATGACCACTATAAATAAAAAATAAAAATCAGGATTATGAATTCAGACATGATCAGAGAGCATCTAGGGTGAATATAAAATTGCATCAAGGGGGCAATGCTCTACAGCCACTGGGAAGGTTATGCACTCGATTTTAGAAGGGATTACATCAAAACCGCCAAGGAGGGCAAAGGGCGTGTGATCTAATGCATTTCCACTGTGTGGAGAGAAAGAATTTACCCTGTGAGGGGAAAAAGGACTGCTACCCTAACGCCAGTTGTTTGTCCTGCTGTAGTGACTGTTCCACTCACCCATGACGGTCAGCAACATTTTCCTGCTGCGGATACCGGGAGCCTTCTTCACCTTACACTGGTAGGTGCCCGAGTCCGTTGATTTCAGCCCCGTCAGGTTGATGGAGGCGTCACCGTTTTTGGGGTCGGCTGAGTTGAAGTGGACTCTGCCTTTCATGGGTGGAAAGTAGTCCTCGTAGGACCTGTCGCCTGAGTACAGGATAACCTGGTGGAGAAAAGGGAGTGCAGGGAAGAGTTAGGAACTCAAACCTACTTAGAATAATTTCCTGTATCTGACTGATCGGTTTATGGAAATTGAAATCCTTCCATAAAACAAATAAGGCCAAGGCCTTGAAATATCTGAAAGAAAAGGCCTTGCTCACTGAACCAACCAAAAAATATAGAAGACAGAAAGCGCCCTTTCTTTTATCTCTGTAATGCCCTTCAGCCTGTGCTGCTCTGCCCTTTCGATGCTGTGGAAGAACGAAGGTGGAACAAACAAAGCCACCACTGTGGAGTCAAATCAACACCTGCTGTGTCAACAAAGAGCAGTAACCCCTAATTCTGTCCAAGTGCCCCCCCCCCCCCCCCCCAAAAAAAACCACACACAGAGTCTGGGTCTTGAAAGCAGCAAGGAAATGCCTAGAAATAATAGCAGGGTGGAGCAAACACGTCTCATAACAAGTAGCAGGGGTGATAGGGATGGGGGAAAAAACTAAACACAAGGACACAAAAAGAGAACAAGGAGAAAAATAGAAATGCAAACATTGAAAAAAATCCTCATTCTCCTTTATAGACACTGGCATACTCTTCCACATTTCCATGGAGACAGTCATCAACAGGCTTTTCTGTGCCACGATCAACACCAGGCATACGCACAGCAATACCCCTGGGTGGAGAAGAGGAGGGAAGAAAAACTAAACATGGCAGGAGGAGAGGAAGAATAATGAACCCATCAGAGGAGGCAGAGCACTCAAAGGAAGCATGAGAGAAGCAAAACAAAGGGAAGCAGACTCAGTGAGGTTCTAGTGCATCTACACCAAGTTGCTCCACTTCCAACTGGAAGACTAGTTTCTGGAGCTGTAAAAGGAGGGCGTTCACATTGAGTGCTGTGTTCATCTTGTACATATTATCCATATAAACAGGTAACCCTGTTAACATTCCACTTGGATCTCATGGGAGGGAAACTTATCTCTCCAACCTCGCTGGGGATCAGAAAATCAGCAGTAATAACAGTGATATGTGAGATGAGACCACGGCGGAGAGGAAATTAAATTGCCTCAAGCTAAACCAGACAAAAACGTGGGCTCATATGTTTGTTTACACACATGCACACCTTTAGCAGCAAAAAATCTTAAACTCACAATAACCTTGAGTATCACGATCCAATGTAAAAACAAAAAATCCCATAAAGAGCCCAGGGAATGAAAATGAAAAGGGCAAATGACTAGACAAGCTGGCAGGGGCCGCAAAGGACAGAAGAGCACCACAGTGTGTGCTGCGTTTTATTAGAGATCAGGTCATTCAATGATACAACCGCCACCTGGCCGGGCCCTTCTCAGTGGAAGGATCATGCTGCAGAGGTAAAAGATCTCTACTGGCCAGGCTTAGTTTCATCAGACACATGTAAAGATGAGGTCATTGTCACGTGATGCCGTTGCTCCGGGAGGGAAGAGGAAGAGGTGCAGATCATTTGAGAGGCAAAGCAGAGGGCTGTGATACCTGTGTACACTAAATCTGCAGACTTGAGTGTGTTGTGTCTTTATGCTCCCACAGAGCCTTTTAATGCAAGGAACTCCAAACACTGCTGCCACATGCTTTTACTGCAACGGTTCTGCCCCAAGCTGTTTGCAAGGTTAAAGCAGAGTCACTACCTGAACATGGAATTAGCATCCTTCATTATTCAGGCTACACAGAATCTAACAAACCGTGGCCACTAGCATGCGCATTCCTCACTGATACACAAACATTCCTATTTTTTTAACAAATCATGTCATGCCTTTAAATCCAAATCCTTGGGAACAAACACACATTCCTGGCACAATAACTTGAATAAATAAAAAGCTTTGCTGCTGCTGTGCTCAAGGACAAAAGAGGCAGTTTGTATGACATGGGGATTTTGATGTATTTTTCTAAATACTCCTATTCACACTGTTCAGATTTGATTTCATAATGGTTCTCACAGTTGTGGTAAAGACACAGGGCACAACCTCCTTTCAGCTAATCTGTAGCCAGGGAATGAGGGACACATGCAAATGACTGTTACTATAGGCATGCCTGGCATCTCTCATTCAAGCCCAACAAAGCAACATGCATTAGCAATGCTTCACCACCCACTAAAAGAGCCTGATGATATGCAGGATATTCCAGATGAAGGGGGGCATCGTTACCCACCAGATACCGGACTGAATATATAATAATGTGGCATTACTTCAGATTGCATCAATGTAAAAAATACGGCTTTGAATCCTCTGTATGGTTTATTAATATGAATTTAATTAAGGGTTACTTACACATGCCAGACACACCACATAACAGCTTTGACTCCCCAATTCATGAGATCCCACGGACTGATCCAGTTCTCTACTTTCAAGTTTTATCTGATGGTTCCTTTAAGAACATCCTGGATTTTCTCATCTCAAACCAGTGAGCAAAGGTTTTCCATGGTTCCTGAGCATCCGAGAGCCTCTGGCTATAAAGTTTAGCCTTCATTCATGTCTCCTTGTCTGACCGGGTATAGCTTTTGAGCAAGCAGATCGGCCTAATTCCATTGAACACTGTCACATATATTAAAAGCAGCCCCTTGGAATTAATATGCTGTTAATTACAAAGAACCTACTCTGTGCATGTCTTCATGTTGGTTAAAGGCTATATGAATGTGAGAGTGTGTATGTAGTGAGCAAAATCGGATAAGTCAAGGAGAACAAATACGCTCGGAGAGAGATGTCTAGCCCGTTCAAATTCCAACAAAGGTTTGGCGCTAATGGTTGCTAAGCAAAATGGCACGTAATAAAGAAAATAACACATGCTATTAGGGAACATTTCTGGGAACATATTTCTACAATTACATTCAGAAAAAAATTATATGGTGCAACTCCAGACAGTGCGGAAAGCAGTGACCAGTAGCAGGGGGACATACTCCTTCCTGGGTGAGAGCAGAACGGTTGGTCAGTGGAAAGATGGACACTGGGTGGGTGACGGAGAGAGAAATCTACTGGTGAGCCTGTGACCTATTTGTAACATTCTGGGATAAAACCCAAAACAAAAGCAACAAAAACTAAAGCCAAAGGACACAGGTGAAAAAAAGAGGAGAGGGATGGGAAAGCTTTGTGACAGGTGGGAGATAGGCGGAGCAGCGAGCCAAGGGGGGAGGGCCACACCACTGGACTGATCTGTACAAAGAATCTGTCTCAATGGCTGTGAAAGCCCAAGGGTCTTTGGAGTCCATGCAGAGTTGTGTAGTCTTCCCTTTTCATGGCTAAGGGCCATGCTGGAAAGGAAAGACAGCCTGGGATAAAGCAGGCTCCCATCGCTCCCACTATGTGTCTGTGAGAGAACTGCAGAGAACAAACGCCCAACAGAAATACACCAGGCTCAAATTACATTTGTATTACATACTGTATGCTTCCTGTGTTACACTGCAGCACTCCGAGAAAATACACACCTAGCGTGGAAAATGTTTTGTATTTCACCGCTTGCACAACACACAAAGCCTCCTCAGTGCAAAACACAAACACTGAAGAAATGTAGCCTTCCATAGGAGAAAATAAAACAAATTCTAAAGCTTCATACAGGAGATCAGTTTGCAAGAAAACATAGCAGCAACAAACCAGCAACAGAACAAAGCTTGACGTCACTCTACTGTGTTAAATAAAAGCCAGTCAGAGAACAGATAACTGCCATTTGCAGCAACACTGTTTGTAGGGAACATCTACACGTACCACTTTGTCCTCTTTCTGGTTGTCGGAAGACACTAAGCTCCATTCAATATCCAGTGGTCCAGAGTCTTCAGGGGCCAGAGTAAACTGACAGTCAAGCTTCACAGTCTGACCACTGGCCTTCTCTATGGGCGTGGACTGTGTCGACGTGATGTCTAGACCCGAGATCAAACCTGGACAGAGACACAAAGAGTGGAAATTAATGTCAACATGTATGATAATGAAAATAACTAGACTTGTTTGTATGTATAATGGAGTCCAAGCATCACGATGCAATTCAGGCTTCCTGCAGTGTTTTACTTTGAGGCGTTCAAAGACCTTCTTCACTCTGCATCTGTTTCATGGTCATACCAATAAAACAATGCAGGAAACCAAGGAGTAATTATACATTCATTTATGAACATTGATATTTATGTCAACACTTCCCAGCTGGATATAATTGCATGTAATATAATTCAATCAATCAATTAACCTGGACCCAGATAGGTGACAGGAAATCGATTGATGGAATAGACAATTAAAAGTGATAGTTCTATTAAGTTCATTAAATTTGTTTGCTAAAAGCCACACTGAATTATGATCTGATGAATGTCCAATTTAATGTGGTGACAGTGTGTACTAAAAGTCTGATGAAGATTGAAATTACACAGGATTGAACAGTGTTAAGGTTAAGTGTGCATTCCACCAGAGCTCCAGATACAGGGAAATGAAAGAGAAAAGCACAGGTGACTGATTTTCTTAAGAAACTGTTGGGAGGTGATGAGTAAATGTTCCACATTATGTAATTTGGAAGCTGTTAAAGTCTTACAGAGGATTGAACATTTAGTTGCTTAGAGACTGCACATCGTTTGTGAAGAAACATTGAACTGCTGGTTTAAGTATGTCACGCCGCTCATTGTTGCACATGTGTGACAAATCGATAATGCTCTGTAGTTTAGTGCAGGCCTGAAGCAGTGCTGCCTTAATGTAGAACTGTTAGACCCTGCCATTAACACTTGTGGCTTCATAGCAAAGGATTTTCACTTTCCACTGGTAATAACCTTGCTATGAAATAGACCAGCTGTAGTACTTGTGAATGGTAAAATAGTACCAACCAATAGAAACAGGGCTTTACGGACACTTGGCCTACGGTTCTAAGCAGTGCCCAGATTGACACTTGCATTCAATTTTTATATCCACCAGAACCAGTTAACAACAGCCTCTTAAATCCACTACTGAAATGTCTCACTTGTTTATAAGTGTGTAAGATCTTCCATTAGTCCACAATCAATACAATACAAGAGACAGACAAACATCTAAAAACAAAGAGAACTGAGAGCATTGCTGCTGACTAAGGCTATAACAGGTGGTGGGGAACATGTACTTTTTAGCAGATGTGGACTACTTCAGACAATGCACACTTTTAGAATCTATACAACCTTTATTTAGTCAGTTAATTTAGTTCATTTATTGGCCGAAATTAAATATAAACTAATCCAAGTCATGTTTTCACTAGCGCGTTTCATCTAAATTGTACGAATTGTTGTTTTCTTTACCCTAGAATGAGTCCTTTATATTTAAATACTTTATATTAACATCTGGAGTGAGCCACCATATATTTTACAGTAGTCCAAACTGGACAAACTAAACACGTTTTACAGAACATAGAAAAGATATAACAATACGGCATCAAAGACTATGACAGACATCAGTAATAGACAGTGGACTGACGTTACGAGCTTTACACCCTGAACTGTCAAGTCGGCATGAACAAAAACCTCTCTCAATAGAATTGTTTTTATCTCAGTAGTTTTTCATCTACGTAAATTAGGATAGCATGAGGTGACATTCACAATATGAACATCAAAGTACTCTACTCAGCATAATGACCCACTTTACTCCTTTTATACTGATAATTAATCGACAGTGTTTTATATTTACTGCAACATTTCAGCCAGAAGGATTTTAACAGGCAGAATTTGTGATCTATTTTTCAAATGGTTTTCCTCTCCAGCTTTGGCAGCAGTCTTTCTTTAAATTGTTATTACGTGTATTGTTTATAAAGTTTTGTTCATCTGGAGACCAAATGAGGTGCACTGACGGACACGACCAGATCACAGCCCTAACATTCTGTCTTGTAACACCTCAGATTAATAATTGCTCACATGGTTTTTAACCTGCTTTGATGCATGACCATGTTCATTTTAAACAGTGTAGAAAATAACTTGCAGAGACCAAAGGCTGTAAATTCAAAAGGAGTGTTGGTGATGAAAAGTTCTTTAGCCTGCAACTAATTGTGCCGTTTGGATGCAAAACAGACAAATAGTTTGAAGCATTTTCTGTCAGCTGTTTAGAGTTCTTATTCTGGGAATGTGTCAGTGATAAAGTCAACATGGCTCCATCTTGTCTGAGAAGCAAATTTTTCTCGTAAAATATGCATAATGTAAATCACACAGTGGGTAAAAGGGACTAGCATAGCTTAGCAAAAGGAATGGGGGTGATAATAAAGAAAATCTGTGGCCTGTCACCAAACTGGAACGGACTCTTAAGCGTTTTATTCTTAGAACGACTAAACATAATTTCCTGGTGACATCAACTGGGTTAAGATTCTCCATTCAATAAGAGATTTAAGCCCCAGCGAGGAACACAGTCCATAGAGAATGGAGTTGTCACATGCTGCCTCAACACATTAAAACCCTTTCGACAGCCTGCCACCTTCCAGTCAGTGGGGGAGGGGGGAGAACAGCTTTAACACACACACAAAAAATTACCACAACATGTTGCTGCTAAAAGACAAGCATTTAACACATCGCACAGATGACACCCAACACGTGTAAATAAAATTCTATGCTGATAAAAGGAGAATTTCTACCTT
Source organism: Hippoglossus hippoglossus (assembly GCF_009819705.1). Classification (NCBI taxonomy): domain Eukaryota; kingdom Metazoa; phylum Chordata; class Actinopteri; order Pleuronectiformes; family Pleuronectidae; genus Hippoglossus; species Hippoglossus hippoglossus. The sequence goes on from NC_047164.1 coordinate 20,541,949, forward strand.
TTCAAAAACTACAGCATTTTCTTTGTCTGCCTCTGGATCTCATTTAGTTGCATTTACACTGACAGAAAGAGCTGCCTCAAATGTGAAAATGAAACAGGAGTAAACCCTGGCATCTGTACTCACTTTGTCAACAGGAAAATTAACCTCTTAACTCTCTATGGAAAGGTTGGCTGACAAGGTTTCCTTGAAAGACAAACAAATGAGAGCATGTGCATCTATTCAAACACAAAAGGGATCTACGCAAATGTTCAAAGTGCAGTTTGTATTGTAGAATGTTTGCACTGGAGATACAGTATGTTTTAACTTTGTATGTGCAAAGGAAACCTCTGACCACTAGGGTTGGGCATCTTTTGTTTTGTTTTTTCCCGCCTATATTTTTTATTCCGGTGCTAAATCAATACTTTTAAAACGGTTCCAGTGCATAGATGGTGCCACAACCGATACTTTTTTCTTTAACAAGGCACAAAATAACAGTCGACAATACGAGCACCTTTTTATCGCCACGGCAAATTGGAAATTGAAGTTTTACATGTAACAGTTACAAACATAAGTGCAAAACTCATTTACAGAATAAAATCACATTCTAAATCAAAACTAACCTATCTACAATAATTTAACACTAAATAGCAGTTTCCATGTTTAATACAGCAAAAAACTCCTGCTCCAAACTTGTAATCAATTGTCTCCCCACCGCCAGGGTCAGGGACGCTCACACATTTGATGCACGTCCCGGTGTCAGAATCCTTTCACATGAAATACAGCCACACTTTCTAAGGCTAATGATCCATGCTGCCAGAGCCGTGTAGAGAATGTGTTGGCACCAGAGTAAAGCACGTGTTGTGATGTTTATGTTGCCTGTAAGGCCTGGTGCACACTAGAGGATTTTCAACTCTTAACCAATTGTAAAACTCCCACAGACATAATGACAGATTAGACCCATTTGTTTATATTATAAATCATCAGAAGGCACACGCTAAACAATTTGGCCAGTACGCAAGACCACATTCTTGCCGTTTGTATGAAACCATTTCACAGTGGCGATTCCTTGGGATCTCACAGAAACAACATTGATGTTTTTAGTTGCAGCTATACAAGTACGCAACATCCGGTAATCTCATTGGTTATTGCGGGTTTATGCTCAGTATTCCATCAGAGCCGGGGCCAATCAGGTCTAAAATCTCCCAGGCCTAGGATGGACAACTATTTCAGTATATAGCTTACACACCGAAATCTGCGCTGTGACTTGGTCAGGTAGGTGCAGGCTATGTAGGAATCGATGCCGGACTATGGACAGATTTCAGAACTTTGTTTTACCAATCTCACAATGTTGGCTGCACTGCTTCTCTTTCAAATCTATGTAGAGTCTGAGCAAGGTCAAGGTGAAAAGCAGGATGTCGACGTAACCCAAAAATAAAATAATCCCTCTAGTAGTGGTTGTGATTTTGTGTGATTGTGCTTAAGTCTTTAGATCCTGGCCCTCAGGGTGTGGAGGATGTAAGCTACATGTTGAGGTCCCTGCCTCATTTCATGTCCGTTTCAGCCTCCAACCACACTCTGAGCCCTGAGCGATGGCAGACAACTGAATGAAAATACACCACACAAGTGTATACACAGAGACATGACAGTCTCAGTCACACACCGACTACTGTTGAAGCTCAGAGGCTGGCATTTGGTATGGTTGCAAAAGCATAGTTTCATTGCCTGGCCACCTCCCCCGGTGCTGCAGCTGGTCGTTTCGGCCCACAGATTATGACAGATGCCCTTGATGGGAGCGATCCATTCCCTTCAGCAGGAGCAAGAGAAACGCGGCGCAATATAGAGAAAAATGAGATATGTCTATCACTGTCAAAACGGATACACAGCTTGGCATCTGCATGACAGAGAGCTGTGTCGATTCATCGAGCACTTAAAGAAGCTGGAGTATTTTTCAAAGTTGCATAGAAAGAGGGGGAAATTGCATTCAGGGGGGGAAAAGGAAGGTACTGTGTTCTGTGACAGGTAATAAGGGACACTGTGTGATGTACCTCTCAAATCAATGACAGACCTGTCAGGCTTTAGGCAGCAATCGTTTAAATTACAGTTCAGCTAGAGGCTTGTTTCCTTGAGTTCCAGACTAATGCAAAAAAAAGTGTCTTTTCAGAAAATCATCCCCTCACTAGCAAACAGATTTATGTGCTTACGCTTATGAACGTGTCTGGCTGAGGGCTCAGGTGACAGCAGTGTCAGATAAGAAGTATATAAACCGCACAAGTGTACTGTAAGGTTAAAACCGCATTTAATAAACAGACAGGAATATATAATTCTGCTTAATACAGCTACTGGAAGTATAAACTCTAGTAGAGGAACTGTGGTAAATGCAAATCAGATCATTTGAGTAGTTTATTATAAGCCTAAGTAAATCTGCATCTATAGCAATACAGGCTAACAATGTTAAAGGCCATGTGTTCTCAGACTTCCTCTTAATATGGGCAGCTGGATCTGACAGGAAAACACATTTTCTGCCTAATATTGGCAGTTTTTTATATTTCTGTTTTAATTCTTGTTTTCCTCACTGGTTTAATAGGGTGGGGTTCATTTGGAACATTTGGGTTAAAACATTTTTAAGTGTTCAACTCATAATAAATACTAACTAAGCAAAAAGAATGTTGCTTATAGTCATGGATATTTATATTATAGAGAGACGTGTAAAAGGTTTTGAGTTGCTTTAAAAGTCCAGACTATTGTACACCATTCTACCAATGTCATATAAGACATTTCCTGGCCCTCGTCATCCTCACCAATAAAATAATTGCGTCACGTTTTATATGCTTCATGCACAAGCACCCAGATGGCCATCCTATCAGTGAAATGCAAATCACTATAATGGAGATCAGTAAAAAAAAGAATCTCTTTAATCATTTTAATAAAAAGTCCATTACATGGGGCCTGTAAACAGTGCAGCAAAAGGGAAACAAGTCCTCAAAGATTATTTGACCACTTAAGCTGCTTTCAGACATGCACTGAACTCCACAGATCCTGAGTATTTTCTCCTGAGTAGGTGCAATTCTCCGGACTTTACCCGCAGGTCATGTCTGAAAACGGCTATGTACCGATGTAGAACTTTAGTCATTTAATCGCTAAACAGATAAACAAAAAATATATATGCAAGTAATGTATTATTACTTATTGATTATTAAGTGTTTAATAGTTCAAAACTCACCAACATCAAATATCTATATTTTCAAAGATGAAAAGATCCTGATTAAATGGAAGTACATGAATCTGCCTACTTTACATCAGTGAATAAAAATACAGGATCATACTGTTTAAACTTTGTCTGGTATGTGTACATTCATGAATGACTCCATTAGTCCAGCAGGAGCAGTAAAAATTATAATCACTTAGAAAACAAGAGCGGTTGGATGACTGTTGCTTGGAGCAAACACTCTGATGGAGGATTTTAACGCAACTGGCTGGGAAAAAATCATTCCCTTCCACTAACTGCTCGTAGTGGAATAACACAAACAACTCTGTTAGCATGCTCAAAAAGGCAGCTCACAGTGTTAATCAGTAACTATCAGCACATATTGTACATGAAGTGTGTGAACAATGGAGCATGTGACACCGAGCAGAAATGATCTCACCGGGCTCCACGGTGAGAGAGCACTCTGTATGATCACTGGCTTAGATTGGGTGAGCATCAGTCTGTATTTTGAGTAATGGCACCAGAACAAAAGTAAACTGTCTCTATTCCTCAAAGGTAATAATCATTGGCTGAAAAGAGAGACCACCATTCCAGTCCAAAGAAAACTATGAAAAAATGACTGCTGGAAATTGCAGCCATACATGTACAGCAGAAATAATGTGTCTTCTGGTGTAGTAAGAACATGTGTGCCACTGTGTAAGAGTGTATGTTCACGTAGTAGTCACACGTGGACACACATATACACAGTGGGGGAGGGCACGATGGCTAATTAGAAAGTGTGTCTTAATAACTATTCATGACTGCCAGTGTCTCTCGGAGTGTCTCATCCCTGCTGGTCTCCCTCATACTGTCTGACACAGCACATCCCAGTGGGGTTACTGGGAGACCAGGAATTAGCATGAGGAATTTCAGGTGTCAGCGCCCTCTATCCTATAGCCCCACTGCTATTCACTCACCCCAACCTCCATGCCCCTCTCTGTCTGTCCTCCTCCTCCTCTCTAACACACCCATGATTGTGGAGTGCCAGCCCCCCCAGGCCTCCAATTCTCTCCGGTCCTGCTGATTGTAACCCCACCACCCATCCCCTCCACCTTTGTTGCATACAATGGGGAGCGAATCCTGTCTCCTGGCAACCAATCCCTTCGGAGGTTGCCGTGGTGCTTAAGAGACAACATGAGCGAGAGAGAGGTTTGTGGAAGTGAACAAACTCAAGCCTGAATCAGTTATGATTAGGCATCTTTACAACAGTCGACGGCACATTTTGTCTGCAACAAAAATAAAACAAGGTAGAAATGTATTTATTTTTTGGGGATTTTATATGCAAGATATTAAAGTGTTATTAGTTATCTCACACAGCTATGGCTTGTCAGAACCAGATAATTCACTGCGGTAGAATCCGCACACTGAATCAACTGTTGTGGCTTCACCTCTTAACCGGAGGAGATGCCTCAAGCACAAACCAAGAGATTAGCTCAGCGTTCAGTCTTTTTTCACCCTGTTCTCAGGTGAGACCATTAAATTCCTTGTGAGTTGAGCCAGCTAGCCACTTGTAGTGAGGCAGAGACGCCTGGAGTCACGGCCGTCCAGTGAATTGCGGCAGGTGTCCAAATAGTGCAACTTATCTCACTTTACGAGACTGTCATGCCTCAGCTTATATCCCCTGCTGTCATCTACATTACTTTCAGACTGAAAATAAACAATGTGTTTATATATATATGTTTGTGTTTAAACACAAACATAAAGAGATTGAAAAACTTGTCGCTTATCAATTTACCTCAAACCTAGTGTTCTGAAATGAGCAGATTAGCCGACATGTACACTAACCAGTATATCTACGATGAGCATCAACTGATTACCTGTGGCTATATTCTGCAAACCGAAAAGATTAGATTTTAAATGACACATACGTAGATTCCTAAGCATGGACACCATTCCCACAGAAGCAATTTGTCATGTCTTAAAGATAGACCAGACATGAGGTTAAGCTGTGGTGTAAGGAGCAGCGTCACAATAAACCCTGAAACCAGGAGACAGACTGACAAGCTCCTGACCCTTGTGCTAGCCAAGTTAAAGACCCTGAGAGATTGGCAGTGGTCATAGTGGATCATAAGCTTCTTTCTCCACCATTTGACCTTAAAGAGAATCATTGGAGTAAAGTCTGAGAAGCCAAGTCTTTCCATGGGGAGATAAAGGCAGGAGCTATTTCAAGCTCACAAGGCAACAACAGTGACAGGAAAAAGCTTGGCTAGGTGAAAGACATTGCACTGGGATTTACCTCCATTACATTCTTTAAAAGGTTTGTGTGTCTGTAACACTTGGTTTGTTATTGGCCTGATGTTTGCCTCAGTGGCAGTGGAAGCATTGCTTCAGTCTAGTTTTAGGTAAATTCAGACGAATACATATGATCAAAGAAAATTACGAGTGTTTGTGGCACGGAAAATGGATGTGAAAAACACAAGGTATACATTTGCACGTTTTTCTCATCAACATCGGTGCAAGTACAAATAATTTCAGTTAAGTGCTCCTAAAATAAACATACACACCCAATATGATAATTAGGAGAGAAAAAATGATTATCAACCAAGTAGAAAGAAAACACTTTTCTCATGAGAGCAAAAACTGACAGAGCTTGTGAAGACTGCACATTTTCTTGGATGTGCAATGATGGTGCGATTCATTATAGTAAAAATGCAGTCGGAGGGCTTTGGAATGAGCAAATTAAAAAGCACAGACACTCTACTCTCCCCATTATAAACAGGCATGCAAAACCCCTGTGACCACGCTGAGGAACATCAATTATTTCAGGCACAGCAGAGGATAACTTCATAACTTGGTTGCTGCTAAAAAAGGAGGCTCTGGATGCTCGCCCCAGTGCCCCTGCTGAAACTATTCAATTTGAAGCAATGTGGGTGCCCTGAGAGTGAGCTTGGCGTGGTTTATTTAGTGTTGGGGAGGGATGGCGACTGTTGAACCATACTGATTGTGCTGTAACGCAGCATGAAAGCTCCACTTGCCACACAGCGCAGCCATCAATTCCCAGTGCAGATGACCTAAAGGCTGTTTTGACATAATTGAACATTAAATGATGAAGGGGTGACGAATGACAGGCACTTTACTCGGCCGCCTGAGCATTTGACAGCCTAGACGAGCCTGTGGGGGATGTAGTTACTGCCATAGCTGTGAATGTCTACAGAAAACAATTCGCTGCACGAACCATAGACATCAACAGTTACAGTGACAATAACTCTGATGTAATTACTTAATTATGAAAGCCTGGTCTTACCAGTAATCTTGGTATTTTTCGATATAAAACAATCATTGCCTCCCTGCTGCTGCTGCTACAATATGGTATAATAATTATTAATCATGTTTTCTATCAACTCAAATTGGATTATTAATTCCACCATCAGTTAAAAACTAGTAAAAACTCATGTCTCAAGGGAATAAACCACAGAAAGGACAGGGGGGAGAGAAGAGAAGGAGATAGGAAGGACAAAATCATACTGGCTTGATCGTTAATCAAAAAGGTTGAGTCCTCATCACAAAAACTCTCAAATCATGGCCCAGGGGTTTTGTACTTCTTATTTGCATTATGCATTACCATTTTACAAGGTTGTAGTTAAGAATCAACCGGCTGTTTGTCTAACCTCTCTGCTACCATGAACGGTTTGAAAGCGAGACAGAAACTACTAAAAATAACCCTGGCCAACCATCCTGCATCCCTTTCTCCCTCTGTCCCCTCGTCCCTGTGAGAAGAGGCAGATTTATCTAGAGCACGCTGAGGAGTCAGATAAGAATGCCCGGTGTCTCCGAGACCTGTGGACACACACACACACACACACACACACACACACACACACACACACACACACACACACACACACACACACACACACACACACACACACACACACACACACACACACACACACACACACACACACACACACACACACACACACACACACACACACAATATACATATAAAAGGCTTGTGTCCTTGAGGATTCATTGAAGCCCAGGGACAGTGAGCTGGAAACAACAATAAGGGAACTGGTTGTGCTGTAAAGCTGATAGGAAGAATGCCAGGCCAGCGAGCAGCGAACAGATAACCAGCTGATAAACACTCTCATGGGAAACAACATCAAATTTTCCAATACAGTCATGTGATAAAGGAGTATGAAGGTGCTGAAATTGAGATGTGTCCGAGATACACGGGTGTGTCTTGTTTGAAAAGATGCCTGTCTTTGGGAGTAGGTGCAATTCAGAGGACTATTTACTTCCGTGAGAGACGGCAGTAATTACAAAACCATGTCCTTCTCACTTTGCAGGAGAAACAAAAAATCCAGTAATCCCTGCAAGCAATTCCTGAACACGTGAAAGCAATTTGCAGGATTTGAGAAACAGGGCATCGTAGGAATATGCTTCACAAACACAAACACACACACACACACACACAGTTTGTGTCTTTGTTGTCCCTTAATTCTCATTGTAGGAGGAGGTGTGGTGGTGGAGAAGGTAGAGGTTTTAAATCAATCATCAGACACAGTTAGAGATAGTGTGACACAGCAGTTAAGTATTTGTTGGCCAAACATTATCCCCGGTAACATTTGCTATCAGCACATATCATATGTGCACATTGGATCGAAATATGACTCCGTTTTTTGATTTTAACTTCACTTTTGAACTTACAATTTAAACTTGTTAATCTAACTGACCTAGCAGAATATTTTGCTTGACGCTGCCCACAAAAAGTGTTTATTTGCATTATCTGCATAGGAAACTGGGATGGACATGTTGACAGGCATCTCGGACAAAGATGGGTTGGGAAATGAAAGTACTGTGGCTGTCTAATTTTCTTTGTATATTACCTCTATTTAGCTTCCAGTTACTACATGATCCAGAGAACACACGCGAAAACATAGTAGGGCTGTTGAAAGAAATACTGTTTATTAAAGGTAGGTATTTGTGTTCTACGCTTCCAGCAGGTTACTATGAACCAAACAAATTAAAGCCAGATGTCTCAGTGGGGTGCAGTCATGGGGCGACACAGGGGTTTTTGTGCACTGAGGGGGAGGCAGCCGTGCGGCAGCCTATCCTATTCCCCATCCCCCCAAACAAATAAAGTGTCTGATACAGACCAGGCCCCTGCCGGCTCCCCAGCCCAGCCTTTGTCCGGGCCCCAGGGCACCATGCCAACTGTGATCAGGAGGCAGCATCGCTGATCAAACACTGAGACACAAGTGCAGCAGAGTGCAGCTACTTCATTCAGACTGTTGATGGACTCTCACAGACTGGTTTTCATTTGGGTTTTACAGAACATACACTCTCACATGCATGTTTGTGATACAGAAGTATAGTATACAGGAGAAAATAAAGGTTTCTTACAACTGGGCTTAATCATGTCAGAGGGTGAACAAACAATAAATCAGCTTAAAGTGTATACCCCTTGAAACACAGGGCTAAATTAAGGATTATAGGTCCTTTCTGGAGCTCTGAACATGCATTAGTGAAGGAATTGTATAAAAATTCACAAGGGGAGACAATTTTACATTTCCAAAGCTCAGAAATCGTATCTGCTCAGTCTGAGGTGGGGCTGGATGTTTCACGTTAGCACATTTACTGAAATAACTGGGAGCCGTGAGAATGAACAATCCAACTTTAGTCAGATTTGCTTTTCTCAGCAAAAAGAAACTACTTCCTCATACCATCTGAAACAAATCACTGACACTTAGAACTCAGGCAAGTTGTGCTCAGTCAACTGTTAAATATATACTTTAAAAAGTGCTGAGGTAAATCTGATCACATATACACAAAATGTATGTATTAAGTAAACACCTATGAAGAGGTAAAGACTCGTATGGCTCTCAGCCAAACCACCAAAAGGATTAAGGTGTGAGGCCAGACTGCAGACACAGGCATGTATAAAATATCAGGAATTCAAACACAGATGCCTCCCAATGAATTCCTGAGTTCCTCCCTTCTTTTTTCAGACAGAATGTTATAAACCTTAAAGCCTGACCACTGTTGAAATAACTAGCAGTCTGTTTGCTGGTAAAAACTAGGCAAAGAGGAGATTTAGTTACCTCTGATACAGATGATTTTCTCAGGCTTTGTGTGGGTTGCAGAGGACCAACTCCTGCAGATTAAGGTATTACCTCTGCCTATGTTAGGTTTACACAGTATTTTCCACATAGTACAGAGGGGTGTAATGCTGTCGGCTGGACTGGGAGGCAGTCAATTAGTCTGCCTTGCTAATGCCGTTTTCTCTAGATTCTCATCTAAAATTAGCTCCCCTGCCTCAAGGATAATGCATGATGGTGGTCTTCTTGACATCGCTAGAAAATACATAGACCTATATGTGTTGAGTGATCTGTGAAAGGCCACAGGACTAACACAGTTCATTTCACTGAAAACATTGGTGCTGAAAGCTGCCTGAGGCAGAAATGGTGCATTGACAAAGTACTCTGTAATAACTGCTAATACGTCAATTTCTTTTCAAATGCATTTATAACATCCCTTCTAGCTAAACCCTCTCATCCTGTCCAAAGGACTCTCCAACAGCCAGAATGCAGTCTTTGTGAAAGTGTAACAACACAGACAGTCCCTTCCTGTCCTCTGTGTGGGGGAGTCACTACAGCAGGACATCAAGATAAGGCTGCTGTTAAAAGATAACAAGATGGATAATCCTTTTTCTTCTCCTCTTTTTTCTCTGTACAGGCAGTGAAACAGGTCTGATGTTTCAAGGCTGGAGTCTCTTCTTCACTCAGAGGTTCTTTGAGGCAGGTGTAGTAAAAGCACCTGAGTGCTGAGCCCTGTAGGAAGCTGCAGGCAAAGACTGTCAGTTGTTGTTACAGCTTAACCGAGACCGCTGGGTTTGTTCATGCCTCTAGCTCACATTCGCAGCCTAGACATGAGGAGAGAGCTCAAAACGACCACTCTAGTCTACATACACCGTTAAGTGACAGGACACGTTTGGGAATGTTAAAAATAACTCCACTGCACTAGTTTAGCTATCCTGCAGTGCTACAATTTTGCTCCTGACATATTATGATAGTATTTATTCTTCATGTTGTGTTCTTAAACTGTGCATGAGATGAAGCTTGTCATACTCACAAAGAGGAGCATAGCGTCTGGACAGTGGAGATAAATGCACCATTAAAAGGGGCAGATTTGAAGGGATTCCAGATTCTCGCAAATGTGGACCGCAGCGAGTGAGCAGTTTTAACCCTGATAGTCTCAAAGGCTAATTAGATCCATCTCCACAACATAAATAAAAAGAATCTTAGAGACCTGATTACTGCAAACTCCTCAAGAAAACATTAAACACAGTGCACATCGACATATAAGTTATCCCCACATTAATTTTAACTCCAAAGCGTGAAATTGCCACAGAATCAAAGAGCAGCTACTGTACTACTTTGTACCACATAGCAGAGTAAAGCCGTTAGTGGAGATGCAATAAGGAGCCCATCCACTCCAGTTAAAAGCAGTTGCACACGCAACATCTTTCATCATTTATTTCAGTTTCTAATGATAATGGCTTCAAGAAACAAGTAAACATGAAGCTTATTTTCAACTGAGGTTGTACTACGTTTGTAATAGCCTGTAATATTTTCCACTTGGTAAAGTTGAATCAGAACACATTCAAGATGTGCTTACATTTTTCTGTTATGCTTACGGTGACACTTGTGGTTGATCTGGTGTATGTTCTTATGCTACAGTCAACACTTGAGCTCCATTCTCACAAATTTTTTCAGTTATAAAAACACATCACTACTACATTTATGCCTGGAATGCACATTACTCCAGAGTTTGAGAGCCCTAAAACTGAGACTTCTGCAAATGATCGAGCAGACACCTAGTCTGGCTTCCTGATTGGGCCTGATCAGTCTTAACATATTCTTCCCTGATCTGTCACTCTCCTATCACACAACCAATTTCTGAAGAAAACAAATGGCATCAGCCCCGACTACCAGCGATGACTGCAACAAAATAACAGGTTATAAGCGTTGCTAACACTATTTTCAGACATGAACTCCAGAGGATGACTTCAGAATTGTGTCTGGACTTTCTCTGGAGGTTGCCTTTAACACATGAACAACGCAGCAGGAGTTTATCCATCCAAATGCATTCACCACAACACAGAACTCAGTTTTGCATCTGTTGTGTGTTAGAATCGTCATCACCACCCCCACTCGCTCGCAGTGAATCCTCCAGAGGATCTGCTTTGTACTCACATGAGCTTATTTGGACGTCCTCCAGAGATTTTACCAGTAGGCTGGCAGGAGAAACTCCAGAGAAAGTCTGGAGCCACTCACTTTGACAAATCGGGCTTGTGTTGAAGTAGCTGCAATGAGCAGATACTTTGTCAGAAATCGACACAAGAGCAGCTGCTGCTTCCATTACCAGGTCAAACTCACTTAAACAAAGAAATCAGTTAATAATTGGACTTCTGCCATCTGATGTCATGCTGCTCTAGAAGAAAAGTTGTTCATCTTGGAGGGTAAGTGTGCGAAGCCTGTCACCTACATCTCTTCATCTAACAGTTCACGGTGGCTGCTCCTGATTGTCCCATTATTCAACCACTGATGGAAAAAAAAATGCAGCACAATAAACAATCCCAAACAATATTAACTTTACTGACAACAACAATGCACTTCCTGTGGCTGTAAGTATAGTACTTGCACTACTGCAGGTTAAATGCTTTTATTGTGAAGCACCGGCAGTAGTATGTTCTGTTTGCATTGGCAGTAAATTAGCACACACAGCACACAATGGGAAAGACGGTCAGCAATAAACAGTAAGGCTGATAACAATGACTCACAATCCTTGTGAGTCCCTCATGCTAAGGTAGGGAGTCTGAATACTACTCAGCCATTACCAATAAAAACTATAATTATAATCATTGTGATTACTGAACGGCAGATTCACCTAAGATTTTATTAAAATAAAATGGTAAAATTTTCCTCAGAAATGGAAATATTTTTATATCAGGATGAACAAAAAAAGGAACATTCAACCTGTTTTGTCACAACAAACTTTAAATCAGTCAAGAAATATTCCTTTAATTATCAGGAGTATGACTACACCTTCTACATGTGAAGCTTTGACTTTATTCCATCCTGACAATATCTTGTTAAAACATATGTGGCTAAATAATAAAACATTGCAACATACTAACAATCCAACACCAAAAGAAGATTCTGCAAGGTCGTCTGGTTGTTGAGTGTAGGGTGAATGTAGCAAAGTGCTTCTGCCTGAGACTTTCCATACAAGCCAACTCCCTAATGGCTCTTATGACATCTAAAATGGTCCGAACCCTGAGTTGTCTTGACAGGCAGCCAAACCCTGCTTATTGGTCAACCTGGATCAGGCTGACAGTACATAATCTCAGTGAAAGTGAATAGGGCAAAACGGTGACTGTTCACTGTATCGCCTGGACATGAAAATATGAAGCAACAAATACAAAATGTTGAATCAGACAACCTGATAGTAAATGTGTTGTGATGAGGTTTATGGTTTGTCAAACAAATATATTTCACACATATTTTACAGCAGATGGATTGTCACAGACTTGTGATGTCCACACAAGTCACATCTTTTTCACAAAGTCTTTAAAGCTCTCAGTGTGTTACAGCTCTGTTTATGGCCCCTTAATAAGAGTTGGAGGTAAGAGACTTTTTAGGAGATAAAATGCCAGGTGACATTGCAGGCAGCCACAGGCTCTTTTTATGTGTCCATGGGTCATTAATCTACTAACTCTAGCCACTGAGTTGTGTTACAGCACTAACTGTCTGATAAATCATCTCCCTGCTCATATCAGATAGATATCCTGTCCCAGAGGGATTAAATGTAGAGCTGATGTTCCTCCACGTTGTGAGCAGAGCTGCCGGTACGACTGAGATGGAATGGTGTTACTTTTCTCCTCCCAATTATCAGCCACCAGAGAAAGTCAGCCAGCCAGCCAGCCACGCAGCTGTATGTGTGCCCATGAATTATACATGTGCTCCATTAAGACACTTAACAGCTGGTTCTTTTGGAACTTACCAGCAACAACTGCAGCTTGGTGGCCCCTGTGCGCCGCTTATTAAAACAGCAGCACTAGTGATTAAGGTTGTGCAGTAATGTGCGCTCTGACCATCATAAACCAGCCAGTCACTGAGCTATTTTCAGTTCAATCTCATCTCTCTGGAGGGCGACTGGGCCAGCTGCCGATTCCCTCACATGGTGGCGAGATGCACTACAGTAATTAAATGTGTGTTGTGGCTTGCTGACCTTGCCGTGGTTCAGGCGATGAGCCTTTTCTATGCCCAACTGTGACAGATGTGCTGATCATCATACATATACATCTAGCACTGGAGCAGCAGTGTTTCTGTTGCATTTGTGTTCTGGGGTTTTTTGGTGTCAAAATCGAATGATTTTTTTAATTTTCAGCACTTTTCAATTGTTGTATTTGTTGTATATTTTCATGTTTTTTAAGTGGCATCGCTTCTTAATTAGCTTTTCATGTTTCTCCTAATGGAAATGTTTTGGGCCATTGCAGTGCGCTTGATGGCCGTCGTATGTTTACACTGCTCTCTTGGAATACACTGACTTTTGGTTTGTCTGGCTGACTAGTTTGAAAATTAGAACAATGTATGTACAATATCACAGATCATTTAGGTATAATAATAATTCTATAATAATATTCATATACAAATGGTTCATTTTTACAATTTTGCATATTCAAGAAACTAAGAATGGAGTGGTGTGTTTTCCTTTCTCTCTCACTGCGATCAGGTGTGTCTCTATCATTATTTTTTCACAGTACCATAGCCAAATGAGAAGAAAGAAAACACCACTTTGACAGTTCTCTATCATGTTTTGTTGGCAATTAATGGGCATGCTAGGTTCTGTGTCCTCTCCTCTGCCTGTAAAATGAGAGCTATCTGAATACCTAAAGCCTGTTTATTAATTCGCCACGGATCTTAGAAGTAGAAAACGTATCAAGTGTCTGAGACAAACTGAACCGGTCAGTGAATCACAGCAGCGGGAGGAGGATGGACTGATACTGACTAATGTCTCTTCCTCAGTCTTTCTAAACGTCATTCTGTATTTTGATGTCAGGAGTAGTGCTTCTTTAAATGATATTTTAGATTTGTCACCAGGACATACTGTGTAAAAAGTACCTTTGCTGATCTTAATTTTTCTACTCTGGAAACATTATTTAATTATATTTTAATTATAATTCAATTTTAATCCTGTTTTGAATCTATTTGTTTTAGTGATCATTTAAAAATGTGCATGCATCAAGTTGCATCAATAATCTTTTTTAAATCACATCAAAGATTCCTGAACTGGAATCAAATCATAAGTTGCTTCACAAATGAATAAATAAATAAAATTTTCTTTGAATTATTTCCAACCTCACAAACCACCACCCCCCAGACAACATCTACACCCAGTGAAAACCCAGTGAAAACCATGACTGCAATGACCTGATTCCCTGTGGGGAAAGGTTTCATCTAATCTCATGTAATGCCTTTTTCATGAAAATAAGTGTTTACTTGCATTAATTTTTTCAAAGGAGATTAGGGCCACTTTGTAAATATGCTACAGCCGGCATGTGCAGCAGCCTCTTTCTTTCACATCTTACCGCACCTAAAAACACACTTGATGATTATATGATTCAACACTGTAATTCATCCAGATAATTCTGAGATTCACTATACAACCCCACTTGATATACAGTGGGGTCTACATTTGTACAGAGTCACAGACTCAAACCTGTGAGTAGGTGCACTGCAGACCCTTCAATTTAGCTTCAGCTTGATTATGACGCAAAAAAAAAAAAAAAAGGTACAAAAAACAGGATTTTATGGTTCTAATTCTATGTTGCATTGTATTAGTATTCTTAACACTCGTAACAAAATTCTGCCTGCATCTTGAAATTTTGCTGCCCAACTGCATTCCTATAATTCTTAAAACTACAAAACAAGCAATCCCACTCTCAAAATCCAACTCCAAAAAAATCAAAGTTGGATTTTGTGCATGGCAACAGGCTTTTTAAAAAAAAATAACAAATCCCTTTTTTCTTATAGGGACAGGCGTTATTAGCATAAACATACTTTGACATGATGATTAAACATCAGACTAAGACAGAAA
This sequence comes from Hippoglossus hippoglossus, assembly GCF_009819705.1. Lineage (NCBI taxonomy): Eukaryota > Metazoa > Chordata > Actinopteri > Pleuronectiformes > Pleuronectidae > Hippoglossus > Hippoglossus hippoglossus. Next base: position 20,557,280 of record NC_047164.1, read on the forward strand.
GAGACTGACTTCGATATCAGTTAGACGGGGAGAAAATTCAAGTGGGACTGAATCAAGAGAGGAGCTTTTTTACAGACATTTGTTTGCCTTTCGCACCATACCCGCACTCGACAATGTGTAATGTTTTTCAATGAGATAGGTGCTAAAAATGGCTCGTTCAACAGCTGCTTTACCCCCTCCTCCTCCCAAAAATTCACCCCACCTTCTGCTTATGTCGCTCATTTTCTAAGCCATAATATTTTTCAAGATTAGACACACAATTAACTCTAATGTTCTTAGCGGAGAGAGTGGGGGCTTACTGCTGGGGGACAAAATATAATCATCTTCCCACAACTCAGCTCTGTGTAAGACAACGCCTGGACATAAGCTGATAATAATGTGACATGCACAATACAATATAAAGTGGTTATCACCAAAATGATGCATCCGCTGGAGGTCGGACCTGGCAACAAAGGATTAATTATCAGAGTAAATTGACAGGTGTGTTTTACACGATCTAGTAATTCTTGTCCTCATATATATTTATATATAGGCTCCTACTAAGCTACATTCTTTAACAATGCACAATGTATGATCTTTCAGTGGTTAAAGCATGTGTAGAGCTGAGCTGACACCTAGCTAGCAGGTACACAGAAACAGACTGCACACAGGCACCTGCAGGTGCAGCACCCTGGGGACCTGCCTGCCACAATGGGTATCATCACAGTTCGAGGGCCAGCTCTAATGCCGTGAGAATATTATGAAAAATAACCAGAATACATTAAGTGCAGGAAAAAAAACATGCCAAGTTCAGAGAAGTGGAAGAACCAGACGTAGAAGAGCACTTTAAAGACCTGAATGCTAGATGTGTAATATTTTGTAATTCCATTCAACAATCAAAACACATAGTATTCTCCTGTATAAAGTATACATCTCAGAATGGAGATATTGTAGCAAAATATATGAATAGATTTCCTTCTTTGTTTTGGTGTTTTGTGCCACTACAACTGAGTAAATAAATGCCCCATTATTAAAACGGTGACAATTACCTTTAAAAAGGGAATACCAAATCAAAACTGCATGCAGCTTTTATCATTGAGTCTGAGCCTTCATTAAAACCATGTCTACAAAATAGAAATGCTTATAATATGGCACAGACTTCCTTTTAAACATTTAATGATTTCCAGTCACAGTTTTCCAAAAATATTCATACAGCAGTTTGTAACAAAATCCTTCACATCTCCTTACCTGGTGTGTGCGTATTCTCTGCTTTTTATCTACAGAAAAATCGAATTCTGCCGATGATCATTTGAGATTTGTGAAATCCTTATCCTCAGTATCATCACAATGAACAGCTTATTTCATAGAGCACATAATTCCTCATTAGGAGCAGAGGTCGTTATGGGTGCTGCAGAGCTGGGCATCAAGTGGCTAAATGATAAATGCACTTTGGGCTGTTTATTGCCCTGCCACTGAGATACAATGATGATGACCGATTGGACTCTAGAGAGCGGGGGGGGGGAAGATCAGTGAGTGCAGTGACCTTGTTTTAAATAATAGGTTACACAGGTAGCAGAGGGAAAACCTCTCCTTCAGTACAATCCCTGATGTCATCTTGTATTTCAAGCATTTCGGAGATGCCATCAGAGACGTATAGTCCATTCTGTACTGTGTCTCCAAAGGACATGAAAATATTGTATGTTTAAATAATGGATGATGAAACAAGACCAAAAAAGGTCTGTCGTTCCTAAAGGCTCCAATATTGATAACATTATGTTTTCATAGTCAATTAGAGATAGTGTGATGTTATGATATGCTATAAAAATAGCCTGTGCTGTTGTAGGCTACAAGCCAGATGGATAATGACACAATTCTAATTGTTTCTAAATGTGAGTCCTAATGTTTAACTGCCACATATTGTATCCAAATCCCCAAAATTTGCAACACAGATTTTTAAACGAAGGCAAAAGGCAATTGACTCCTTTCCCATCGCCAGAGTTGGCCTCAATTCTTTTACTTGGTTGATCATATTCAACTTCACCACCTCGCTGTCTTGCCAAATTGTGTCACTTTCCCTCACTGCAGATCGAAGCTACAGCCGATAAAACTCAAGTCTACTGAAGATTCATCTGACCCAGGAATGAATGCAGATTGTATCCATTCCCATTGCAAATAAAAGCCATTTATGTGTTAGTGTGTTTTTTTTAACCAGTTGAAAAGGGACTTTATAGTTCCTCTAATGTCCTTTATAGTTCCTCATTGTGTATTTGTTGTTCCTCTTCTCATCAAGTGATTATTTATGTATTTCAACACTGGATTTTGGGGATTTGTTTGCCTTGAAAAATATTTGAATTTTACAGTAGAACGCAAGTAGGGTAGAGTAATCGTCTGTAGTCTGTCATTGTATTGCGAATATGATATTGTCATTGTCAGAGATTACCAATAAATGATCTGACTGTCAAAAGTCTTCATTTGTTTCTGTCATTACTGATTTTAAATGTGACTATAGAGGTTCTCACAGCACTGTTCTTCTGTTGATTTTGTCAATGGTGTGATATAAAATGACTTTACCAGCAGCTTCATAAGGGCTGCTGGTTAAGGAAGTATTTTTCATCCAACTGTTTGACAATGGAAACAGGAAAAAAAAACTAAATGAGAATATCTATTTGAGGATTTGGCTGCATAATAAGGGAGCAGGGAAAAGGACTTAATGAAGGTTCTCCCTCAGTCTGTTGCCCTTTCTCTAATCATTAACACAAAAAAAATAGTTTTGCTGAATGTGTTAAGACAAAGTCAGTGTTGATGAAATGCTAAATGAAAATTTAACTTTAAATCACATGCTTACGGGTGTTATACAATAAATTTTACACATCAGACATTTGCCTTTCCAGCAAAAAAAGACCTGTCGTACAAAGCTTAAGAGGCAGAGAAAAGAGCAGTGGGTCATTTGCGGCTCAAAGACCCAGTGGAAGGATGGACAAACGGATGGACGGATATCACAGATACACACAGAAATAAAAGCAGTTAAGATAAAACTAATACTGGTTTCATGGTAAACAGGGTAAATTCCAGAGGGTTAGTAATACTTTTAAAAAATCCAAACAAGTATTTGATTACCACACTTTAAAAAGCTCACGGTAAATGCTGTCAAGCATCAATCAAAGTTTGCAGCAGTCTCCCAGATGCAGATTCCCAGGCACAACTTACAATATGGGTTTGTTTTGCATCAGTGGAAACATGGAGGAAAGCAGTGACAGTGCTCCAGAGATTTTATCATCACCATTCCTTAATATCAGCAGAGAAAAGACAATCTGGGATCATCTTTGCATTGTCCATTACTAGGCCTTTCCCCTTAGTAACTGTTGCTCCCTGTGTCTAGGGATGTCGGGATTATTTACCGAAACCGCAGTTTCATAACGTCACAGTTTCATAACCGTAAGAATTGTAAAAACTGCGATATCTAACTATAGTGTCCTGCCTCTCGCGAGTCACGTAATTTGTGTGCGCACCGTACGGTGTAATCTGCTGCTAGTCACGTAATTTGTATGTGCTCTGTGCATTGAAATCTCCTCCCGTGAGTCACGTTTTGTGTGTGTGCGGTGCGATTGTTTGTGTGTGCAAGCCACTTAACTGAAACCTCAGTTGAGAAGAGGGAACTGATGTTACAGCCTTAATTCCACCAACGCTGGCCAAAAAACTCCATCGGAGGAGAAATCAGCTCTGACCAGCTCTGAAGGAGCGGCTGACATCAAGACACACACCAAGACACACACTCACCACCACTCTCTCTCTCTCTTCCTATTAACCATGATAAATTACTTTAAATAGCCAAACGTTACACTAAAAACTAAATGCATATAGTTGTAAATATATATATATATTTCATTAGCTATATATTGCGTGTTGTGTGTCTTTTTCCTTCTATAGTATCGATAATCGTGAAAACCATGATATTTCCTCTGACAATAATTGTGGCACCAAAATTTCATATTGTGACATCCCTACCTGTGTCCAGGTTGCCCTCCTCTAAAGCTACGTTACACTGCAAGCCTTAGTGCTCAATTGTTTATGTAGCTGTTCCATTATCTTTTCAAATGTGGCCAGTATCAGACTCCAATGTGAACTGGTCATGGCCCTGATGTGACCCACATGCGCAGAAGAACAACAAGACGTCACACACAGCACACTGTGTAAGGAAGTAAACAAGGAGAAGTCGGTAATAAACATGGACGTCACTGATGTGAGCGTTTATGCTTTATTATTCTCTTGATCTGCCTTCAAACACAGAGCGGTTACGATACGACCCCTCAAGTTTTGCTTGTACAGATATGTCACTTCCAACCACTTGTGAGGTCTAAAACCTCACTGTCCCTCCACTGAGTACCTCCGTCGCAGCTTTTCGCCGGGTGCCTCCCACCCGCCCCTTCGCCTGCACAAAATTATGAGGAATGTTGATCTAGAGTGACGTAAAAGTCGCATTGAATTCCGATACGGGTCACATGGCTGTTCAGACTGAGGTCGCATTTCAAAAAATCTGACCTGTATCTGATTTAATACCATGTATAAAAGTGGACAAAATCTGATTTGAATCAGATTCCATGTGATTTGTGCGGTTCACAATGTCATTAAACAATCAGATCTGGGTCATTTCGGCCCGCTGTTTGAACAGAGTGTAACAGGACTTTGCAGTGATAACAGTGGAAACTTTACCACTTAAACTTGTAGTTATTAGGTTTGAAACTGTGGGTCATGTGAACACTAAAATAAAAACTGGCAACTGTAAACTCTCTGAACTAAATATGCTAGTATTAGCTCTCTGAGCTGGTTTGACGAGCTGTCTCCATCTCCCTTATTAAATTTGTCTGACTAACATGTTTTGAAATGAAAACCTTTTGAAAAAGGGTTCACTTGATGGTTACATACATGATGTTGTGCTGAAACTGAGGTAAAAGCTGTATGTCCCAGACAAAGAGTCGATGTCTTCACCGGCTCGTGATCCATGTAGTCGACATGGAAGCAGCAATGTAGAGCTAGTCTGGTATTTCAAATAAGATAAGTAAAATTTACAATCAAACTGTAGCACTTTAGGCACAACAGCTCTTGAGCTAAACATATTGGGCAATGTATCACATAACTAGGCTGCCTCTAGGAAGCCTGGTGCTGTCAGCAGGACAATAATGTGGCCAAAGTATTATTAGTTTATTAACAAGTTAGAAGACATTCAAACTTGAGATATCTGTCAATATAATATTGACCTTACGAATGAAAGGCTCAAGCAGTTCTTCCCACAAGAATGTCTGGCAGCTGACCAGGAGGCAGTTTTATTCCCTATCTGTGAAAAGGAATGAGCTCTGAATACAGAGAAGCTGCACAGCCATTAAAAGCACTACAAGCACCACTATTAATCATCTTCACTGATTCTTCAGCAGGCAGCAACTTGTTCATTCAGTAATTCAGACATGAAATGGACGAGGGGAAAGCTAGGGTAATGTGGCGAGGTAAAGGCATGATCAGCGTTTCACACTCCTATAAAAAGGTGAACAAGAGTTGGCACAGGGCTTGTACAGGGCCAGCATGTTAAAATATTAACGTCCAGGGCTGTGAATATTCAAGCACAGTTGTCCCCATCATGAGATTGTGGAGGACAACGCAGTGTCCCTGGAGGGTAATCCGATTCTACGTGTTCCTCCTTCATTTCCAAGGACAGGAGGCTCGAGGCAGGGCGGATACCTGCTTGGTTAGAGGTGAAGCTGCGGCCGCAACATGTTGCAGCCAAAAGGAGCCAAGTAGTGACATCGGACTGCTGGGTCATGACAAGTTAACGTGACCTCATGTCCTTATTATGGACTTAAATTAAGATCAAATGATTTTAAGCTTGTAACGTGGCGTTCAAAAAAAAAAAAAAAAAATGTTAACATGTACAAATAGGAATTACTCCTTCAGATTTATTTTAGATTTTATAAGTGTCGATTTACAACTACAAACCTGTTATTTGTGAACACCACTTTATAAGCTCATCTTTTTTACCCTTATTTGAGCCCATACTTTACTGACACTATGGGACCATGTTCATGACTCTAAACATCTCTGTGGTTTTAACTATTTCGTCATGGTCCCGATCACTTTACAAGGCACACAGAGCTGTAAAAGTGAGAATAGTTGTTCTACCAATAACAGCTTCCCATAAAATCCCTGTTGTATCGAGATATTCAATACATCTGCAACAGCTATTGTGTGGTAAAACGGCACCTAATACATACATGAAAGCAAGGGGGAGGGTAGCTATCTAGAACAACCCACGCATGCACGCACACACACACACACACAAACAAACCCTGGATATGCGTGTCTGTTTTCAAAAGGTAACCAAGCAACCAGTTCCTGCCAGGACCTTTGGTTGTAGGCTTATCAGGTAACTGCTTTCTGCGCCTGCTCACTGTTTCACCAGGTTTCTGTTTATCTTAGGTTAGTGGCTTCACTCTTGGGGGGGGGGGAGAGATGACAGTAGCAGGGAACATGACAGTTCAGGTCCCATGCAAGAAATCAAACAGGCATAAAGCTCAGGCTGCTGAATGGAAATCAAGACGAGTCAGATGAGATAGGGAAGAGGTGAACAGACATGACACACAGTGCTAACCACAATCGCTTATGATGGACAACTAATGATGATAGAGTGAATGAGATGCACGTGATCAGTCAACATACAGCCTTTAGAACCAGTGCTACAGACTAAATATTTGATTATTTATCTATTTTTGACATCTCACGTGACTTCATGATGACCTGGTAAAACAATCCCCTTTCAAATAATGACTGCTTGAAAAACCAAATGACCAAATTTAATTCAATTTCATAAAGTGAAGGCTGAAGTAATGTCATCTGCAGTTTTATAGACCCTAAATCCTCAGCACTGGTCATATTTCAAGGACTTTACTTCTCCCACTTGTAATTTTATTACTTTTACCAATATTTCACATTGAATGCAGAGCCACGTGGACAAATGGAGCAGAAGGACGCGACTTGTTATGTTGCCATTTAAGAGAGGTTAGCACATCACTGTGCATTTCTAAGCCATGCTAAAAGAATGCTACGAGTCTGGCAGATAGTGTTCCTGTCTGCTGAAGTGGAACAGCGCCCAAATGACGAGGCCGCGATGCCATTAGGATGGTAATGAGTCCCAACTAGTGTACATAACAATGTGAGTCATGAGACAAAAGAGGACTAACAACACACTATCTAACCTTAGATTACACTGCGTGCCCCAACATTTACATGGAGAGATGGAGAGCCTAAACAAAGCTCTTCTTCATTACATGCGGTTTCTCAAAAATCAGTAGACTGGAACCTCATTGGCCTGAACATAGCTCGGTGGCTTCCCATGAAAATCTCAGAAAACATTTCAGTAACTATACGACAGAATTTCACTGACTGAAGCCAAGACACAATCCTGAAGCAAAAGTTTCACAAACTATTGTTTCTAGTGGGAGGAGTGATCTGTTGGTTTCAGTCTAAATTCCAGGACATTGAACAGCCACGCCCAAATGAGGTAGAACATTTAAATCAGGCCTCTGACTCAATTAACAAAAAAAGGTTGAGTTAAGGCTAATACACAATTAGAAGGAAGACTCAATATAAACATTATTATTGTAGTTTTGATCAATGATGTTGCTACATGACAGAAAATGGATGGAAAAAAGCCCCTGAAAATTCGAATGAGCCCTATTTATCACAAATTAATACATGTTGCAGCAGCATTTCTTTTTTAACAATGCTTCAGACGAATATGCCAAACAAAAGAATTAGTGGTTCAATTCCACTTTCAAACTGCTCTGATCGAAGTTTACACCACCATTTACACACCTGTAGTATCAACAACCAGCCTCTGAGGTCACTGGGTCTACACTTCCATCATATGTTGTCATGTAGAAACGTTTGAATAAGTAAATGACACCAGCATGTAACCTCTATGTGGTTAAGTCAGATGTGATAACCTGGGATTTCGCACCGGGGGTGTGGGGCGGGGGTCAGCAGCACTGCTGGCAGATGGCAGACAAAAAAAAGCCTGTACTTTGAAGTCCTGTCGCCACAGGTTTAAATGCGGATCAGACCATTGTGTTAACCAGCAGATTCTAAACCAAGTACACACCACAGTGGAAAACCCCCGAATATAAACACATACACATCATCTACCTAGTTCTTCAATCCGACTAGAAGATCCAGCATCACGACTGGTATGAGGGCAAATAAACCAGTCTCTTAATGGGGTTGAGATAAATGTGTCCAAAAGCACATGCGACACTAGCAAACTTTGCCTTATCGCACATGCTAACCCCCTTTTCTTTATTCTTTACGTTCCTCGCTCTTTCTCGTTATACAGAAACAACTGCTAAAAAAAAAACACATCGATAAATACATACTCTGAAACACTTGACCTGTTTTAGTTGTAGTTTAACTGTTACAGTTTAAATTCGCTTTAGCCGGAGTGTGTTCTGGCGCTAGCTCACCAAACTGACCTTGGGTCAGTTTCTCCCTGTTGGCTAATCCCAGTAAAGTGTGTTCAGCTGCGGTTTGTAACTTCTGTTCACGTCACATTGACGCACCGGCGGTTCAAGTTAAAGTATTTATCACGGAAGAAAAAGGTCAGTTTCGCCGGAGTGGACGCTGCTGACCACTCGCTGCCGTTTCACAGACAAAAAGAATCCTGTGAAAACGTGTCGGTGGTTTGCGGGAGAAATGAAACTTACCTGCGGACAGACTCAGCAGGACGAAGCACAACCGGGCCACACGCAGCTCCATCACTGTTCCGGCTAATCCACGACTTCTTCACTGAAACTTCGTCAAACTACTTGGAGCTCGAGTGAAACGCGGCAGCTCAGCTCGATCGAGGTATCCACTATCCACACTCCTCCTCCTCCTCTTCCTCTTTCCTCTTCCCGCTCCTCCTCCTCCTCCTCCTCTCTGCAGGTGCACAGCGGAGAGCGCCCCAGGCTGTCACGTGACACCCGCCTTGCCCAAACAGCATCACTCTGACGCCCCCTGCTGGTGAGAACAGGACGCTGATCGGTACACCGTGTTTATCCATGGAGGGAGAAGTGAGGTCTGATCATCCACGACAGGAAACAACCCCCGTTTTGAGCTTCTCAAATGTTCCCCTCTCACAGTTTATACCCCAAACTGTCACAACAACATAGTTATTTATGTTTGTATACTTTTTTAGATAAGCCATTAAAAGGAATAAGTAAACATGCAAGACAACATATATAGAATATATACAGTATAATGGATTCCAGGAGGAGTTGGATTGCACAGTTAAATGAGTTTAACCCGAGTTTTATAATGCAGTCCCAGAATTGGTGTCTGTGGTCTAAAGGGAGCAGGCCTGGTTGTTCAGTTAATAATTTAAATTGTACGTTATCTGCTCACAGTCTATATTATTTCTATTCTATTAATATTGTCATACTTCGTTGTGTTTATTGCATGTTTATTTTTTGTCCTCTTTGCTGCAGCAACAACAAAGTTCCCCATTGTGGGACAAATAAGATTTTCTTCATATCTTATCAATTAAGTTGTCATCTATGTACTGTTAATTTAATCAAGATATTATTTTCAGAAACAATGACAATGGAGCAAAACTAGATATTCAGCACTGTGCAAAAGTTTTAGGCACTTCACATCACACCATGGGCAAGGTGATCTATTCTGTCCTAAATTCATTCTGCAACATGAAAAGTAATTTCATAGACAGGAACAAAGAGTCCTGCACTACATGGCATGGTCCCCAAAATTCACCAAACTCAACATCAGGGACTGATGATAAAGCCCCTTTCATATTTTGTGATTTATCATTAAATGAACCCTCTAAACTTCCATTTACCTGATTTGTTATCACAAAAAAAACATTCCAAAACCAATATTACACATAACCATCATACTTGGAGGATACTTTAGAAACCAGGAAAAAAATAAACAAGATCATGCTTGGAACGTGTGTTTAATAAAACATCATAAATTTAGGCCTATACATCTGAGAATTCTACACTATGAATAAATAAAACTCATCACAAAAGGACCGCAGTAAGTGGCATACATGAACGTCTCCCTTTGTAAAAATAGAGTACTTCAAGATAACATGTGTAGTATTCCCATTTCAATATCCAATTGAATACAAGTGATTTATTCAAACTTTAACAAATGGTCTAAAGTGCAAAAAAAGTCAAAACGATCAACATTTACGCTATAAAAATTATTGTTGTTTTTTTTTTTTTTAAAAGTGTTCAGTCGTCTTAAGGTCACATTGCCTTCAGATTTTTTTGTCCAGTGTGAACAATATGCACCATTATTCCTACATGTAAGGGTGTGCCAGGTTTGTGTCCCAGTAACCAGGTCCTGTTCTGTAGCTTGGGGGAACCCACAGTTTCTGCCTTGAAGTGTGGGGGGCTGTGCTGCGAGGTATGAAACCATGGTGAGGAAGGATGACACTTTGGCCAGTTACCATTTTTTTCGGATGCCATGGAGGAGCATTTGGGTTTATTCCCTTGAAAAAGAGAAAACACATTAGAAAAAAAACACTTCATCTTGCCACAATTGTACAACCAGTGGGCATCAAACAAAATAAAGCAGTGTTATAAGTCACAAGCATGAGAAACGGATATTAGGATGACAAAATGTTATACAATACCTGGTAAGAACAGCGGCTGTAGTCAAGAGTAAGGGGGGAAGTGCGTGTGCTCTCCTCGTCGGAAGATGAACCTGAGTGATAGTCTGATGTCACCCTCTCCAAAGCGCTGGTCACCTTCTTTGCAACATCTTTGTCCTCTTCCTCATCACTAGGGAAAGTGGCCACTGAGAAGAAAGGATTTTGTTCCGCATACCTAATAATGGGAGATGAGGAGGAAAACATTTTTAATAGAACATACAGTACAGTAAGCTGTTTAAATGGAAACTCTTCTAGTCTTCAATAGTTTGGTTGAAGAAAATGTAATAATTAAATTTAATTAATTAAACATAAAAAAACATTGAGTGCAATTTGGTTTAGGGCAAGTAAAAGAAGAAAACCAAGATACAGACATGCACCAACAAACAAAAGAGCTGCTCAGCTGTGTCTAGCTAAAAGTGAATATTTCTTCCATTTTTTTTTTTTTTATTACAAAAAATATTAATTAATCCACATGGCAGAAGGGAATTTAAAAGTAAGTGTGTAAATGGTAATGCCCATTTAAGCAATCAATGCAGATATAAGTACAAGTCAAACAACAAAAACATATGGAAACAATATACCTGTTAAGTGTCTCAGATCTGAACACTACATTATAAATGACAGATGAACTCTCAAACCCACCTGCAGCAGACCTCTCCAGGGTCCACCCACAATGTGAGCTCGCCGGGCAGTCCCAGGTCACTGTATTGAAGCCCACTCTCCCGGCAGGCCCGAAGGAGCTCTGGCTCCTGCCTGTGGAGCCTGTTGATCCGGATGCACCTGCAAAGCAAACAAAGCATTACAATAAAATCCAAAGTCTGAGGACATTCATTAAGAAAATGTTATACTGTGGAAAGTTTGCTATTCCATTGGGGTTCTCTAAAGATGGCTGAGATTACATTTTCATAAGCATTAATTAAAAATGTCAACATATGGAGAGCAGCACCTGTATGCATGTCCTTTGCTGGGGTTTGCCGGGTACCAGTGCCCCTTGAACTTCTCCTGCAGTGCCACAGCCAGCCTCTCAACAAAGAGCTCGACTTTGTGAGACTCCAGCTGAGCTCCCGTTTTCATGAGCCTCTTCAGGAAGAACACCACAGCTGCAATTTCCCTCCTCATGTTTCACCAATGTCTCATTACACGTGGACAGACTCTGCAAGGGGAAATAATTGGAGATGAGCAACATTCAAATCACAACAGTTTGTAACGAAAACAGGATATGAACCTTTCTACCTTTTTGTTCAAATTTGAAAACCTACTGCTCGATGGCAGAATAAGAAACGTTCTCTCATCTTCACAACACTGTGCTCCACATAGCAGTATTTGCCCTTTCCTGATTTGTAATAACCAGTCACGAGTCATCAATCACTACACAATTTCACTTAGGAAAAGTGCAGACAGGGGTTTCCCAATGGCTTCTCCCTCCTTTACACTGAGACCATTGAAAACCTGTAAGGCATCAGAAAGCATCCAGCACCTTAACAACTCTGGGGCCAAACGGCTGCTACTTCAAAAGGAGAAGTGCAGAATGCTGACACGTAGAAACCGTTACTTTCAAACACTTCATTTGACACATATCCGTGTAGTTTTCCGTCAGATCCGTTGACTTTACGACACACACATCCCAGAAAGGCGGGCTCTGACGCACGAATTCCGGCAATCCACGCCTCCCCTCACTCAATAACATGGAGTTCACTCCACGTAGCGGGGGAGCGAACTGCTAGCGACACGAACACCATGTTGTGTTGACCGCGCCGAAATGCAACGGTAACTTACTATTGATATAGCAGTTATGGTTTCACATCAACAAATACATCACACATAAAAGTATATAGGGATAATGTTAGATTATCAGCACTAGCTCCACAGCCAAAGCGCCCCGTTGGAGCTAACAGCATCTCGTTGCCAACCATCACGTCAACTGTGCACAAAGTATCGTTTGAACTTGTCACGCAAAGCGGGGATACATCGAGGTAGCGGATCATTTATCTCAAACCCTGAGAGACGAGGACATGAACAGCTCCACTTACGGTCTCCTGCAGCATGTGGTCGAGGGACGAGTGGAGGAAGTGATGGAGACACACCAGAAGACGTGAAGCTGCTTATTAACCCCGCCCCTGCGTCGTTCTCATTGGCTGCACGCAGAGCAAAGTAGTGCAGTGATTGGTGGAGCACATGCTCGTCAGTTAGTCATTATCATTATGACTCATATTGTTCGGTATGTGGCTTTTGTTTGTTGCCCCCTGGTTACATTGTTTACATTCGGATCTGGAATAATACATATATTTTCATTTACAGAATTTAAACAGAAAGTATTGAATTCCATTTATTCTAAAGCATTAGCACTTCACTAATAAGGCCATTCCCTCTGGTCTACTGAGAGAAATGCAAGGAAAAGGCCTGACTGGCAGTTTAAATGTAACCCTATGAGAAATGTAAATGTACTTTCAATGTATCCATGAAACCAGATTCTTTTTCTAGATTCAGACACAATGTTGATGGTAATTGAGTTTCCCAGTAACAAAGCTCAGCGCATCTGTCATCTATTTTATGAATGACTATGGATTAAATTGTGTTCAGATACATGTGGAATGTTTCTTAAAAGCGATCACTGGTTTGATGATGCTTTTTGAAAAGAGGCATTATATTGTTATGATACGAATGACACTGATTCTGAAAGTGCCTTTATTCACAACATCTTTATTCATATGGAAAATACTACATTCCTTAATGCAAATGGCATAAAAAGAAACCACACATGCAACAATTTAAATAGAATTCAATATCTTCAATAATTTTAAGAAAATGTAAGTAAAGAATATAACAAGTAAGGTAACATCTACCTGTGTATGTCTTTCTGAATATAGATACAGGATTCATGGCTCTGATCAATTAACACAGTGTTGGAGTTAAACACATCAGTGTGAATGGTTTAGTGTGCTACTGTTCACAACAACACAACACAGCAACACAAGACAAACAATGTTTCTTACATTTTTTACAATTGGTTTTATTTATATATTAATTATGACAATAATACAATAATAATAACAATAAATTACCTCGTCATCAGTTAGTTTTCATATTTATTTTAACTGTTTGCTGATGATAAATGTAAGAACACGACATTAGGCAACCATCTGTTTTGAAAATCTTGAAGATTTCAGAGCATCTTTTATAACAACAATAATAATAATAATAACTTTATTTGTATCGCACTTATCTATACAAGGTTACAAAGTGCTTCACACAAAAGTCCATGGCAAAAATGAAGAATCGATTCTAACAATGTGAATTTTAAGTTTTTCGCTTTTTACTAATTATACAAAGATTTGGTGCAACCCTTTTGAAACAAATGGATAAGTGCAGCTACAATCACTACGATGGAATGACAAGAGGTAATAGAATCAAACTGCTCATCTTTCTGGATGGACTTCAATCTGACCAACAACTGGAAACAGCTGCAGGTGTCAGGAGGGAAATCTGTGGCAGTGGTTTCAGGAAAATCTGTGCGTGTGTCATGTTTTCACACACCACTAGGCAATGCATTACACATATTATTATTCCTCTTTTATATTTTGATTATTATCTGTGCCTAGTGGTGCATCACACATATTATTATTCTGCAAGATTATTATTGTGTGCATTATATTGCACACACCACTAGGCAATTACATAATATTATTTTTCCCGCTACCTGTAAGAAAGTATACTATTTAAAAATGTTTTCATTTTTGTGTATATGGCGTGACTGTAGGAAAAGTCATCAAATGTCAGGCAAAAAAAAAGACCTTTAGGGTATTTTTACTGCTGTCAAATGTCACAAAGGGTCATATTTGACCCAAACACTATGTGAGGGGTTAACTGGCAAATTGTGGTACTGAGGACTAAAAAGGATTATTTTACACACACAGAAAAAAGCAACTTCAAGTGTTTTAAAGAGTTTTAAACATATAATTTAAGTAGTATTAAATGACATTATTCAAAAAATATGATTATTATTTTAAATGTAAATAAAATGTACTCATATAAATATCTTCATGAGTTAGAGTAAAACAAAAAGTATTTACTAAAATAAATGATTGTGAAAACTTCCTTCATCAGTTGGTGTTTTCATCACCATAGCAACCAGATGCTAACATTTGACTTTGAAGCTGATTTTGATTGACAGTGTAATTCCATCATAATTCCACTGGGGCTGTTACAACAGCACGAATCTGATTGGACACCTTCAACAGGAGACCTCTGATTGGCTGTTGTCTTTTTGACTCTGCCTTAAATACAGTTAAAGTTGAAGACAGTTTGTTATTGCACTCTGACCTTGTGTGAGGTCATGTCTCCCACTCTTGAACTCTGTATTTACCCAGCATGCTAACCTCTACAATTCAGGCTCATAATTCAAGTTTGAAATGATGCTACTGTAAAATATGAAGCTGCTGCTGTTACCTGCTGCTGTTAAATGTTGATAATGTGCTGGTTTCTGTGCTGGTTGTTGTGAAATGTATTTATTCAAATGAGACAAACCCCTTGAGTTGCACCAATTGGTTTTCAAGAGGGTGGTTGCTTTCATGACAAATGTGGAAATATTGTTGACGGCTTGTCTTGTGTTTTCTGCTGCTTATATTGATTCCTGTGGTATTCTTGTCATTTAATGTTGCTATTTAAATGAATGAGTGATACGTGATAGCGTGATGCTAACTCTAACTACAGTATTTAAGGCAAAGTCAAAAAGTCAACAGCTGTCACTGCCAATCAAATTCAGATTCAAATTCAAATGTTCGCATCTGGTTGCTATGGTGACTGATGATGCTCATGCTTCTGTGTTTTCATCACCATAGCAACCAGATGCGAACATTTGACTTTGAAGCTGATTTTGATTGACAGTGTAATTCCATCATAATTCCACTGGGGCTGTGACAACAGCACGAATCTGATTGGACACCTTCAACAGGAGACCTCTGATTGGCTGTTGTCTTTTTGACTCTGCCTTAAATACAGTTAAAGTTGAAGACAGTTTGTTATTGCACTCTGACCTTGTGTGAGGTCATGTCTCCCACTCTTGAACTCTGTATTTATCCAGCATGCTAACCTCTACAATTCAGGCTCATAATTCAAGTTTGAAATGATGCTACTGTAAAATATGAAGCTGCTGCTTTTACCTGCTGCTGTTAAATGTTGATAATGTGCTGGTTTCTGTGCTGGTTGTTGTGAAATGTATTTATTCAAATGGGATAAACCCCTTGAGTTGCACCAACTGGTTTTCAAGAGGGTGGTTGCTTTCATGACAAATGTGGGAATATTGTTGACGGCTTGTCTTGTGTTTTCTGCTGCTTATATTGATTCCTGTGGTATTCTTGTCATTTAATGTTGCTATTTAAATGAATGAGTGATACGTGATAGCGTGATGCTAACTCTAACTACAGTATTTAAGGCAAAGTCAAAAAGACAAAAGCTGTCACTGCCAATCAAATTCAGATTCAAATTCAAATGGAAGCATCTGGTTGCTATGGTGACTGATGATGCACATGCTTCTGTGTTTTCATCACCATAGCAACCAGATGCGAACATTTGACTTTGAAGCTGATTTTGATTGATAGTGTAATTCCATCATAATTCCACTGGGGCTGTGACAACAGGACGAATCTGATTGGACACCTTCAACAGGAGACCTCTGATTGGCTGTTGTCTTTTTGGCTCTGCCTTAAAGACAGTTAAAGTTGAAGACAGTTGGTTATTGCACTCTGACCTTGTGTGAGGTCATGTCTCCCACTCTTGAACTCTGTAATTATCCAGCATGCTAACCTCTACAATTCAGGCTCATAATTCAAGTTTGAAATGATGCTACTGTAAAATATGAAGCTGCTGCTGTTACCTGCTGCTGTTAAATGTTGATAATGTGCTGGTTTCTGTGCTGGTTGTTGTGAAATGTATTTATTCAAATGAGACAAACCCCTTGAGTTGCACCAACTGGTTTTCAAGAGGGTGGTTGCTTTCATGACAAATGTGGGAATATTGTTGACGGCTTGTCTTGTGTTTTCTGCTGCTTATATTGATTCCTGTGGTATTCTTGTCATTTAATGTTGCTATTTAAATGAATGAGTGATACGTGATAGCGTGATGCTAACTCTAACTACAGTATTTAAGGCAAAGTCAAAAAGTCAACAGCTGTCACTGCCAATCAAATTCAGATTCAAATTCAAATGTTCGCATCTGGTTGCTATGGTGACTGATGATGCTCATGCTTCTGTGTTTTCATCACCATAGCAACCAGATGCGAACATTTGACTTTGAAGCTGATTTTGATTGACAGTGTAATTCCATCATAATTCCACTGGGGCTGTGACAACAGCACGAATCTGATTGGACACCTTCAACAGGAGACCTCTGATTGGCTGTTGTCTTTTTGACTCTGCCTTAAATACAGTTAAAGTTGAAGACAGTTTGTTATTGCACTCTGACCTTGTGTGAGGTCATGTCTCCCACTCTTGAACTCTGTATTTATCCAGCATGCTAACCTCTACAATTCAGGCTCATAATTCAAGTTTGAAATGATGCTACTGTAAAATATGAAGCTGCTGCTTTTACCTGCTGCTGTTAAATG
This sequence comes from Hippoglossus hippoglossus, assembly GCF_009819705.1. Classification (NCBI taxonomy): domain Eukaryota; kingdom Metazoa; phylum Chordata; class Actinopteri; order Pleuronectiformes; family Pleuronectidae; genus Hippoglossus; species Hippoglossus hippoglossus. The sequence continues at coordinate 20,574,556 of NC_047164.1, forward strand.
TTGATAATGTGCTGGTTTCTGTGCTGGTTGTTGTGAAATGTATTTATTCAAATGGGATAAACCCCTTGAGTTGCACCAACTGGTTTTCAAGAGGGTGGTTGCTTTCATGACAAATGTGGGAATATTGTTGACGGCTTGTCTTGTGTTTTCTGCTGCTTATATTGATTCCTGTGGTATTCTTGTCATTTAATGTTGCTATTTAAATGAATGAGTGATACGTGATAGCGTGATGCTAACTCTAACTACAGTATTTAAGGCAAAGTCAAAAAGTCAACAGCTGTCACTGCCAATCAAATTCAGATTCAAATTCAAATGTTCGCATCTGGTTGCTATGGTGACTGATGATGCACATGCTTCTGAGTTTTCATCACCATAGCAACCAGATGTGAACATTTGACTTTGAAGCTGATTTTGATGGACAGTGTAATTCCATCATAATTCCACTGGGGCTGTGACAACAGCACGAATCTGATTGGACACCTTCAACAGGAGACCTCTGATTGGCTGTTGTCTTTTTGACTCTGCCTTAAATACAGTTAGGGTTGAAGACAGTTTGTTATTGCACTCTGACCTTGTGTGAGGTCATGTCTCCCACTCTTGAACTCTGTATTTATCCAGCATGCTAACCTCTACAATTCAGGCTCATAATTCAAATTTGAAATGATGCTACTGTAAAATATGAAGCTGCTGCTGTTACCTGCTGCTGTTAAATGTTGATAATGTGCTGGTTTCTGTGCTGGTTGTTGTGAAATGTATTTATTCAAATGAGACAAACCCCTTGAGTTGCACCAACTGGTTTTCAAGAGGGTGGTTGCTTTCATGACAAATGTGGGAATATTGTTGACGGCTTGTCTTGTGTTTTCTGCTGCTTATATTGATTCCTGTGGTATTCTTGTCATTTAATGTTGCTATTTAAATGAATGAGTGATACGTGATAGCGTGATGCTAACTCTAACTACAGTATTTAAGGCAAAGTCAAAAAGACAACAGCTGTCACTGCCAATCAAATTCAGATTCAAATTCAAATGGAAGCATCTGGTTGCTATGGTGACTGATGATGCACATGCTTCTGTGTTTTCATCACCATAGCAACCAGATGCGAACATTTGACTTTGAAGCTGATTTTGATTGACAGTGTAATTCCATCATAATTCCACTGGGGCTGTGACAACAGCACGAATCTGATTGCACACCTTCAACAGGAGACCTCTGATTGGCTGTTGTCTTTTTGACTCTGCCTTAAATACAGTTAAAGTTGAAGACAGTTTGTTATTGCACTCTGACCTTGTGTGAGGTCATGTCTCCCACTCTTGAACTCTGTATTTATCCAGCATGCTAACCTCTACAATTCAGGCTCATAATTCAAGTTTGAAATGATGCTACTGTAAAATATGAAGCTGCTGCTGTTACCTGCTGCTGTTAAATGTTGATAATGTGCTGGTTTCTGTGCTGGTTGTTGTGAAATGTATTTATTCAAATGAGACAAACCCCTTGAGTTGCACCAACTGGTTTTCAAGAGGGTGGTTGCTTTCATGACAAATGTGGGAATATTGTTGACGGCTTGTCTTGTGTTTTCTGCTGCTTATATTGATTCCTGTGGTATTCTTGCCATTTAATGTTGCTATTTAAATGAATGAGTGATACGTGATAGCGTGATGCTAACTCTAACTACAGTTTTTAAGGCAAAGTCAAAAAGTCAACAGCTGTCACTGCCAATCAAATTCAGATTCAAATTCAAATGGAAGCATCTGGTTGCCATGTTGACTGATGAGGGAAGTTTTGCCTCTGTGTCTCTCTCTCTCTCTGGTTTGAGCCATCTCTCTGAGAGATGGCTCAAACCATCTCTGAGAGATGGCTCAAACCAGAGAGAGAGAGAGAGAGAGACACAGAGAGACAGAGAGATGGCTGGTTTGAGCCATCTCTCAGAGAGATGGCTCAAACCAGCCATCTCTCTGTCTCTCTGTGTCTCTCTCTCTCTCTCTCTGTCTCTGTCTCTCAAACCAGCCATCTCTCCGTGTCTCTCTCTCTTTCTCTCTCTCTCTCTCTCTCTCTCTCTCTCTCTCTCTCTCAAACCAGCCATCTCTAACAGGAGCTGAAGAAGAGTCTGACAGAGGTGGGTGAGATTATGGCTCTCAAAGATGGAACCTCGTCTCTGAAGGAGCAGGTGGAGCAGCTGCAGGAGCAGCTGAGAGAAAAGGATGGTCTCGTGAAAAAAGAGACCAGGAAACAACGTAATCGTTTCAGAGCCTACATGGTCTGCCTGGTCGAGCTCACTGAGTGTCAGGCCAAGTGTGGGAGACTGGAGGCAAGTCTGCACCAGGAGCCACCTCAGCCCGAGACGAGCTGGAGCAGAGAGGTGGAGGTGGAGAAGGAGAACCAGGTTCTGAAGGAGGAGGTCGACCTGCTGAAGGTCGGACAGAGGAGGCTGGAGGATGAGCTGATACACAAGAACCAGCTCATCGTGAGTGCTACTAAGGAAAAAAGAGCTCAAACCAACGCTTACATAGACTGCCTGGCCGTGCTCACGGCTAAAGAAAAGGAGCTGAAGAAGAGTCGGGCAGAGACCCTCGAAGTGAAGCTGCAGCAGACTCAATCTGAGAGACTGAACTGCAGAGAGGTGGAGGCAGAGATGAGCTGGAGTAGAGAGAAGGAGGTGGACAAGGAGAACCAGGCTCTGAAGGAGCAGGTCAACCTGCTGAAGGTCGGACAGAGGAGGCAGGAGGTGAAGCTGCAGCAGACTCGATCTGAGAGACTGAGCTGCAGAAAGGTGGAGGCAGAGACGAGCTGGAGTAGAGAGGAGGTAGACAAGGAGAACCAGGCTCTGAAGGAGCAGGTCAACCTGCTGAAGGTCGGACAGAGGAGGCTGGAGGTGAAGCTGCAGCAGACTCGATCTTTAAAAAGCTCAGTGAGAGAGAGAACGAGCTGAAGTTTGTTGAGGATGTGGAGGAGAGAGGAGCAGCAGCTGGGGACAGTGAAGGTCTAGAACAAAGACAAACTCCTGAACCAGCAGACAATCATTGTACAAAGAAGAGAGGGATGTGTATATAAAAGTTTGTCCAAAATATTATAATGATGTAAATATTGTAAATATGTTTAATTTTGTAAATAAGTATAACAAGTAAGGTAACATCTACCTGTGTATGTCTTTCTGAATATAGATACAGGATTCATGGCTCTGATCAATTAACACAGTGTTGGAGTTAAACACATCAGTGTGAATGGTTTAGTGTGCTACTGTTCACAACAACACAACACAGCAACACAAGACAAACCATGTTTCTTACATTTTTTACAATTGGTTTTATTTATATATTAATTATGACAATGATACAATAATAATAACAAAGATACACCTTTTACACTGATGATGATTTTCTCATATCGTATTTACCAGCCATTTAATACCAACCTTCATTAAAAACAAATTCAATTAAAGCCCTCAAAAAGCCATTTAATTTGCCTGGAAAAAAAAAAAAAAAATTAATAATAATAATAATAATAATTAAAGTTTCTGTGTGTAAGATTTAGATGTTAGGAATTTATTTGCTGAAATTTAATATAAAAATAAAAACACAAAACATAATTAAAGCCCTCAAAAAGCCAATTCATTTGCCTGAAAAAAATAAAATAATAATAATAACAAAATATTATTATAATAATAACAATAATAATGGGCCCGAGCACATGCTTTGGTGAGAATTTGAGTATGGCTAGGCCCTGAAAAAGCCCCAAAAGGGAAATACAAATCCTTCGAAATACAATAGGGCCAAGCATATGGCACCAGTAAAGCCATCATCATCATATATCACAACATCACATATCACAACATCATATATCACAGCCTTCTCAGCAGCTGCCACTGCTCTGAGACAGGTTTGAAGTCCAGCTTCCTTTGTTTTTGGTTGTAGCCTTTGATGCTCAGCCGTCAACAAACAACTCCACTCCTGCATTATCAGCATCAAAGGATTCATGGTCCATGTATGTCCGAGATACAGAACCTTGTGTTTTGATGGCGTGTAATCAAACCTTGATGCCACGCCATGCGCCACGGTCACACCGTGTGACGAAAAATCGATCTTTGAGGTAGTTTTTATCTCCATCTTGTTTAAATGACACTCATCTCAATTTGAAATTGATCTGATGAAAGCCCTGGGACAAGTTCGTCAAAGTAAAAATGTGAAAAATGGCCAAAATGGCCACTAAATGCAAAATGGCGGGCTTCCTGTTGCGTTTTTCAAATTGCACCTCAGACCTTTTTGTTTGTTTGTCATGATACACCTGTGTATCAATTTTTGTGAAGATCGGTCAATGTGAACGCGTTCCAGGGGGCGCGGGGGGTTGAGCTGTTGAGCCATTTTGCCATGCCCATTTAAAATTACTCCAGAATACGTACATTTTCACCACTTTCTAATTTTCTGCAAACTTTGGTAACGATTTGAGCATGTTAAAGCCCTCCAAAAGCCAATTAATTTGCCTGAAAAAAAAAAAAAAAAAAAAAAATAATCCTTACAATTTCAATAGAGCCTCCCACTGTCTCCTACTGTTCGGTGCTCGGGCCCTAAATAGGTACAAACATGTTAAGTTTTTGTATTCTTCTTTATTGCCTTTATAGCTTGTTGCATGTATTTAGTTTGTCTTGTCATTTTGTCAATGATGTATTTTGAAAAGGATTGTTGGACTCGAACATGTAATAAAGATTAAAGAAATGGTTGCACCCGTTGATTCATTTTATCACAAACTCATCTCAATATAGTAATTGTTGTTATGCATTAGTGTAACGGTTGTGGGATGGTTATATCGAAGGCTATGCCATTCACGTAATAAATTAACTAGTTTAACTTTTGGTTACTGTGGGAAATTGTCAGCTGGGTGCTGCCTTTCTAACTATAATTCATCGAAAACAAACATTATAATATCTTGTTGCTGTTGTACTCATATCTACACCATTCTATAAAATTTCTAATTTTTTAAAATCATAATGCTGCTATTTAATTTTCTCAGGAGATTATGTCAAAAGCTGTTTAATCCATGTGAAGTTTAGCCTTGTATTGTTCTTAAAACCCTTACCACATCCATTAGTTTACCACACAACATAACCACAGGATCATTTGCTGTTAAACTTGTAAACCCTTTTTGACCACAGGGAGGCACTCAACCTCTATGTACAGCAAGCAAACGCCATCATCAATGAAATTTCTATTGTTAAAAAAACCCTTTGAGGTCAACCTTGGAGTCATTATCAGAAGAAATGATAGTGAAACCTAAACTTTCCTGAATGTCTGCAGTCATTTTATGTTGAAACTGTTGTCAGTAATTATAGTAATAATTTCACTTAGATCCTTAAGTATACATGGCTGTGTGGGGCCAATACCACACAATGTGGCTGATCTGTGTACATTATATTCCATCTTAGTGAACATTGGATCTTAAATACTGTGTATTAAATTACATTACATACATAAAATTAGCATCCATTAGGGGACGTTTTTGGGGTTCGGCATCTTGCCCAAGGACACTTCGGCATGGGTTGGGATTCGCATTTTTTGCCAGGAATCCGTGTGCGGAAGTAGCAATCTTTCTTTTTCCATTCCACTATTTGGAAAATACCATCATATCTGAGCATGTCGTAAAAATAATTTCATTTTATTGGAATATCTTTACAAAAAATACAAAGTCGCTTAAGCACAAATCACACAGCCTGTGTAATGTCCAAGAACACGCACACAATAAATAGAATATAAAACATCACACAACACAAATTAAAAAAGCCTTGTTCAACATTAGAAAAACAAAAGATCAAAAAAAGTCAAGTGAGTCCAAAAAGAAGGAGGTGAAAGTCAGACAGGTATTTTTACATTTCCAGTAAAAGATCATGAAAAAACAGAGGCACAGGCCAAGGCATGTTTCCACAGTAAAAAAGAAAACACACAGCATTCATATTCAAAGCACAAACCGAAAACACACAACTGAAGACTTCTCAAACACACCAATTACAACAGTTATCAAAGTAAAACCAAAACTGAAATTTAAAATGGAGCAAAAATGTTTAACTTGAAACCCTAAAGGGCTCAAATACATTTAATCTCTTACAAAGAGAGCGCAAAGAGATATACTGACATAGCTGAGTTCTTCTAATTATCAACCTGTTTAAAATCTTGTTTTACCTCCAGCTTATTATACACCGGTAGCTCTGACCTCCTCTGAGGAAAACTCAGATAACCAATAGTCTTTATCATAGTTTCTACTTAATAAGGCTTCTGATTTAATTGTGTCTGTCTTGCATAGGATTCCTGAATAATAAACTACTGTAAGCAGAACTTCAGGTTGTTAAAACCATCCCTACGTCCTTTTGTGTCCCCTTTTGTTAAAAAATAATAGACTTGCGGAGGCACAGGAGACCAAACTGTCCTTTCTGTATTGCTGTGACCTCAGCTGGGATTCCTTCAATGTAGGAGAGAGGGCAACAAATGAGAACACTGAATATGAAAATACTCAACAAGATTAATAAATCAAATCATAAAATGCACACATTGTGTACGTGAGAACAAATCGGTTCCACATCCACACCTTTTAGACTAAAACCTACAGTTCATTATCACACAGTTTGGTATTGCATCTTTCTCTTATAATATGATCAATTATTCAAAGCTTAAAATTCACACGCGAAACACCACAAATACAGACTTTGGTTTGTCAGCTGGGTTTCTCTCTCTCAATAGCTTCCTCTTTCACTAGTGCTTTTTCAGTGTAAAGCCAGACATGACTTGTGCTTAACAGCTATACCACAGACAACAAGCAGCTCTGCACTAAATGTCAAGTAAATATCACCAGCAATAATAGGTTTGATAAAATAAAAAAATACCTCCTATCTTTGAGATGTGGGGAGGGTATGTTAACTGATATTTCTATGTGCTGCTTGACATTATTAGTTCATGGACACTCCCAAAATATTGAAAACCCCACAGTCAGAAACCTGCTCAGCTAGTCAAGTTAATATGACTCTGATGTGTTTTTGTTGCACTGATGCTTTAGGGTACTTTTGGGTGTTGTCTTATTCCTGCTCTTTTCCAATGTTACTTGATTTGAGTTGCTGACATTTCTGTGTTGCATTTTTTTTTAGAATACTTCTATAATTCAAAAGAAAGACATTTCATCTTTCTTATGTATAATCATGAGCATTTTCTCCAGCAGATGAAGTTCTCTACCAACCTACCTGATCTATATAACATTTCAGAGGACCACTTTTAATAAACTATCATGACAACTTTGGCAGTTGGAAGAGAACTCATGTTTTCAGCCATGATATTGCTAAATTTTGCTTTACAAAAGACTAGGAATTAAACACTACAGCTGGCAGTAGCTGATGGTTAATGTGATGGAAACCATCAACCTAATGTGCTTCAAGTATTCACCCACGCCTCGTTACAAAATACTGTAGCTCACTTCTGACCGGCTACTTCTGCAGAAAGCCACCAGATAACATTTGAAGGAGTGTTTCACAGTGCTGACATTAAATGAAAACTGAAATGGTTGACATCCAACTTATCAAAAGAAAGTAAAACCAACATAAAATGTCAATGTAAAATTATGTAGACAAACCTTTTTTTTGTTTGAAAAGATAAAATCCTTGAAAGTTATTCTTTAAAGACCATGTAAGGACATTTTCTGATCATGTGCTGTAGCCAGGACTCTGAGCCCCACCTGGTGTCAACATACATCAAAGGTACTCTTAGTTAGGTGATGTTCAGCTGCAAGTCCAGCAACAAACTGCACCCCACCATTAATCCTTGTATCATCACTGCAACCATGAAAACATAGGCCTTGTCAACCCATCCCTTAATGTTGCTCGAATGCAGAGCTCACAGCTCAGTGTCACCAAAGTGTCATAGCAGTCACTCAGTATACATAAAGGAATTTCCAGCCTCACTGCAACCAGCATGCTGACGCGTCTGTCAGCTTCCTCCCAGCAGCAGAAATACAAGTATCATGTTTTCCACCTCACTCCACGGGGCCGCTGCTGCTGCTGGCCTTGACACCGGCTCTGCTAATTTGCAGCCAGGGCAGTTTGGCACAGTTCTTAAAGAGCTGCTCGATGGCAATGTGCCGCACATGCAGCTCTGACGCCAGCGAGTCTTTCTGTTGCACGGCCACAGTCAGCTCCTCGAAGACCTCTGTGGGGAGACAGAGAGGCAGAAAATGGGATTCAGCATTTTCCTTCTCACATAAGGTCAACTTATACACAGCCAAACAAATGGTACGAACTGGAGACACACATAAGAGAAACAAACATGACAAAGAAAAATCAATACTAGTGATTACTGAAGGAGCAGAGGGCAAAGACAACACGACAGGAACAGAGCGCTCATACACAAAAAAGAAAAAAATAAATCTGACAGCTTTACTCAAGGTCTAATTTATACAAGGTTATGGTCATGGAAAAACTACCAGTATAACAAGTACAATCTTGGGCTTGTCTGGCCCACACTAAATTATGTTTAATGAGAAACAACCTCCCCATATGTTCTGACTAAAGTAATAAAAATATGTGAGACTGACATCTCCTGAAGGCTGAATAAGAATGTTGCAGACCAGGCACCCAGTAGACACTGATCTGATGTCTCTCTTGATACTGGCCAGAATGACCATTTGACTCATCTGATCACTCACACTGAAAGACTCAAATGACTGGGACGTCGTGTGCCAACCCTCTCAGAACGACATTCCATGATGGAAATAGTACATGAGCTACCCAGGACCTTAGTGAGATAAAAATAAAACTTCTGTTGATAAAATAAAATGTTTCTAGCATAGCTGTTGTATGTTGTTGTATAGGGCAGCACCTATCAATTATTCTTTTATCGTTTAATCTAACAATTGCTTTTTCGTTTAATCGACCAACATAACAATACATTTTTTTCAATTAATCTAACGATTATTTTTATTACTCGATTAATATAATTTTTTTTAATTTAGAACTTTTTTCATTTATATTTATTTAATCATCTTCTCTTAAATACAAATATGACGATAACAAAGTATGCACTGCAAGTCCTTATTCCACAACAAAAAATAGCCCAGTCAGAACGGCTATTCTGCCTTTTACAGTCCCATACAAATCTCTCCAAAATAAAATTAGTTCCATTAAAGTAGAATGAATATATCAATCTACATTAAGCAGTCAAACAAACAAACAAACAAAAATGAAAACCAAAGTAAAATTCAAGTTACTTTCTGGAGGAATATCAACACTGTGTAAATTCAAGTTTAGCAGTCTATCAAAAAATCTTCTTAGGGTAAAATTAGTGCAATTTCGCTGAAACTTTGAACTGAAGTTACACTGAACTTTTTAACAGGAACAGGAATTTCTTCTTTTCCTTAATATATAACTACATTACACATATAAACAATCTAAACAAATATTAAGAACTCAACAGCTTTAACTTTTATCTTTCTTCCCACTTTCTCTCAGTGAGAGAAGTAAACTCTACCGTCAGCTGCCAGGATTTTCTACCGTAAAGACGTGAAAAGCAGCACAGGTTAAAATAAGACTACTGTAAATGTGATAAAAGTTGCGCAGGTTAAAAATAGAAACGCTCCGTCAAAATCTAAAATTAGATCTGAGTCCGTATAGAATGGCGTCTGGGTCCAGCTCCAGACCGCGGTACGCATATTGGTGACCTACGCTTTAGATGATCATGGGCGATTTGTTCTGCTTCAGCTTGCTCTTCAGATGGATCCATGCTTGATCAGGCGCAGCCGCCTTCCCTACGACGCGTCGACTAACGTTGCGCAAATCACGTATATACCTAATAGATGATGTTGATTACGTTTTTCCAGCCCTAGTAGCAAACAATGGGCTTGCCTGATGAATAATAGAGTCAGCAGGCAGGTAGGGTGTGCATGAGCAAGCAGAGTGCACGATTCAACACAGCTGATCACATGGAAGGACATAATGTGTTGACCAGAAGACTTCCAGTGTGAATTTGTCCCTGCATTATGGAGTCTGATGTTCTGAATCTGTGAGCTCACACTCAGACTGTGTGCGGTGAGTCAAAACACTCTTCACTAATGCAGCTTTCATTTGGAGATTTAATAGAGATGAGACTTACAGAACACGGCAATTACATTTTTTTTAATTGAGAATATTGATATTTGAACGTGTTGGACTCGTTAAGACTGTGTGATGAATGCCAGTATACTTCACTTACTTTGAATCTGCATCAGTAGCTGGGAATTCAGCTGATGGAGCTCGTCTACACTCATTTTGATCACTAGAAGAAGGGGAGAAAAAAATGTATTTGTATGAGAGGTAAAAAAAATGATTTCTATGAGAGGTAAAGACTGTATAGTGACGATTTAGCCACAAGTTACTTTATTATTGTTACTTTATATTTTAAGCAATGTCAAGAAATGTGTTATTACACGGAGGAGCTGCAAGAGCATTTCAAGCTGTTTACGAGCAGAACAGCATCATCACAGACTGGCACTGACTCTAACCAGCTATTAACAAAGCAATAGGAAACCTGATGATTACATAATCATCAAACATCTAAAATGATTTACTCATGTATATGTGCAGGTTTAAGATATTCAGAGCAGTGAGCGCTGTTGGTTTATGACAAGCTAAAGTAGATTTACACACAAATGAATGCAAACTGCATACCTGTGAGATGCCTGTCATCTTTTATTTTGAAAGCAAAGAATTTACAAGTATAGTTTGGAAGGCTCTCTCACATTCCTGCAGGATCTGTAGTCCTAAGCAGCTTTAGTAGTGATGAGACATGAGACAGCCAACGACATATCTCAAGGTTATAGGAAAATTTGCTTCTCTCTGGAGATACCGCAAAAGGAAGATAAAGGATAGACCAGGTAAAATGTATCTCCTGGTGTTGTGTAACTGTTTTGTCTGCTGCCTTTTAATGAGCAACTGCTCTCAGGCTTTAGAAATCTCAGGAGAGATCAGACAGAGTATTTATCCATTTCTGTGCTTGTATTGTGCATACCAGGGATTTCCAATTAAAATTCAGAGAGGTTCAGATAGAGAAAATTTGCTCAAGCAAAGGTCCAGAACATCATAATGTTCAACTACTGTTATGATCCAGGGTCAATATATATTGAAATATTAGGGGCATGTTAAAAGTTTGTGAATAGTTTGTAATGTGTTTAAAGTTTCCTTTTTTCTTAACTAATTTTCACTTAACAGTCTCAACCCATCTTAACAACCAAACAGCTTTAGCACCTGCTTTAGCTTCTTCCTATATCCAACCACTGGTTTCTGTCCGTCTTCACTGTCCCTATCAAGCGAAAAGACAATTCATCTTAAATGTGCTCACGTTCAGCTCTGCGCGGGCCCTGGTGGCCCCCTCCTGATGGCGGGTTGCGCCCATGCTGGCCTCTCCTGCCGTCGCTGGTCCAAACCTTAGGTTGTGACTCCTGTAGGAGCCCAAGCTCCTCCACTGTGTGGCACTCCAACATCCCCATGGTGTAATCAGGCAGCCCCGTTGCTTTGCCCATGTCCCAGCAAGGCGTGTAGCGGGGGACCTGGGCATCTGACTGTGGCAGCAGCTTACAGTCACTCTGCTGGCTGTAACAAAGAAGCTTGGTCCCTCGTCTGCTGAGGCCGTTGGAGGAGACAGAGTCTTTGTTCTGGGCGTACTGGATGATGCGGTTCAGTTTCTGGCTGAGGGCCAGCTTCATGCCCTCGTAGGCACTTCGGGAGACCTTGGAACGTGACAGCTTCTGGTTGGCGATGAGATGACATTTCTCAAAGCAGTCTCTGTGGCCACGCAGGGACTTTGAATGTAACAAGGTGGCAGAGCAGACACCTGCATTCACACAGACAAAAAGCAGTACGTCAATACTGTCAAAGGCATAAGAGCAAACATACAGTGGACACAAAGATCCAGGATTCCTAATCCACATAAAAGTACCTAAAATAGATGACAGAAAATTAAGCAGTGATCTCAACAGCTGACCAATTGACCTTGCCACAGCAAATAAATGTAAATTAGAATGAAAGCTCAATAAAACTGGCAGATTGATTTATCGCAATCTCTCTGTGAAAGCTGCTTAGTGTGGAGTGGATTAGCCAGTAGTGTTGAGACAGTGGGTGGATAATACATCATCCCAGTCTCAACACAAACACATAAATCATATTTTTACTGAGCAACAAGGGGAGAAGGTGCACAGAGTTGTCTCTGTTCACATTTATTTCAATTACAATCATTTCTAACTAACCTGTACAACTCAAACAACATAATATATAATTAACACAGTTTGTAAAAAAGTGGCCACTTTGTCTTTTGTTTATCTACTGTAAGCACAGACACAGGGTACAAGTATTCCCAATTCAACAGAGGATGAACCTTGGTCCCAAAAACAAAACAACCCTTCTCATTTAAAAGGGGAAACTGAAAAAGCATCTTCAGTACTTGGGCTGATGTTATATAATTATGATGACATTCCTTGGAAGTGGAGATGCTTCCTGGATCCAGTCAAAACTGGTCACACTGTTACCAATTTAGCCTGGACAGACAAAATGAACACAGAGCAAGTGGACCAAAATTAAAACAAGCTAAAGTGGGTCAGAGCTTGATAAACAAAAGGGAAACTGAAGGTGAAAAGAGGATGAGAGTAAAAAGTGTGTATGACAGACAGCCAATGGGACTGAAGTGAGAGTGTGCTGAACAGGGGTTTAGGTTTCACAGCAGACATTTCTCATCAGACGGACGTACATGTTGGAACCTGAGGTGAGGAGATTAGTCACCGTTGTTCATCTAGATATAAGAGCTCACTTAGGTAGGTTTACCTCAAACGCCTCTTTCAGCACATTGACAACATGGTCTGGTCCTAACGTCATCCACCCAACACCACCTGACCACAGTACATACACAAAGCCTAACAATTAGTGTGGTCTACAGGATATACTTAAGCTTACCGACACACATACACACCACACAAAGTGGAGTTCTGCTGATTTCTTTGAAGGGCTGTAACAGCTGATTTGACAAACTGTGGCCGACAGGTCCTGAAAAATACAGGAAACACACAAATGCTAGACTATTTTCTTTGTTGCAGTTTCAAAGATTCAACAATCGGTTAAAGTGTAAACAGTAATTTACTGGAAAAAAATGATGATTATTATTATAGACTTAATTTCTGACAAAATATTAATAAAATCGAAACATAATTTTGAATGTAAATGCCGCATTAATAGGACAAGAGGAAAGGAAAGTTTAACCATTAATCTGTAAAGATTTTCTGTTTCTGCTGTGTACCGCAGCTCTCTTCTTTACTGTGCAGGAAGTATATTAAAACACTGGCTTTGCTCCTGCAAGCATCACTAAAACAAAATTGCTCATGGGAGAGTTAAAGAGTTATTTCCTTTATCTAATTGGGGGTGTTAGAAAAGAGGATGCTGTATGTTGATTGTAAAGCCTGTTCGTGCAAACTCATTATTTTTAGCTAAATAATAAAAATTGCCTTGGCATGTCATGTCTGTTCTCAGTTCAACTTTGCTGTACGACTTCTGTGTGTGCATACTGCCTAATGAATAGCCAATGAAATGCCTTACTAGTAGCTGCAGGAGCTTCCTGCTTATCAAACAGTCGTTTTATAATCCGATCAGTCTCCGTCTTTAGACCACCACAAAAAACACACTGGCTACCACTTGCCTAGCAGGAAAATCATTGGCCCACAACCAGGGCAGTGCACCGCCAGCCAAAGACCTCACTCACAGCTAAGCAGCTTAGCACTACTGCCTTTCATGGCTGCACACATACGTAAGTGCAGGCACACACACCATTCACTGGTGGTGAATCCACATTGTTCAGCAGTCTCAACGAGAGACATTGAGCACAGCAACGCTGACAACCAGTGAGCGTGTTCTCTCCTGCCCTTTCTAAGGAGGGAGACTAGGAGTAGGATCCTGCCATTCAGTGATACAACTTACAAAGACACAGGATAGACACAAGTGGAGGTCTGACAGAAACATTTTTAATATATTCCTGAGAGCAAATATGAATAATTATACACCAATAGAAACAGGAGCCCCAGATCCTCAGTCAAACCAGAGAAAAGTAGCCTGAATGAACTGAAACAAGAAATAATACTCCTGATGCTATGTTCAAACTATGCTTCTAAAAATCTGAAATCTAACCAGGATCAGTAAAATCTCTTATTTGAGGTGAAATGAAATATTTTAAAGGTGTGGAACAGCCAACAAAAAAGTTTTAGTCCCAAGGGAAATCTGAGAATTCAGGCTCAGAAATCTTCAGAACTAGAGGAGCAACATAACTCAGAGACACATTCATGACTTTTAGGTTGGATAATTATTTATGGTAACACAATACAGAGAACTCTCCCAATAGGACGCCATACAAATCCACAGGGTGAGACAAGACATCTCTCTGTTCCAACTAGTCCTGCTCTCTATTTAGTGGTCACAGTTTTCCAGGTTTTACTCAAACATCCTCTTTGCCAACTTGGTTTTGCCATCACGGAAAAAGCTCTGCCTAAAGTTTAAAATTTGATTTATGTACCAGATCATAATACACACACACACTGCTGTGCTTTACTATAAAGTGTGGTGAACAAAGTAACATGCTTTTATCATCCCTTGTGCGGCTATCTGCAGACTTGTGGTTTTGCTCTGAACAGCATGCGAGTGTCAGGACTGTTTGTTGCACACTTTTGAGCTGACAGTTGAGAAATGGTACCAGTGTCAAGTGGGACAGAGGTCAACGCTGGTAAGGTGTCCAACAGATCAGCATGATAAAGCTTAGAGCAATATGTTGTTGGCAGCTGCACGGGCCAAGTTGGACACTAACATAAAGCTCACATGATCAACTCAGCAAGAAGTGAATTCAAAACCAGCTGTTGAACTCCGCAGACCCTCCACAACCTTCAGATTAGCTGCCTTTTTATAGAGTTGAAAAGTACAACACACCAGTCACTATCTGCTACAGCCTGGAAGAATTACACTATTCAGTTTTCCTTTGTTAAAGTAAAAGAACCTGACGGCACTGGCACAGTAGAGACACAGCCAACACAGATTAAAAACTCCTGAGATTCATTTAGTAAATTCTCACATCTGTAACGTCGATGGACCCATGCAGTTGCAGGCAATTCTGAAACATGTTTAGAATAATAAAAGGAGGAATGAGCAACTGGATCAGAAAAAGAGAATCGTACACCACACACAGGAGAAAAATACTGTCAAAAAAAGGCAACGATCTTTGATAGCCATGTAGAGTCTGCTTGTTATAAAAATATCATTCTCTTATTTGCTTTCTCTAAATCATTCCAAAAAGAATAACAAGTCAGTCATTTTATAATGACAGACAGCATAGGATAACTACTGTGTTTGTTCTTAATTATTGTGAAAAACATAATGAATAATTCTAATTACAATGATAATAATCTTTTATGGAGTTCAAGCATAACTACCCAGCCATTTATGAATAACTCTGTTGTGAACAAAAACAATTTATTCTGCAATTTAGAACTGACAAATATACAGTATGTGCTTGTTTTAGTGCGCTTACTTTGAAAATAATTGATATTCTGCAAAGCATTTCATGAGCTTGAGTGTTTGGACAAAATACTATTTTATAAATACAGCTATGTTATCATTCCTTTTCCAGGTAGAACAACTTTATTTTAACATTATTGAAAGCAAACATTCATGTATAAGTCACACTTTTCTTCCCTGGTGTGTCCTCCAGGGCAGGTATGTGTGGTATGGTAAACTGAACTGTAACAGAGATATACTCCTCTCCTCTGCAGTGGCTGCTGTCTGACATTACCACCCTGCATGTCACTCTGGTAAGAAAACTAGTGGCTAACATTGGCCAGATATCACATTCAGTTGTTCAGACTGTGTAGTTGAGTTAGTGTAGAACTTTACAAAACTGTAGTGAAAAAGTAAATTATTTTAAGGCTGAATACAATAATGAATAAACTCCATGAGGCTACTTATTTATATATACTGGGCTAATGACGACTGACAACTGTGAAAAAGAGGCTGTTCAAGTTGCACATAAAAAGCAGGGGGGGTTCAGCAGTGTGGACCATACAGTAGGTACAGAAAATCTCAGGGATTTGACTGTGTTCAATTGAACAGCTACCGAGCCTTCCACACGCAGCAGCATGATTGGGCCTCTCTATACATCCCAGGGTGGAGAGTTCACTCACAATGAATGAGCTGTTTACAATAGTCTCTGTAGAGCAACCACAATCAGCTGCAACTGCATCATTCCAGTCTCTGGCTGTAGGAACTTTCTGTTTTTTTCCCTCCAAACACAGCTGAGTACATCATCAAGCCTCAGCAAATATTCAGTCTGCATTACGTAACAGATAAAGGAGGTTTTACTGAACCGTGCCGCTCAGCACACGTCTTGTCTGACAAGGAGACGGCCAAAAGACCAATGGAGGAACGTGTGAGAGGCTAAAGGTCACAGTACTTTCTCACTATAGCTCCACATCACTTATTCGTTTAACAAAGCACAACTCATCACATCCAATGAGGCCAGCTCACTAACAGTTACAGTCCTGATATTAAATTATTCTTCACTGAGTAGCAACATCCAAACATTTAAGTCTGATGAAATTAGACACTTAATATTGATAAATAATAAAATAAAATGTTGGTGCTTTGAATACTTCAAAGAGACCAGGACCTAAACCTAACTGTACCAGCTAGTTTACTATATGGTTCTGTAAACACACTGACTTCATTGGTGTTTTGACTGACATGAGTATATATAGATAATAACCTAATTTTAAAGGGGGGGGGGGGGGGGGGGGGGGGGGGGGTGTCAATAATTCCTTAATAAGACTTTTGCACATCAGGTGTAGTATGTGTGACCAACTCTAATTTGAATCATATATCCAACAAAAGAAAGTATAGAGCATATAAATGTGCATACACACACACACACACATTTTTGTCAGTGATACAATTTCTGGACTCCCAAGCCTTGTTTGGAAAGGAGGTCAAGTTCTCTTAGCTACTTTACAGACTTATCTGTAGTTGTGGGACTGCAGTAGCCCTCTTTTTATCTGCTGAACTGTTTTGACGCTCAAGGCTGTATAACCAGCACAAAGCTCAGATGGTGTGGGAAGAAAAAGAAACGAAAAGCAAGCTCTGAATGTGAGAAATCCCCTGTTAGGCAGATGTTGAGCAATATATAAACAGGCACATTTCTACAGTATTTAATGCTTTGTGAAGAAACCAGCACATACACAGGCCAAAGCCGTTTCCTCAGGAAACAACCACTTGGAAGGACAACAAAGGCTGCACATCCTGAATGTTTATCCGGTTTCAAAAAGCCTTCTCTTCTACTTCTGTTGGTACTGTGGGCTGAAACTACAACTCTGCACACAGTCAACATGTATATCTGGCTCCAAGCACATACATAAGTATAATCTATGATATATGAAGGATATTTTATATTATTAGTGGAGCTTGTTGGTGTTTCAGTTGAGATATGTACAATAACTGCCTAACTCTACACAGTGTGCGTAAGCAGTCAACACAAAAATGGACAAGTTAGAACATCCCCACTTCATGTAGACCTACAAACAGAGGTTCGAAAAAAGAAAGACACTTTAAAGAGGCACTCCACTAATTCAAAATATGAACTATAGTTTACTCGTCATGATTATTACCTAAAAACATTTGTTCAATTATCACACCTCGTCCTGGCATTAAAATTTGTTTTGGGGGATCAGATTGCAGTCTTATAGAGCAATAGAGCTACATATAAGTAAAGGCATGAATGCCCCCAAGATGCATTGAGGACAGATGGTGACTCAATCTACCAAAGTACATTTGTGGTCACACTGTGATAACACTGAACACAAGTGTCAATGCAAATGCATTGTCAATCCACCAGACCTCCTGTTATTCAGGACACCTGTGGGTGCAGCGAAGATGAGCCCAACCGAAAAGCAAGAAAACACAATAACAAAGCTTCGCAAATGGCGACCATCTTGTTCTATTCTCTTTCTTTATGTCTGCTGTTTTGTGGAGCTGCACAAACAAGATGAAGATGTAATATGAGCAGGGCAGAATGATCAATGTGGAAACTGGAGAAACATTAATACCAGGTATGAATGTAATCAATTGAAAATCACATCTAGATACAATCTGGATATGAAACATGTGTTAATGCCAGGTGTAAAATGAGTCTATGAAGCAAGATTTGGACAAACACCCTGATGTCATGAGGGTTGAGCTAAGGTTGCGTTTGCAGGTGTGCAGACTGGAAGAGTGGAGTTTGAAAGAAGACTGCAATTAGTGGTGAGCTAGTCAAATAAAAGCAACTATCGAGTTGCATTCGACTATAGCAACTTGATAACCTTGAGCTTGTTCCACACTCTAGATTAAAAACAGGCTAATTCAGCCATGTGTCTAAAACAGTAGAGAACCATTTTAATGCAAAGGCATACAAGGTCACACATGAAAATTCAGAATCAGTGATGACAGTTTTAACCTATTTACTTGATAATTTAGTTTAAATTCAAATCATGCAGACAGAAATAAAGACAAAGGGCCATTATGCAAGACGCAGCCATAATATGTGCATTGCAATATATTCTCCTTGTTTAAAAAACAAGAAGCAATTCTACCACAATTGCATCTGATAAATATTCAAAACCAGCATAGCGCAAAGGCCATGAATATTCAGTGGCAGGAGTTTACCTTTGAGAGAGCATGACATGGTTTAGAACAGAAAGACACTGGGAGGTTATGTGTGTCTGTGTTGTGTGCAACAGGAGATCATCCTTCCACTTTATATTTGTTGTATTCTGCCTGTGTGGTGATTGGACTGCTTCTCTCTTCTCATTTAATGGAGGATGGCAAAGATTGAATGAGTGTTGCAGCAATAAAGTCTGCATGAGCAGTCAGCCGCCACACGGCTTGGCCCGAGGTTCATCAAGCCTAATGTAGGCACATGCAGCTTAGCAGGCTCCCCTCCCACAAATGAAACGCTCAGCCGCATCAGCTACACATGCTCGTCTGCGACCACCCCCGCACCCTCTTTCCCCCCCCAGACCCCACAGTTACATAACCTCCACTTTATTGCCACATAGGATATGTCAACCCCGAGAAGCACATGACTCTACTGATGCAGTATGAAGGCTTGTCTGAGAAAAGCTTTGGGGACACTTACGTAAATGCCCAACGAGCTGATTGTGTCCTACCTGAACATAGCATCATGGCGGAAGCATTAAATGGAGCAACCGCCGCCTTTGTGGCATGTCAATATTTTCCTCAAAATTTTGACTGAATATATAAATACTATAGGAAGATATAGCAAAGGGAAAATTATACATGGACCCAGAAAACTGTATGTGCAGCATCCGGCTGCTGGGGGAAGCAATGTGTAAACAAGTCAAACTAAGTCGTACTACATGATACATTATTATACAGATCAATGCTTTACTGAGGCTGTTAGTTTTTAATGAGCAGGATGAGGGTATATTTAGGTTTCTTATATACTCTATGTACAACTCAGCAAACCAAGGCTGCAGCTTTCTAACATTTACATGATAGTTTTTCAGCTGAATAAGGATTAATGAGCCTGCATGCACTTACGTATACAACTTATTAGTAAGCACTGTTCTAACAATGCTTGTCTGACTGAGAGTAGGGCTCAAAACTCTTAACAAAGTTGTAAAAAAATATCCACCCACTCAGTTCCTTTAAACCATTATAGAATAAGACCTGAGTTTTCATGCACGTGCTTTTATTTCCTGCTGTCAACCGAACGAGATACTCCTCTTGGAGATCTCACACAATCATACGCCAATAACATGTGCACACTCACAGAAAATAGCCTTTATATCTATGAGACAAGTGGTGAATAAGAGGCATATCCAGCCCCTTCTGATTTCCCATTCTTCTTCAAATAGGCCACCCATTAATTAAGAGATGAAAAACTTCAAACACACGCTCTTGAGTTGGAGTGGAACATCAAACAGTCGAATCACAGTGGCCTGCTGCAGCGAGGGCTTTGGTCCGACAGGCCCATTACCCCTGCACATACATGTTTTACGTTGTACAGGAGAGGATAAAAGATGTGTTTGTAGGCAGCAGTCGATTGAGACATCCACAATTCTAAACGGCTCCTGGGCTCTGTTACAGCTCCCAGTGAGAGCGCACATTTGCCATGATGGGAAGTGATGATCAAAAAGGAATGGATGTTTTTGCAGATGTGATTTACTCTGTGATCCAGATACCAGTACTGATCTATCCACTGAATATTGCTTCAATGTGAAGGTAATGAACTGCTGGGGGTGAAGACAGATATTAACTCTGAATCCCAACAGACAGACATCAGTGAATATGTGGAATGTGTGTGTGTGTGTGCATATTCAGGAGTTAAAAGCATGGCACGTTCATACAGTAGTTAAAAAGAGCAAGTTTTTTTCCTCCTCACCACTTTTATCTTCACTCAAGTGAGCAAACGAACAACATGTACCCCAGACGCTGTTTCATACCTTCAATGCTGAGTTCAAAGCAGACATGGCAGAAAGATAAGGTCCCCGTCTCTGTCTCTATCTTGCAGACGCTGCAGATATTGTCATCGTTCAGATCGATGTTCACAAACTGCTGCTCTTCATCCATGGTGCTTCAGGGGAAAAAAACAACCAGTGAAAAAGAGAACACGGCTAAATAACATGAGCATACACAACCACCAAGATCTGCTTTGCTAATTAGGTCATACTTTCAAATACACTTATTAAAAATGCAGCTTTGCTGGTGCCAGTTGGGGGTAGGGGTTCATACTGTCTTTGGTACATAAAACAGTAAATGAGACATGGCAGTGTCCCATCTTTAGAGATTTATTTAAATTTTTGACATTTTCTCCTTAACTGGAGGGAGAGACAGAGAAGAGGCAGACAGGAAACAAGGTGGGAGAGAGGTCCCTGGCTCAAATTAAGATTTGGATGTTGTGGGTATCAATTGTGACCATTCAGTTGTCAGTGTCCTCTCTATGTTTTCAGTCAGTGATGTTATGGATACATTACCCCATGAGCAGCTAAATGTAGATTGAACAGGATAGACTGCTTCTGATCATTGTGGCAACAAGCCTATCAAGATTTTAAACAAGATCTGACATCATCTGAGTTTATAAGCAATAATTGAAAAATCTGCAGTCATATCTTAAAACAGTTAGAATATATTTCAAGACTGGACTCACATTTAAAATTGGTGTATGAATTGTGTAAAATGACATGAACACGCAGAAGGGATTCACATTTAAAATGTCCATATTGTCATGCTGCCTCAACAACACATCAGCAGTTAAACCCTGAGTATCCCAGTGCATTACATTTTATGACAAATTTCGTACTCATCGTCGTTCTCTGTATCATTCAATTAGATGAACATCCTTACAGTCAAGACGAAACTGTCATCTTGCGTTATTCTTTCATAAAAGTCTTCAAGCTTCCAAACCACCTTACTTCTTCTCACTAATTTAAAACTAGTCACTACAGTACACGATCCAGTAACTACATGACCTTAGATTTCCCCTATGTTCACACTAATGTTTGCAGAACTGGGTTCAGGTATTCGGCCCCTTTTAAATGGAATGAGCTGCAAAATTACAACTGCAGTCTTACTTAAATCCCTTGGTGATTTTAAATCTTTGTTATCTGATATTTTCCATGATTATTGTAATTAGTTCCCTATTGTGTTGCTTTTTTTTTTTATTAACTCTTTGATTTTTTGCATTTATTTGCTCATTTTGAATGTCTGCGGGTCTCTTTTGAAAATGAGATTGAAAATCCCAATGAGACGGCCTGATTAGATGACGATTTAAAAAACCAGCTGTAGGAAAAGCATTTGATCAACTGTTTAACATCCACACCTGACAGAGACTGCTCAGATGTAGCTTCCCCCAGTAAACACTTATATTAGTGTCAGTATGACAATGTCCAGTCTGAATCATTCATCTTTTTCTATCACGAATCAGAATATGCAACACTGCATCTACAATGCTGTCAATTGCATTTGTGAAACTAGGGATCCTAAGGCCTCACTGTTTCCATCGGAAATTTAAGGTCGACAATTTCTGTCCTCCAACTTTAAGAGGTCAAAGTTAGTTGAAGAAGAAAAAAGGGTTTTTAAGTGCAACTAGGTTTCACAAACATAACACCTTGACACGCTCCGCTGTGGCACCGACAACAAAGGAAGGTTTCCTACTGCTCATGTTTTTGAGAACATGAAACCACAACAATGGAGGGAGTTCTTTAACTGTACGTAACTGGGTGTTATTGTCCGTACAGGATATCTAAGAGATCAGAGTAAAGACACTATGACACGGGGCTGGGTATACTATCAACAACTAGACGGTGGCTCAGGGGAATAACCAGTGGTAATGAACACAGGGTGGAAAACGTCCCTCTGTTGGATTCACAAGTGTAGTTAACCTTCGCCACTGCGTATATTTCTCATTGTCCGCAGTTCAAATGCCTTCAGGCCTGTTGAATGCTGCTTCGCCTGTGAGCACTTTGAAGTACACCTACATCCATATACTTAATGCTAACTAACGAGTTCGCGTGCAGCCTTTAATATAGAAACTACTCAACTGTATTCCGGTCAACAAACGCCTGCTAACAAGAAGTTAAGCTAGCAGGAGAGTGGCATCCTCCTCCGACTGCTCTGGCGGATTCGTGACCGTTATTTGACGCCGATAAACCCCGAGGTGTGTAACAGGAGGACGGCGCAACACCATGTTTGAGGACAGCACTTCTGACGGAGCTCACCTTTGTGGTGGAGAGTTCCGTGGAACAGCTTCTCGTTCAGCGCGGACTCCTCGGGTCTCCTTCGCCTCGGTGGGCGCACACACAGCTCACAGCGCTGCGCGTCCCCGTGAGTCCGGAGAGAAGCTACAGGAGGCTGTGAGCCGCTCAGCCGACTGAACCACTGCCGCATCTGAGGGGTGCGCACAACCAGCCGCGGTCCAAATGTTCAACACCCCGCCCCCGATCAGACACAGAAAACAGTACAAGTTATTTATTATATTTAAATACACTAAATTATTTCGTTTTAATTAGTTAATTTCGTTAAAAAATCCACTTGTGATGTTAGTAGCCGCGTGACCACCCCTACATTAAACCGAAGTAAGTCCTCCTGGCGTCATCAAAACATTTCCACATCAGAAGCAAAGGGAAGTTAATTGGGTTTAACTAAATTAATTTATAGCTACACAACAAGCAGCGGTAACAGTTTGTCTTTGGTTTACATAACACATGAAGCCACCGGCTGTCATTGTTGTACTTGGAACCACACGTGGGGGATTC
Organism: Hippoglossus hippoglossus; assembly: GCF_009819705.1. Taxonomy (NCBI): domain Eukaryota; kingdom Metazoa; phylum Chordata; class Actinopteri; order Pleuronectiformes; family Pleuronectidae; genus Hippoglossus; species Hippoglossus hippoglossus. The sequence continues at coordinate 20,597,875 of NC_047164.1, forward strand.
CCGGGAAAGCCCGAGAGGAACCGCCATTAATGGGTTTAGGAGAAATAGAGGAAATCAACATTCAAAGTAAGTTCTCTACTTTGTCTCTCCAATACATAACTGAGCTCATTTTAGGATCGTTGTGAGATTTGCTCATACTTCTTAGATTAAGCTCCTGAGAAATAGCCGTGGTCTTGTCTTATTTAAGATCATACAATGCTCCCTTGTCTGTCTCCCTCCACTCATCTTTATTTGTGTCAACTGATTAGATTCTTTAGATAAATGATCCAAAACAAAACTTGATTGGCTCAAAATGAGTCTATGCAATATCTGAAATGCGTCTCTATGATCAAATTCTATACTCTGAAGAAAACACTGAGAGGACAATGAGCCCAGCAGAAGATCTTCTTGTCTTCTAGGAGTTTATTGCTCCCTTTTCCCCAACGGGTAAGGTGGTGTTTGGAGAAACTGTACAAATCTTCAAAAAAGAAATTGATTTATAACTTAAGCCAAAGATAATTGTGAGCAGCAAAATGTCCTCAGGGGGGGTCAAGAGTTTTGAAATGATTAACAGAAATTCTTAAAATAACTACATTTATTTAAACAACTAGTCTTGCAAGTTCAGTTTACTTTTACCAGTAGTGGTATTTGTAGGAGTGGGGTCGCAGCTCCCCATCCCCACTCACCAGCCCCATCATCGCACACCATTCTATTCATTAACAAAACACAATCTATAATATTTGTAACGGTAATGACGGCTGATGTCTGTGATCTTTTTGTACAATATTTCTGAATCAAACAGCGATCTCATCACTTGTGGCCCTGATGCAGGCCTATCTGTGCCTTCTGGGATCTGTTACTCTGTCAAATACTGGCCATCAAAGGTCTGTTATGCTAACACAGATAAACGTCAAAGCGGTTCATACACTTCACAAAGGCAGTACTACATGTGGGACATTGTCAGAGGTTGTCATCCATCCAATAAGGATTTATGCTGACTCTCCTGGCTCAAGTGACAACACATAGGGAACACAGGTTTTACATTTTTATTTTTACATGTCATATTTCCTGTATTATAAACTAAAAATGACATATTCTAATGATAAGCGAGAGGCAGTCTAATTCGGGCATCAATATTATTTGAAAGTAAAAGCATCTGTATGCACTCATATCACACAAGCTCCATTCAGGAATCTGTCAGTATTTAACAGTGAGGCCATTTTTGTCAGGCACTGTGGAACTTATGCAAACCACTGAGCAACTGTCATGTAAATTGCACAGCCATAAGCTCTGGTATGGCTGTGGGCGTCATTACTCACAAGTCAGGTACAGTTTTATACAGTTGTGTTTATTCCGTGAATATTGTTTATGTTCTGTGTCATGTGCTGTTGTGTATTAGGGCAGTCTAACAGACAATAAGACCATTCTGCAACTGTGCTTTTTCAGTTTTTCGTGAATGTTTGGACATGCAAAGAGAAATGGCTCCTCTCATGATTTTACATATTTTAATAACGTTTTTTGTTGTTAATTTACCCAAAAAAGAAAAAAAATGCAACTGATGATTGTTTTTTAAATCTGGTCTGTCATCATAATACTCAGAGCTGTATGTAACTTGGTAACAACAATCCCCTGGACAAACACTCAGCACTTACAAAGACTTTGCGCCACCTCCTGGCCAAAGAGCAGTAGTACAACTGCTACCAAAACTGCTGTAATGTTTCATAAACATAAGGACTCATAACAATGATTATAGACCTAAAATAAACCTGTTTGTTTAAAGGTTTGTCACAAAGATAATTAATTATCTCTTTCTCTGTGCATTGGATCCACCTCAACATGCTAACAACAGTACAGCCTTCTATGAAAATAAACTACACAATACTGCGATGCCCCACAGGCTACACACTCTAAATGTTGTGCACTCCATCTGCCTGCTGTACGTCCTGGAGCAGTGAGCACAAACCGAGATGCTTGTCAGGCCTCCTGTCCACAATATGCCAGACAGGCCCTTTGCCTTGGCAGCTGTACAGCCTCTTTCATTGTGTGTTTTAATTGCTCAGTTACACAGAGGCCTTGTGTGTGCGGGCTGCCAGAATTAAGATGCTATCAAAAGAATTTGCAGCTATGTACTAACTAATAAATACGCTAATGGGAGTCTGGACGTCTGAGCAGTAAAACGACATTCAGAAGTCATACTGCCAACAGAACTCACAAACAAATCACACCTCGGTTCGAGTGCTAGTGCTTACTTGTGGCTATAAACCTGGACAACATCATATTACACAATGTTGCGTCTACAGATCAACCTTCATTTGTAATCGCGATCACGTCAATTGATTTCAAAGGAATGGAATCAAGTTTTCCAAGAGTGATGTCACCTGAAAACAAATCCAGACATGTCCCCAAGCTGCTCCATTAACAAACAGCAGGGACACATGTTGACACAGTGGCTCTACACACTGGTTATTGTCTGGTGACAGAGGCTTGTTTCTGCTGTACAGATTCTTTTCTCTCACTGTGGATTTTAACCTCAACACGTCCAGTTTTAGTTGTCAGACTTAACACGGAGACTACTGTCAGGAAACTACTTTTCCCTCTTCATGAACTTCGACCAAAGGGCAATTAGAAAAAAAAATGCGATGAGTAATCGGTTATGGGCTGGGTAAACTCGTCTCTAAATCTACAGTATAATAATAATATCAAATGTTTTCCTCTACTTAATGAACTTAATCTAGCTGCCCTTCATTTCTGTTCAATCATCTACTTTCTGTGACATGTCAAATGGTATGTTCACCTTCAGTTAACCGTAAATCTTACAGGCTACTTCGTCAATGTTGAGTGTGCCCACATACATATTTTAACCCCGAGGCCGTGCACATGTTGCTGCTTGCCTAACATCTTGAGAGACACAGGCTCAGATCTTGTCCAGCAAGTTCTGCGAGGTTAACAACAGGGGAGAGGGAGGAAAGAGTGGGTAGAAAAACAGCACTCATGAGCATGAGCTCGATTCTCTCGACATCCAGTCACAGAGTGGAGAACAGATGTTACTGTGTGGCAGTTCGTTTTGCTTTCAGATCATCTGCAAATGAAACCGAGATGAGTAAAGGGGGTTAGGGAACGAAAAAGACACATTTGCTCTGAAATATATACTTTGATTTTTCATTTTAGAGCTCAGAGCCATTAACAGTGTATTTAATACTATACTCATAATCTTGATAAGGGCCTTGTATCACCTCTGTAAATGTTCGGTGGTTGTTCTATGTCATTTGCCTGACGGAGCAGTGAGCTATGACTCAGCCAAACTGAAAAGGCCCTATCATAATCAAACAAAGGGGAAACCAGACACCTTGTCTGACAAGAAGGAAGGAAGAAATCTTTGAGACACTCATCGATCACTGATCTGGTCTAGCAATGGACTGTGTTGGTAATGTATAAAAACTGAGGGTTTTTTCCAATATAGATATTTTTTATAACATGTTTGATGCTGCAACATTGAGAAGAAAGCTCTAATGGTTATTAGGTCAGTTAAATTATTGCTTTTTTTAGATTAAGATAATCTTACAGTTTAGACCTCATCACTGCTCAACCCTTGTAAGAGATTGTAGGAGAGAATGATGGAGAGTACTCAACAATTATCAACAACTCCATCTTATGAACTTCCATGTACCCATTCATCCTTCCATACATCTACTCATCCATCCATACATCCATCCATCCATATCTGTATCGCTTTGAGGGTCACAGAAGGAGCCATAGCCCAAATCCCAGCTGACAGTGGACTTGAGGCTGGCTACACCCTGGACAGGTTGCCAGTGTCTTGCAACCTATTTTTAATCTTATATATTAAAGTAGTTTTTTTTACTACATTGTCATTTATTGTCTGTTTGTACACCAACATCCACTTATGGCTGCTAAAATTATACGATGGGTTACAGTTACAAAATACACTTAAGTCTGCTTACAACTGCAATATGTGTATGTTATAATGCTAAAAACAAGATTTAATGTAATCATACCAATGTTTTTTTTAACTACTTTTTACTAGAACTGGAATAATGTGTATACAATTATGTAGATACTCCTTAAAAATGTATCCCATAAGAACTGCAATATTTCTGAAATGTAGTTGAGCATAAAATGGAAAAACTCAAGTGAAATACAAGGAACCTCAGAACTGTTCTGAAGTGCAGTGCCTCAGTGAACTTATTTACTTCCCTCCTCAGTGTGTAGATGTTACTGGAACAGAGAAGCCAGAAAACAAGAATTCCTAGTTTGAGATTGATTTAGAAAACATATTATTTCTCGTTGTCAAACTAGCTGACTTAGTTTGAGGTTAAAATTAACAACACTTATAGTCAGTGAGTTCATAGCCATCCCCTATTACAAAAGATATTACCTTACTGGACTGTGATGGATATTTGAATCTTTGAATGTCAAATATGCCCCCAGAAAACTGACAGACCTATATTTTCTATTACTGACTGAAATAAACTAATATACATTTTTTAAGGAATGAAAATGATCCTAACTACTACTACTACAATCAGAGCTTCATCTCAGAGCTGGAGGGGATGCCATGTTGGGCTCCTCCTCAGCATAAAGGAGTCAGGGCCCCCCCGGCTGGTTTCCTTCTCCTGAGCGCCTATGACTCATGTGATGGTAGGGACTGACTTCATCCATCATTTTACAGTGTGAGGTGCCAGCTGAACTCTGATTCAAGAGAACTGGAGAGGGGAGTAGAGGAAATGACTCATGTCTGTACATTGCAGTGGTTAACTCTAGAGATACATGTACACCACAGGTTTACAGTGGGCTGAGATATCATGGATATTTCTCAAAAAGAGCCATAGATTCAGTCAAAAAGAGGACTCATTCCCATATTTCTGAAAATGACACGATGTTACACAGCCACAAGACTTATGAGAGGAACAGATGACAAAACTAGTGTTGTCCAAAACTTTAAGAAGTGATGCAGACTGGAAAGCAGTTGACCGACTCGTCACAAAAGATTACAAATATTAACGAGTGCATGGTGAAACAAATTTGAAGCCAGTCTCTGCAAGTTGGCACATAAAATGAAAATAAGTTGTCCCCATTAATGAAGCTAGACATTGATTTCACAAGTTTAAACAAAGACACTGATACATTATACAAGATACTGATGAAAACACTTCTGAACTTCCTGGCACTGATGGAGGAATCATTAACTGCAATAGTAAATAATGCACAAACAATAAGAGTATGTATTGATCTAAACACTGACCAACAACTCACTACCTAAAATATTAGAAAGGTGTGTTAAAAGAGGGCTCACATACTCTTGGTTAGGTAGCTACCTGTAAAGTAGATGTCAGTATTTTTAGATTTATAAAATGAAATCAGAGTTTTTTTAACAGTACTTTTGAGGTTCCCCAAGACTTAGTCTTTGGCCCATTTGTCATAAATTTAGCTTCGTTTGTGTCATTTTTGTCCTGCCAACCGAACATGAAATAACCTGTAGGAAAATCTTGTTTTTTTTTTGTTTCTACTGTAGGTACAGATCATCTTATGTGTTTCTTGTGTCAGAGTAAAAAAACAGAAAATCTGATTGACTGAAATCTGGTGGTTTAAATGACTCAGGAATAAAGACAGCTGTAGTCCAGAGAAGAAAAACTCACACACAATACTCAGAGTAACTGTAGAACATGAAGCTAACACAACAGTCTTTCAAAGACATCAGCAGTCTTGACAGGGACATAGAAGCTGTGATTGGGCAACAAGCGCACATTATCTTCCCCATCGCCAGAGCTGAGACAGATCACCAGGAAACAGGCGTGGATAGAGGCCTGTGTACACAAAACAGAGGCCTCAGATTACACACTTTTCACCACTCATTTTCTGGGTCTCAGCAAACACTGGCTATAAAAACAGGACAATTACAACAGCAGCCACCCGCACTCCGTTTCTCAGGTTACGAGAAGCCGAGCCCTTGAGGCGTCAGGGGTGGCACGTTGGCTTTAGAAAGTGATGAAAACCTTAAGTGGTCTGAGGAATTAGCCAACAGGCTGGAATTGTAGGTAGAACTTCAGCGCCCCTTCTCACTCATCCATCATCTCAGAGCCTGCGATCCCCCTTGGGGGCAGTTCCCATGGTCTGTGCCAACCTGAGCACGCTCTGTGGGATCTGGAGTAGAGACATAAAGATAATAACAGAACAGGTGAAGCTGCAGATGCAGACATGCCAAGTCTGGTCGACATCAAGGCCGATAAATCCTGCACACATGCAGGTGGAGCAGAGACACTGACGACAAGAAAACACTCTCCCACAAGCCTGCTGCAACATGAGGTGGTGGAAGAAAAGTTGTGCTTACTTTGGACAAGTGAAACTTTAGAAATTAAAGGAAGAAGAAAAAAATAACAGTTCAGGATTGTGGAGAGGTGGCTCTCAGTATCAGGCTTGAACTCAAAGTATAAAACTATAAAACCTGGTGATAAAAGTTGCAAAGCAAATTTTCTGTATAGCATTTTGAGTTTTTTTTTATCTGAGAGCAGTGAAGTTTGCTCATGTATTTGCTCTGTGATAAAAGGATCTTTTCTGAACATTACCTTGGAAAGGGCGTGTACTGTGAACAAACTTTTCAAAGCTTTAAAACTTCTGGGTGTGAGGTTTTATCTCACAAAACCCTTTTCTACATATTTGGGCCTTAAACAACATTTTGTTATCATGGTTATATTTTGAGATTTCTAGCTCAAACTTCCTCGCTTGATGTTACTCTTCTACTCAAATGTCTGGAAAGAAAACAACTTAAGTTCATTAAGTTTTAATTTACGTTGCGAAAAAATCAACAAGGTCAAACAAAATATAAGGTTTTATATGTTTTAATGGATGATGAAGCACCGATATGTAACAGGTACAGAACAATGAAGTCCAAAGTTGTTTTTTTTAATGCAAACACTGATGATCTCCAGCTTTTGTGACCAAAGCTTGTGTTCTGATAAACGGAGGTCACAGGGATAACCATCTGCAGAGCAGTGTAGAAAAAGCTTTCCTGATCATATCTCTGATACACATGCTTGTTACATCAAATAGGCTTGTTATGTAAAAAAGTATACAAAAAACTAAAGTCAAAACAAAGTATTTAATGTCTATTTACAGTGTACATATTTACATTTTAGTTTTTCAGACTTGATGAAATACCTACAGTGCTCAAAGGGCCTCTAAATCCAAAAATCGCCCTTAAAATTGGAATAACAATCCCTCCCTCACTCTGAGGCATCAGTGGAGAACAGAAATGACACATGAGACAGATGTGAGCGCAGATGTGACAGTGTCTTTGCTCCGGTTAGCAGGATGCTGACGCACACTGTGAGCTGGTGGATTGTGGACAGTCTTTATCTCTGTGTTCAGTCAGTTTGAGAATGACAACCTTTCTCTGGAGCAGCTTAGCATCCAGTGGGACGGGCTGTTCAGCTACTGGCAGCACTGTGCTCTCAGTAACTAAGTCCCGACAGTCCTGGGGTAACAGCATAGTAATGATATCCGAGTATCCGCCCTGCACTGCCAGGTGTAGCGGGCTGAGCCCCTGTTCGTCTGACAGAGCGCCACCATCAGGACAGTGAAGGAGCAGCTCTCTCAGGACTTCACAGTGTCCGTTCTCTGCTGCCAGGTGGCAAGGTGTGCGTAGGGCATTGGTGGAGCTGTAGGGGTCTGCCCCCTCTTCTATCAACATCTTGACAGTGGCCAGGTGGCCCTGCTGGGAGGCGAGATGGAGGGGAGTGTGTCCGTGGGCGTTCTGGCCGTGGATATCTGCCTGGTGTTTGATCAGGAGGCGAGAGGTGCTGGTGTGACCCGTCTCTGCTGCCACATGTAGCGGCGTGTTTAACCCATCGGCAAGAATGTGAACGTTTGCTCCTAATTCAATCAGGATCCGTGCCACTCGGTACTGCCCCCTTTTGGATGCCAGATGCAGCGGTGTGCGGCCGTCTGTTGTCTGCCCATCCACCTCAGCAACGGCCTGCTTGACCAGCAGCTTGACGATACCCAGATGTCCTTGCCATGCAGCCAAGTGTAGCGATGTCCAGTTGTCCTTGCCCTTGATTTGAACATCAGCACCTCGGCTCAGCAGCACTCGGATAACATTCTCCTGACCATGTTGGCAAGCAACATGAGCCGGGGTGCGTCCCTGGCCATCAGTCTCGTTGATGGCCGCCCCCCGGTCCAGCAGCAGGCGTGTGATTGCCTCGTCCCCATTCTGGGCAGCCCAATGCAAAGCTGTGTACTGGTCTTCATCTTTGGCATTGATGTTGGTGCTGCGGCGTCCGAGCAGAAGCTCTGCCAGGGGCTTCAGGTGCTTCTCAGTGGCCAGGTGGAGGGGTGTGGAGCCACGGTCATTGGCGAGGTTGGGATTGGCATTGTTCATTAGGAGGAACTTGAGGGCCTCTTCATTGTTCATGGTGATGGAGTGGTGGAGTAGACTGCCTCCTCCATCGAGGAGAAGGTCGACATCCTGAGGCTGGAGGATCTTCATCAGCTTGGCAGTGTCTTTTGTCCTGATGGCCTCACACAGCTTCCGCTTCTGGACCTCAGCAGAATCTGAACAGCAAGGAGGAAAGAAATTAGAACCATACTCATTATCAGCTGTGGTTCTTTCTTGCGTGTATTCAAGCTATCAGGATTGCACAGCACTTTTATTGTTTACTAATATAATATTTCCAGTTGTAGGTCTGTAATCAGCTCTTACCATATGTGCTTTCTTTCTCAAATGACAGCGTGATAGAGTCTTGAGAGGAGAAGGCTGAATCTGCAGAGGAGATACCAGACAGTCTCTTGCAGGTGTTCTCTTTGCTGTGGCAGCCATCTTCCTTCACTCGATCAAAGCTCCTGGAGATCCCAGAATCCACCTGGCTCAGAAGCTCTGACAGGCTGTAATCTTTTTCCGGCAACATGGCAGACTTTGGACGCACTGGCTTGTTGTCTTTAACCTGTGGAGCAAAGAACCTGATTAGTATATTTGAACAAGCTGTTCTTTGACACACATCACATTCCATGACATTCACACTCAGGTATGTGACCGCCTCTCACATCCAAAGCCACTTACTGTGCGGTGGATAGTGAATGTTGACAATGTGATAATTTGCTACCTAAATTTGATCGAGCCAAGATGAACACATACAGAAGTTGAAAACAGCCGTGGCAGCTATCACCTCTCATAAGAGATTTGTTCCAAGTCACGTACGCAACAACGAACGCCATGGAAATGACCAAGCAGAACACAAGTAAAACAATCCCATCAGTCCACATTCCTCATCTGTGGTGCAATTGTTGTTCAGGATCAAACATTTACACAACATATGACTTATAAAGTCATGTCTAGAGATAAGCCTCTCATTGTCTGGGTTGGTAATTATACGTTAATGAGTAATGTGGCATTGTCATCGTACCTGATCACTAGTGAGTGCATTGTGGGACTCAGGCTCTGGCTCGGATGTAGACAGGGTTGGGGTCCTCGGCTCCTCTTGAGGTTTGGAGCAGAGCTCCTCGGCTTCAGATGTGATTTCTGTAAGGACGACAGCTCTAGGTCAGGTTTCAGTAATGGCAGGGATGGGATAAGTGAATACAAAAGGGAAGAACAAGCAGCATTAAAAGTAGGAGGGTAGGAGAAAACTTCAATTTAACAGACGGCTGCACGTGTGTGTTATCCAAGAGTGTGCGGTTAAAGGAATAGGGTCACTTGTGTAACATAGGGATTTACTTGATGTGATCATGATAGTAGAAAGTTTAAGAGGCATATCTTACAAAAGAGAAATCCAACAGTTTCTCTCTTTAACAAAATTAATGTAAACGTGTGCATGTACTCTTTTTCGGTGTGTGTGTGTGTGTGTGTGTGTGTGTGTGTGTGTGTGTGTGTGTGTGTGATTAGCAAGCCTATATATTACTTTTGATTAAATGTGTTCCTTATGAAAAAAGATAGAGAAGTAAATTAGCTTTTTTGTCATTTGATTAATTTATTTACTTTTGTGAGCACAGAACAACAACTCACCCTGGAAGCTGGGTCTGGACGCAGGGTTTATGGCCCAGCAGCGCTGCATGAGGCTCAGGAAACCTGCACAGGCCGTAGGTCGACAGCGTGGCACCGCAGCAAGGTCTGGACGCACCCCCTTAACCACCTTCACCATGATCTGCAGGATATTATTGTCTCCTAGGGTAAAGAAATATAGTTCCACACTTCAGTTTCATCAATAACAAGCCAGATTTAATATTTAATCAACTCTGATCTGATGTTCTAAAAATAATATGTTTGAAGGCAAATACAACTAAATTAAATCATAACCTAAGTTGTTGCAGAACATGACGACATAACCTATGGTGCTAGTAGGCGCCAGTACTTATACAGATAGTCATGCATGGTTTTATCGTCATCTTCCTGTGTGCTCAGATAAGGAAGCTGTTTCCCATGGGAGCAGAAAGGTAAAAACTCTCTGAGCTCCTGCTCTGACCTCTTTGTATCTGACTGTGGGATCAGCAGAGTCAATGAGTCAGAACAAACAGATAGAGGCTTTAATCACAAACACTTCCCCTGCTTTTGAAGCCATAATACCCAGGTGGAGGAGGAGAATGGGAAGGGACGGCAACCAGGCTATTTGTCACTTTTTAATTATGCCCGGATCAACATGGGCAGAGCAAACCTGGCAGACACTGGTCTTCAAAAGAGCCAAACTCCTTGAAGCAAACTACTACCTGATATGCCTGGGAATAAAAATACACTGTGGCCCAGTCCACCTGACTGCTCTGGAATTGACTGAGTAAACACACAGTGCAGCTCTTGTAAACACACATATACACACACAACTTGTGCAGATGGAGTGTTAGTCACCTTAGTCTACTGGAAATTAGGAAAGCTGATTCCAGTAATTTATTGTTTCCAGTAACTTATTTGGTTTATAGTCAAGTAGCAGAGAGGTCCGTTTATTACTATTGGATGGACTGTCATTATGTACTGTACATACTCAAGTGAAAGAATTCAGTGGTCAAACCATGAGACATTCATCAATGATAATATTGCTAATATGGACTTACAGTTATCATTTTGAAAGAGCATCTGTATTTTCACATTAAGCATTTGTTCCAAACATTTTACAATTTTATTTTGTATATTCCTGTGAGCACACAGGTCTTACCTTGGTAGGGTTTCTTCTGTGTGAGGACTCCCCAGATCACGATGGAGAAACTGGAATGGGGGCAAAATAAAATTGAAAGCTGTCAGTAAAAGGAAAATATCAAAGATAAGAGTTGGTGCAAATATGGCACCTGAGGCAGTGCTGTTAGTCAGAAGAATTCAATGGAAGTGAGCGGGTAAATCGATTCAACAGAAAATATTGAAATAACTCATATGCTAATTTGTTCAATACACAGTTATCATTTATAATTCACCGCTGAGATTTGATGGATTACAGTGAATGGTATGAGTCAGAGCTTAACTGATCATAACAGGAGGAGGAGGAGGACAAATCCAGCCAGACAGCAAACACCGATCCCAAACTAATACCTACATTCAAACAAAAAGGTTAAATGCAAAGTGCTGAAGAGTCCAACCTGTACACGTCGTGCTTGGTGTCTGACACCCTGTCCTTCTCGATGATGCTCTCGGGTGGCAGGTAGGCGATGGTGCCGCAGAAGCCATCTCTGCTGATGTCATCAGCCCGTGACAGGCCGTTCCAGCGGGCCAGGCCAAAATCTGAAATCTGAGACAGAAAGTGATCAGATAAGAACCTCAAACAGAACAACCCCGCTGCCTTTCTCATGAAGCTCCGTGACTTTGATGACTAAGTTTACCCGCTGAATGTGACAGGCAGCTAAGCTCTTATTATGTGCACTCAGAGGTATGATGGGAGCAACATGGCCATGTCCTGGCCTGTAGGAGAGGAGAGGCCTGTCACGTTTGTGTTGAAGGAGTGCACACCCACACACTCACCGAGCACGCAGTTACAGAGGGAGGTTTTAAAAAGGAGCAGAATTAATCCTGTACGGACAGGCCCGGGTGAGGTGTTTACATCCAGGCATTAGACTCAGATATGACAGTTCTCACCCATTGCTCTCAGTACTGTTGAGCTGCTCAGAGGTTGGACAGTGGCTGAGAGACAGCTGTCTGCCCAGAGCGTGTGCAGAGCTGTCATTTCAACATGAATGAAAAGCAGAGGCAAAGCACCTCACGGCTGAAATGCCTTTGAAACCCCTAGAACCGAGACGTTCAATAAAATGCAGCTGTGATCTGACTTGATTTGAAACGACATCAGTACACTTGATATGTGATCTCAATGAGATAATTGTTGATCATTTTTCCTCTATCTTTATTTTTTCTTAAATATTGTTACTGCCATAGAAAAACCTGCTGTTCTCATGAAATCATGTCCTGCAGCAGTAGAATCACTGGTGAAGAAGAAACACCTGACATGGATTCTGCCACCACCAGGACCAGTGCATTGGGGAATAGGCTACATTTGAACACTTTAAGTTCATTGTAAAGCAAGTACTTACTTACTGTTACTCAATATAAGTTAATGTACTTTTACCTGATACATGTTTGCATATATTTATTAATTATATATATATATATATTTGTACTTTTACTTAAGTGGAATGTTTGAGTACTTCCTCCACCACTGGTGTTCACACTATGAATTCTACAAAATAGACCCTCTACCTTGACGTGATAGTGGGCGTCCAGCAGGATGTTGGCGGGCTTCAGGTCCAGGTGGAGCAGTGGTGGATTCATGCAGTGGAGGAAGTTCATTCCCACTGCAGTCTCATGGATGATGCGGAAGCGGAGCTCCCAAGGCAGCGGCTCAGTGGCCAGCAGGGTCTCCAGGGAGCCGGTCTCCATGTACTCCATGACGAGGCCTTGAGGGTCCTCACAGATCCCATAGACAGGAAGGATGTATCGGAACTTGGCCGCCTCCATCTTCTTCGCCTCCTCCAGTAGCTCTGAGCGCTCCCTATGTAAAATGTGAAATTATTTATTATGTTATATCGTGACGCATCATTGCATTTATGGCTGAAACAAAACATCTTTAAAAAAGTCATTCAGGTCATTATGTTTTAAGCAACCATCCCACATTCCATAGCGAGCAGATAATTATCAAAACTCTCCTCTCATTAAAGATTTACCAAATGCTTCTGAGGACACGCTCTGCTCAGTGGGCTGTTACACTTGGCACAGCGTTTGTCCTAACCCAAATTCCTGAACATTGCACATCGTCCTTACTGAGCTGCCAGCTATGCAGAACGTTCACTATTAACTGTGGCCGCTGAGAAAATGTGACCTCTGTGGACGTCTATAATTAATTTACAAATCCAAGCATGTGGATCGCGCTCCGCCACTGCCCGGCGGCTCATTCAGGGCCTTGAGGACATTCTGGTCGAGCCTGGAATGCTTATGGAGAGCTCTCGTCCTCTGTTGCTCAACCTTTGCACAGCTCCCTTTATCAGTGTGCCGGCCCTGCTGACATACCTCAAACACAACTGAGCAGGTCATTCATGACCTCAGTGCACACGTCTCCTGCTTAAAAAAATGCGAACTCTATAATGAGGGCAAATGAGAGCAAGATGAATCACTAATGATTCTCATAAGGAATGTGCCTCAAAGGCAGCGTTAGGTGGGCACGACTGGGGATTCAGTGTTATCCACCATCAGTAAAATGAAATTAGATGCACCTAAAGAGACTTCATGTGGCTCAGAGGACACTATTATGTGCTCAGTGTATCAGGTTACTAAGAGAGCCATGTTCTGTTGGAAGGAGCCTGGCTATAATTATCCTTTATCATCTGTATAGGCAAAGGAGGTACAAGCCCCCGAATCCACCAGGAGAGAATAATCAAATATGACGCAAGCACTTGTTTGCTAAATCCATCATCTAATCCAAAGTGCTCCTCGTCAGCTCCTCCGGACAAAACAATGTCCCTGCTTCAACAGAGGCCCGGTAAGACCGGTTTTACAGCTTCTCTTATTGTCTGTGCCACAGCACAGCGGCAGCCTGCAACCCGGCAGACAAAGGTGTCTTTGAGTTGCTGCTGTGGATGCTATGCGTGGGTCAATGCAGACTTCAGACAAATGACTGTTTATGCACTTTGCAGATGTTTGGAGGTGATAACATCTTTAGGTTCAGGTTCAGCGGATGCATTTTAGTTGCACCACGAGTTTGGGGGGAGGGTGTCATTCCTCTTTTTCTTGGGCAATGCTGAAGGGAAGTTAGTGTTTGTCATGTTTTGGTGACGGTGACTGGGCGAGTTGTCATAATGTGATGTTAATCAAAGGCTGAAAGGAGAAGTCATGAATTACAAATTCAGAGAAGCTGTCTCAATCTCTGGTAAGGCAGGTGCAGCTCTGCTGGTTACTTCATGTCATTTCGTGGTTCTCAGGGTTATTGTGAGGTAACATTTACAATGCCTCACTGATGAACCCCAGTGTTTGTTTGTGTGTGTGTGTGTGTGTGTGTGTATAGACACAGACTCTACATGAGTGGAAACTTCCACTGACAGACAAGTGTTGGCAGGTAAAGCTTCCTCAGATGTTGGCACCAGTCACTCAAACCGCAGGGCACCACACAGAGCATAAATAAGATTCACTGATACACAACAGAACTGTAGGGGTGTCTGATCTAACACCTTTGCTGTCCTCACTGAAATGGACATTTATTCACATCAGCCCCTCCCTGAGGCTTCTGCATTATAATGTCTCTGTTGGTTGGGGAAAGCAGCTGAGAACCTTTCATGTTTGGCCTGGTTGGAATATGTAAACAATTGGGTCCCTGAGCAATGTGGCTTTACTTTTGCCCCCAGGGATGAATCAGCATGTCAGGGCTCCCTGCAGCTCAACTTAACAGTGTTTAACAATCTAAATGTGGCCGGCTGTGTGCTGCCCGGGCTCCTTTACAGCTGCTGTGTGAGCCCTGACTGGCAGCCAGTGAGTCACACTTCTCCCCTGGTGCTCACCTTTTAAAAAGGACTCTGAAGCACTGAGGGACTTTTTTTATAAGACACAATCTAACGTCTCACTATCTACTGTTTAGTCATTAACACAGTCATCACGATGATCGGGCTGAAAGGCAAGAACTTAGATTGTAAAGGAAGCCAACACAGAAGTGAAGCAGCCCGTGAACTCAATTCCCTCACACTACTTGAAGTCATTCTGGCTCCACATCTGTACAAAGATAATCCACGAGGCTTAACAGCTGTTACTTACTTTTCATCCATATGAAGGCAGGGAGGGCACTTGATAGCCAGACATGTTTTCCACTGTACGTGCCGGACTTTGTATACTTGTCCAAATCCACCTGAGCCAATCTTCTCCCAGCTGCCAAACTCAGAGGAGTCAAAGGTCCTCAACAGTCCCATATTCCAGTTTGGAGACTCCGGGATGTCCATATACGTGCTGAGAAACCCACCACCTGGGTAAACTCCTCTTTTATTCGTCTCCAAGGCTCAGTGTGGGGAAGTGAACACACACAGCGACCTGCCTGCTTGTGAGCTCTTCCTTGTTTTTCCCCTGGTCTAGCTCAGTGTGGCCTCTCCCTCTCTTCAGGTGAAAAGAGGGGCTGGGCCTGGTGCAGTGACATCACTTCCTGGTTTGGAAACTCAGGGAAGAGATGCAAGAAGGTGGTGACATTATGCTTTTAGACAATCGTTTTGCAGATGCCCTGAAGTTGCAAGCTTTCTCATATTTCTGCCACAAAGAGCAGAGGATAATCTTCATCACGAGCCGGAGACCATGAGCCCAGGAATGTGTCGCTTCATAAACACATCTTTGTCCTACTGTAGACCATTATCCAAGCAAGCCCCCTGAGGTAAGAAGAGGGAAGATGTTCTAACAATAGGTGGGTTATGTGATATTGACTAAATGGTTTAGAAAACCGTGGACTCATGTTGACAGTACAAATCTATTCAGGAGAGGAGGACATCGGGCTCTCACATAGCTGAGAGCTGTCGTAACCTCAATTAACCCAGTGACACATCTGTTTCCTCGAATTTTTGTGTGTGTGGTTTAGTTGAAATTAGCCCAGTTGTTTACTTTACTTGGAAGATTTTATCAGTGCAATCGCCGTTGTAACTTTTAAATAGATAAATAAAATACAATCACTAACCCATCACAGTACATTCCACTGGGGGTTTCTCCAAAATACACAGCTTTTGTCAAAATATGTGTTTGTGATTAGCCTGATATTTGCCTTCACCAATTTGAGCCTTAGTCATGGCAAATGCTTTTAAGCTATAACTTTTATTTAATACTGGCAAATATGTAACACTAAAATAGAAATCTGAAGCCCCTCCACTAGTAAATATTTACATACTTACTTGATAAACAAGAGTAAAACCTTGAGACACAAGCTTTTCATTTCTGCTTGACTGTGCCTTACCTGTGGAAAAAATATAATTTGACTATGTTCAATCAAGCCTTTTTACCATGAAAGAAATACCAAACTTCACATATATTAAAAATTACCATGTTTTATGGAAAACATTTTTATTTCTACGTTTTACCTTTTAGACTCTTTACTTTCCTCGTGTCGTTGTATAAGGTGTAAATGTTCCACATTGAATGAGCAAACTGATTGTTACAAAATCCAAATAAATACAGTTTAAATAGCTTGAAGCCTTTTGTAGCTAAATTGTTTTAAAGTAAAATATGTTTTCAGAGTCAGTTGCAGTTTCTTACCGATGATGAAGGTTTATATCATGAACGTACCACAGTTCAAAGTCAGGAGCAGAGTTACAGCCCTGCAGCAGATAAAGATTCGGCTCAAGGACACGTCTCTTACACAATGAGCCTGGTAGCTGCTGTTAATGATTCATTTTTCACTTATCATAAAACAGCAGATTTATGTAGGTTAAACCAATCATTGTGTTATTGTCTCAGACATAAACAGTATGAGGCCGGTCCCTCGAATGCATCATTCACATAGTTCATACAGCACTATACCTCAATCTGATATGAAATATGAAATGATGCAATACTACATTAGCCCCTATGTGTCAGACATCATCCTGTATTCATAACACATCAAATATGCTCCATAACTGTATGGCCCCTAACCCCAAATTTGCTGACATAGTAATTTTTGTAATTTTGTTTTTTTGTAAGTAAATGTTTTTCGTAATTGGTTAATTTATTTTTCATTCAATCATTATTTTTAATCATTTATTTATTTTCTCATTGTTTGATTTGGATGTATATGGTGTGTATTTGTGTGTACATGTGTGTTGTTTTTTTTTTACTGCATGGCGTAAGTTCCTCTCTGTGTTTTTACAGTTTCCCTTTGTGGCTGTTAGAGTTTAATAACCAAATAAAAACCAAATCATAAAAAAGGAAATACCATCAACACAGTTCACTTCCTTTACGTATTCTCCCTGACTCACAAAAGAGACACAACACTGATGGCACACAAACCAAATAGGGGAATATTTCAGCCACTCTATTGATCTTACCTGAGCACTGCACCCCCCGCCCCCCACTCACTTAATAAAAAGTGAAGAAGATCATATGATTCCTGATATTTACATTTGTGACTTCTTGGTACCCTCCTGCTTTAGGGCATCTCCTCCACGGAGCAAAAGGCACAAGTCTCAGCACAGCACAACAAACATAATTCTTTTTTTTCTCTTTTTCTTTCTGGAGAAACGCACCTGACAACCCTCTATTTATCTCTGCTTCAACAGCATAACAAATGATCTCATAACATTGCCCTGCTCCACCCTGCTCCCCAGATTTAATTAGGAAACTGGAAGGACGAGGTATAGAGTCAAAGTATAAATAGTTTGTCACCGGGGACGCTGTGGAGACAACGCAGAGATCTTATTGGATGGCGTGGCACCTGGCTCCATGTCAGCCTGCAGGATTTTGTCGGGATGAGTGTTTGTGCCCCGAGGGCTGCAGCTCTGAGGTGGAAGCTGACAAACAGTGTGGAACCCATTGAGGTGACAGTCCTCCCCTCATGTAAAGTGTAAATGTATTCTCTGGGGTAGCATCACGCCCGCTCTTCATTAGAATGAAAAAAGGAGCTTTTATCAGTGTGTTAGTAACATCAGCTTCTTTTGATCTGCTTCACTGCTCTGATTAAAAACAAGAAAATAAATCAGGACCGTCCACTTTCCTCCGCTGTGTGAAAAATGGCTTTTTTTGGTTTGAAATTCAAATGAGCTTTAGAGGCCTGAGATACTTTGTAATGCATCAGTGAGCACAAGGTATTGACCAAGCTCTGACAACAATGACAGTGAATAATTAATAATAATAATAATAATAATAAAAATGATGATAATAATAAATAATCTTATAAACTATCAGTCCATTTATCATGAGATGTTTAATTACGACCATATCTTGGTTTTCAGAGTGTTCTTCAGTGAGTCTCAGCTTGTGACAGTTTGTTATCTGCCAGTAACTCAGGTACATGATGCCTTATATTTCATACTGGATCCAGTGCAAAGGCTTCACAGTGTATTCAGTTCTCTCCATCATTCAGGTTAATATAGAATGTGATAGTTTGTCTGAGTGTTCAAATTACTATTGCTATGACCTCATGTAGTTCTCATACTGTGTCCATATCAGGTGTAAGGAATTCTGAGTGAACAGTTTTTAAAACAAATCTTGTTTTGATGAACTGGGCTTATGAGGAAATACATATCAATTAGTTTACTAAATCAATTGTGAATATTCAGAAGTACTTATAGCACTAAAGTGCGTGATGATGCCAGACTATATCGCCATCTGTTGGTAGTTTCATGTTAATGCGTCCAGCTCTGTGAAATTGATAAAACTTGATGACTGTTTGACAGCATTTATAAAAATATGTGCATAAATATGCACTAAATAAACATTTATTATACTTTTACCAGCACAATAAATGTTTATTTAGTGTGTTTAACATGTCATTAAGATTGTAAAATTGTAAAATTGTAAACCTGGAAGATTTCACAGCATCTTTTGTGTAACAATGTCAATTTTAAGTTGTTCGCTTGTTTACAAATGATACAAAGATTTGTTGGAACCATTTTGAAACAAATGGATAAGTGGAGCTACAATCACTACAATGGAATGACCAGAGGTAATAGAATCAAACTGCTCATCTTTCTGAGTGGACTTCAATCCGACCAACAACTGGAAACAGCTGCAGGTGTCAGGAGAGAAATCCGTGGCAGTGGTTTTCTTCGTCCTGGTCCTGAGTAGGAATGTTAAAGGCTCATGCATCTTTCAGAGAGTTGATGTGGGCACAGAGTTTGAGTGCAGGTCCCAGTTTCAGGTTCATGGTGCTGACCAGGTGATCCTCGGTGAGAAGCAGCAGAGCCTGACCGTCGATTTCCTGCGAGTGAAACTCTTCCGCTACGACTCGACCGCCTGGAGAAAGGAGAAGAATAAATACAATCATGTTCATTTATTTTCTAATTTATATATTTTTCTTGAAAATAAAACAAAAAACGAGAGAGAGACCAGGAACACTTGTGCACCATCAAGTATCAGCTCTGACCAGTTATAATGAAAACAATAAGAGTGTAAAGATGTTATTGATTATTAATGATAGAAGCAACAATTTATATAATAATAAAATTAATAATAAGTTTAATTATTATTATTATTAAGAATAATAAGAATATTGAAATTGCTATTAATATGAATAATATTAGTTGTTATCCTACAGTTCTGGAGTCAGAGATACCTGCAAAGAGAGAGAGAAAGAGACTATACGAGTAAAAAGACACATAGTTAGTGACATGTAGTAAAATGAATAAATGAATGTGGGGGCAGAGAGACAGAGAGAAGGGGAGAAGTGCTCAGTGCATGATGGGAGTTCCCCAAGCTGTCAGGCCCTAAAGGAACATAACTAAGGGATTAGGACTCACCTGATCCAGAACTAACTAGGCTTTATCAAAAAGGAACGTTTTAAGTTTAACCTTAAATGTAGAGATGGTGTCTGACTCCCGAACCAAGAGTGGGAGCTGGTTCCACAGGAGAGGAGCCTGGTAGCTGAAGGCTCGACCTCGACTCTTACAGATCCACAAGAGAGCCTGTGTTTTGGGAGCGAAGTGATCTATTTGCCTAATATGGGGATATATGAGCTCTTTGATATATGAAGGGGCTTGATTGTTAAGGGTTTTTCGTAAAAATTGTGTATAGGTACATTTTTCTACATAAATGATACTATACTTTACAAAAGCCTTGAAACCTCAACGCACTGCAGTCGAATGAAGTGCATGCAAAATAGACAAAACACAAGAAAATGTTAACCACCAGCCATTTTCAATATCCTCAGTGACAAAGTAGTGCTGAAGCCACATCAGTACCTGGCAGAGAGTTGATATAAGAAAACACTTGTTGCACGTTTCACTGGGACGGACGGCCGACGTCTTCCTCTCCGTCAGAAACACTGATCGTTTCTGGCATCCTTTGCTCTCTCTCCCTCTCTCGCTCCCTCTCAACTTGCTTCCTGAGCCTGGTCTTCATGGGGATGGGAGGATCGTGTTCCTCTTCCTCTTCCTCCTGAGCATCGTCTTCCTCCTCTCTCGGTGAGCACTGCTGAGTCTCTCGGAGGAGGAGACTCAGCAGTAGTAAAAGCGCTTCGAAATATCATATTTTCACTGTTTTGGTTGTAGCAACAGAAATGGAGATACTGAAAAGATGGCAGAGGGCAGTGATATAACCCAAACAGGGTTAGTCTACAAAATCAGAGGTCTGGTCCTGTGCGTGATGTGTGGCCTGGAAACGAGTCGAATTCCCGGCCTGAATTATTGTCCCAGTCTGCCACTGCTTTCAAAGCCTCACCTGCGACCCTGCCTCTCCTCCTCTGTCGGAACCTGCACCTCATACAATTCATAGAATAAGACTCATTTGGTTTGGACTTTTCCTCTTATTTTCTGTTTTACTTTTACGTTTGTTGCCTTGTGTGTTTCTTCTCTCTTTACTTCCTGTCTTTGTCTGGTTTCCCACTTTAATGATTGCCCCTGCTCAATGCCTTTCACCTGTGCCCAGTTATCTCTGCCTTTCCTTGTGGATTCAGACTCCACAGTCTGCTGCTTGTTCCTGTTCCCTGGTGTATCCCTATACAGTTCTTTTATTTGTTCCTGTTCTTAAGTTCTCTTCACTGCCCACACGCCCACAGAGACTGTGAGTCTGTCTATGTGATCAAATAGCATATTATTTTCTGCAGCCTGCATTTTGGGTTCTCTAAACTACTTCCACCCAACAGTGTCACTATAACACAAGCAGGTTATGTTTTTACCCCTGTCCATTAGATGGGATGGGTATATATGGGTGTGTGAAAGTGTCTGCATAATGATGGGCCTTGGTTGAGGTGAACTCACTGTCATGAAGGGCTGTCCTGTCAGATCTGAGGAGCTGAAAACCAGATGCTCATAAACGGACACACAGAAACCAGTTTGCTCGTGAGTCAGATGACATCTGCATGGCAGAACCTCGCTGCTGAGGGAATGTGAGCCCTGTTGACCTGAATTTATATGAAGACACACGACAAGAACCATTTCAAAGAGGTATTTTTTTTTTGTTTAAAAATAGTACAGTACAAAAATGATTCCAGTATTTTTTCCCAGACAATTAAACAATAACTAGTTACAGCATTTAAAAATAAAGACTTTTGGGAACATGACAACCATCATTTATCACTTCACCTGGTGTTTTCATTTTACCGTAACGTTGGGTCATTTCATGATTCAGTTTTCGAGCAGCAGGTTCATCTTGAAGACATGCATGTGTTTATAAAGGCTGGTAAGGCATTTGAAAATTCAACATGTTGCTTTGGTTTGAAATGTAAATATTCCAGAGGAGAGTCATGATTCTGGGTGAAGGTACCGTCTCTATCTTTTTTATAATATGTTAATAACAGCCACTATGTTTTGTCAGTATACAAAAGAAAAAAAATGTAAATTCATTCACTTCCATGAAGCTGGAGAGGCATCTGGTGACAGTTCAGTCATAAAATCTACTCTACTATATAACAATGTTGGTGAGCGTGAGGCGACCGGCACCTCTAGTCTCTGCTCAGTAGCCGAACATCTGCTGTGCTGAGCTGCTCTGGTGCTGGGGGGTGGGCGGTTGGCCCTGGCCGGGTCGACCCGGGTGTTGACCCTGGTTCTGGGCCTCCAGACCCTCCCCCTGAGTTCCCTCCACCACAGGGGTGACCTGGCTGCCCTCAGCTGCCGGTACAGGCCTCCAGGGCATAGTCGGCGCCTCCAGCTGGTGGCCCATGGGATTGACCAGAGTAGTGAGGTTGATGAAGTGGGTGACTGACTGAGCTGCTGCGCCTCCGCCGGGGCCCACCGTCTCTGGGATGAGTTCAGCGGGACGGTTGTGGAGCATGGCGGAGCCGCTGACGGTGTCGAAGGTGACGGTGAGGATGGAGTTGTCCAGCGTGAGGGGCCGGTCGCTGGCTGTCAGGTGGCCCACAGCTACAGGCTGCAGGCTGGTGAACTGGGCAGGGGCTTGACTGGTGATGGGCGTGACTGTGATGTTGGTCAGCCCCACTGAGCTGTTGGGGGAGGCGGCTGATTGAGCGCTGGGGTCGGTAAGAACCACCACCTGAAACCGCAGGAGCAGATCAATTAGAGTAACAACATAAGAAGAGCGACTCATCTGCTGACTGAAAAATGGTTGTTCATTTTAATCTGTTTCTATGTCCTTAAATTATCAGTCTCATTTTTCCAGGTTAGATGATCTCTAAAAGTTTTTTTACTCTCAAACAAGCGGAACGTCCATGTAAACAAGTTAACTATGATATTGCACTGGTTACATCATGTGGGTCTGTCAGCCAAACATTGGGTGAAAGGGGGTGTCGACCTGATCACCCAAAGTTGCCAAATATTATTTTATTATAGTTAGATAAATGATGATCATTTTTGATCATTTCTGACAATCAAAAGATTATCTATCTCATCCATCACCCACTAATCAGATTTTAACCTTTAGTTTTACTCTTGTCTTCACATAAGTGTCTATTTCTCCATTTTAACCTTGGTTTTACTTTTTAACTATATTGTATTGACTGATTTTAATGCTTAGTTTTATTTGAATTATTCATGCGTTTATTCATGATCTATTTTGAGGTGTCCATGGGTGTATAGAGAGGCACCATGAAATAAAATGTATTATTAAAAAGAGATACTAGTAACACAGAGAGTGAAAGCAATATTTTACTACTCAGGTAAATCTTGCTTCTTTAGATTTGTATTTATTCTGCTTTCCATCAGCAGTGTGTAGTCAACTTCTTTCTCTGGCTCTTCAACAAGAAAAACCTCTGCCCCTAGTTTCACCTCTAATCAGGCCACCTGCCTTGTATGAAATCATTTGTTCTGGTTTTAGAAAGAAACAGTTGTAACAAATGTTATTGTAAATAAAAACCAGCAACTTTTTCTGTAAATCTTCATATGTACCTGCTGGATGCTCTGCACAGCAGAGCTCGTCTCAGTCTCTTCACCGACGATGACGGTGTTATATTCTGGCATGGTTTCGTGTCTCGGCTCAGTGAAGTCGACAAACTCGTCGGACTCTGAGAGCTCCGGCTCAACTGGAACCCTCTGCTTCTTCTTGGGGTGTCGGAAATGTCGGATGGGCCTTTCCTGACACATGCTGTCCTTTTCCAGGGTCAGAGTGGGCTGAGGAAAGAGGTTCAAACATTAATAATGTTTATTCAGTGAACTGTGTAATTGAAATGAGATTTTATTCATCGTCTTTCTACAAACATACATATCACACAGGATGCCCGTCGTAACAAAAGGTGCCATAGTAATGCTATAATAAACAGTGGGGGTGGGAACACTATCCATGCATTCATAATTTCATATTTATAAATATATAGATCCACTGTGAATAAACAGGGACTCTGTCAGTTCTATGTTTAGTCTACATTCAAACACTACAGTACTCCACAAAAGAGATTAAAGTATAAGGAGCAAAACATACATCATATTAGTATCTCATTAATTTATTACCTCTGCTAGATCTAGTTAATTGAAATGTGATCTCGTTAGGGGACTGTTGAGCCTTGGTGCAGGTATGTGCTCTACTGAGTGCCCTTCTTTAGATATAGTAAGTAAACTGTTAATCTGAAAAGCTCATGTCAAACATAAACTGGCTTCTCCATGATCAAGATGCTGAAGTCTCCTGTTTTCACACTGCAACAGTTTGTTGTCAGAGCTACTCCAACAACATGTTTCACTGTTGTGTTCGGAGGGACGTATGCTGCATCATTAAAGAAGCCCACAAATTGTAACTCCCACCTGCACAATGCTGATAGAAGAATCATTGATTGTCGAAGTTTCCTGAAGTTCATCAAACTCATCCAGTCTCATCGACGCCACCTGGAGGCAGAACGAAAATCAGTGGCAGTTGAACAGGTTTGCTTTGAGGATTTGACAACAGCTAGCGGCCTGAGTGGTCAAACACATGGACCGTGTCCTAACAGGACTCACCTCAGGGTGTTTCCGTCGCAGGTGTCGGTTCATGGATGCACGGGTGGACACCTTTGTCCCGCAGAGGTGACACGACTGGGCCTCCACCTTCTCATGGGTCAGGTGCACATGTTTCTGCAGCATGTACTCTGTCAAGTACTTCTTATCACAGGTCGCACACGTCCACGTCTTCCCCACTGCAGGGAGAAAGAGGTCAGTAGGGTCAGTCCAGCATGAACTCACTAATGTAAACACTAACAGTGGGTGGTTGTTGCATATACCAGTTTTCTATAAACACTGACAAAAGCATTTTGTTTGGAGGCTCATGCGCTAAGCTAAAGCGCAGAAGGAGACGAGTGTTCATGTCTGTGAGTTAGATGAGAAGCAGGGAAGCTGATGTGGACTGTTGCTCAGAGCTAGTGGCTCTTGTATCAGCTGCTGTGTGGCTCAGCGGGATCATTTATACGTCTGTATCAAAACAAGGTCTCGTAGACGGCCTCCAGGAGAATATTCTGTTAAATGCAAAACCCCTATGAGGCAGCATCACGGAACCAAAAAACATCAGATGTAAACTTCTCAAATTAGAACACAGGACATGTGATGACAGACCAGAGATGCATGATGTAATATTTTGACTGATGGAAAGTAAAAGTAATTATAAAGCTTCATATTTTTGCCTTAAAGGAAGAGTTTGACAGTTTGGCTAATACATTCTGTGTGATAAAAAAGACGATACACACAGGACGTGGACCCAACATACGACCCAATACAGGGAGGAACACAGAGGCTAGTGTATTAAAAAATGTTTTACACTGTTGTTTTTGTACCAATTAAAAAGACAAGATGTGTTATTTAGTGAACATTGAATTGCTGTTTAAAGTTTGGTCTGTTTCCCCTGTTTATAGTCTTTGTGTGAAGCTAGGTGACTTGCTGTAGCTTCATGTAGGGTGTTGCGAATGATGTAAACAGTATATGTTCCTATCTAATAAACCAGAAATACATCATTACAGTACAGATATAAGATTAGGAACAACTTGAATATTAACCTGCTTGGTGAGATAAAAATCAGCTGACATGCATATTTTTTATATACTGAGAGCTACTGCCATGAAGCAAGTGACAAAGACATGGAAACAACCAAACCCACCAAAACTTACTTCATGGCTATCAACAATAGAGACATGAATTCGTTTTGTGTATAATTTTTTTTCTCTCTCAGTTTCTAACCAAACCATCTTCCACATCTCAATGTTCAGAGTTTTATAGTAAACATGTCCTTTAACTTCTGACTGCTGGTTTGGTATTTTATGTACTGCACATTCACTTCTGCCTCTGAACATGGCGACATTAAAGAACCAAATCACAGGCTCCCATGTTCTGCTTGTTGCTGGTTTATATAATAACCGAGTTGTGTGTACCGGCCTAATTTTACATGAGTCACTTGCCTGTGTGGATGAGCTTGTGTGTTTCTAGAGTCGTCCTCTCGCTGAACGTCTTCCCACACAGCTCACACATGAAGTCCTTCACACCTACAGGCACGACAATGACCACACAGTTACATTATATATTTTCTGTGAATATATAGATATAAAGAAATCAATAGTGTCCATTTCCTCTGACCTTTCATGAATCTGTAACACATTTTGACTCACCCGTATGTCTCTTGTAGTGTTTCAGCATGTTGACCTTTTGGGCAAACTTGCGGTTACACGCCTTACACTCATACTCTTTGATGCCCTTATGAAGCTTCATGTGGTGCCTCAGTGCGTGTTTAGTCTTCATGCCTGCACAGGAAAAAAACATTTCCTCAATATGGCAAGGAACCAAACATCAACTACTCCACGCCGATTCTGTTGTTTACACAGTTATGACATGCGATGTGTAATGGAGCAGTTAAAACCTCACCTTTCCCACATTCAGCACACAGGAAGTCCCGGATGTCATCATGAACCCTGAGGTGCTCCTTCAGCATGTCCTTCCTTGCGAATGATTTGTCACACTTGTCACAGCTGTGGCTCTTTACCCCTGAATGATCACACAAACACAAACACGTACATTTAATCATCATATGAAACAATAAGTCGTTACACTGTGTCGCCACATGTAACTTTGCTCGTTTTATAATTGTCAAAATATACTGTATGTACAAATGTTTTTTTAAATAATCAAAATATCATAATTTTTCTTTCAATTAAAAGTTTTTTCACTCTGGCAATTTGCAGCAGTTACTAAATAACATCAGGGTGTAAATCCCAGAGCGAACTCACTGACTAAACTCTTTAGATCACACATTGCAGAACGCCGCAGCCAAAGGCTCTAGATCAGGAGGAAAGATCCCAACTGGGCCCCAAGACGCTAAGGACACACACCCCGGTCTGATCAACCTGAGGTGGGCCTGCCTTAGAAGTGGGTTTCTTGTGATTAAAAGGCCAAAACCCCCGATGACGCGAAGGTACACAACTGAAAATATGTCCGTAACATCCGCTGGTGGTCACTAACATCTGATAACATTAACTGGTGGTAGGGATTAATTAGTGTGGTAGAACACACAAGACATATTCTCCATCTTGTCCTATGTTCTAAAATGAGACAGTGTTTAGTTTAAAAAGGCATAGAGGTAATGATGTCTGATCTACTGAGCGGCCACATGGCTCTCATAGTACAGCCATACTAGCCAGTAGCCAATCAGATTTACCTTTAGCCTCAGCAAACCCTCAAGTTCGGCCTGTATCACTGATTACAAGGCCAAAACACTTGATGAAGCTAAGGTGCACAACTGAAGTTATGTCCCTAACATCCGCTGGTGGCTGCTAACACCTGCTAACATCTATTGGTAGTTGGTAACTTAAATTGTGCAGGAGAACTTCAAACGTACTGTACAAGGGATATTCACCATCTTGTCCTTTGTTCTAAAACCTGCTTGCTTCCCCCAGAGCATTCAGAGGGAATTGAAGTCCTAAAACTCAGGAGATGTTTATAAGTTTTATACTATATATAAGAAGTAAGAGGGAGGTTTTTTCATTCATTACAATAATGCTAAGGCTCAGAATGTCTCATCAACATGGGGTTACGTCCCTGGAAAAAATTTACTACAACAACATTTAAATACATAATTTGTCTATCCTTGAACTTGAAACTGAATACATATTTTTTCTATTCTTCTGTCAAACATGTATCATACAATTTGCACATCTCCAGCAAGTAAACGGTCTGTTTTTATATACAGATCTTTCAGTCTTGATGACCTCTCCAGGCACTTTACAGTACAGTATACTGCCATCCATCCATTCACATACATTCATACAGTGCATGTATGTGCAGCACTTTTTCTATAACACATCACTACCAAGCACAGACGCAAGGGACTAAGGATCAAACTGCCAACCTTCTGGTGAGTGTACGACCTGTTCAACCTCCTGAGCCACAGCCAGTGAATGACAACTGAGCAAAAAGCCTCAGTCTCACAGGGTTACAGGGACTGTGTGAGGTATACGGATGTTGTACAGTTTTTGAAAATGAATATGATAAATTATTTTTTGGTAGGTTTTCCTTAGTCTTGATGAGGGTTAAGGGCAGAGGAGTAACACCTTGTTAATCACATGAGACAAACTGTGATTTGTGAATATGGACTATCCAAATAAAATGTAATGATGGCAGTAGTAGCTACAGGCCACCACGAGGATGTCTTTGTTCATATATCTACCTTAGGAAAGTGAACATTGTGCAGAGAGATCTCAGAGTGCTGCTCACCTGTGTGAATGATCTTGTGTCGTTCCAGGTTACCGATGCTATTGAAGATTCGGCCGCAGATTTCACATGGGTGGATGTACCTTTAGGATGGATGGAAAGATTTGACAGCTGGTTAATTTGCTTTTCTTTTAACTTAAAAGGTTCAGTGTGTAGAATTTAGTGAGATCTAGTGGTGAAGTAGCATGTTGCAGCCGAATACCCTTCACCTCACGCTCCCCTTCCAAACATGAAAGAGAACCTGTGGTAGCCTTCAGTTGTCATACAAACTCAAAAGGTGTTTAGTTTGTCCAGTTTGGACGACTGTAAAAAAACATGGCAGCCTCCGTAGAGAGGACCCGCTCCCGATGTAAATTTAAAGTATTTAAATATAAATGGCCCATTCTAGGGTAAAGAAAACAACAATTCTCACAGTTTAGATGAAACACACTAGTGACCAAGTCACCAAGAAATTTATTTATAAAATTTCTGCCAATAGATCCTTTTCACCTTAACCTTACACACTGAACCTTTAAGCTCTAACACGACCTGAACAGAACTAAATAAATATTTATTACATATATATCTATATCAGGGGCGGCTGGTCAATAGGGGGCGATAGGGTGCCGCCCTCCCAAAAAAAAAAAAAAAAATGATGATAGTGATAAATGTTAATTCTCATTATAATCGTCATTATCATTTTTTAAATGTATTAAAGGGGACATAGCATGCCCATTTTACCACAAGTTGATATGGTTCCTTGGGGTCTTAATGAAATGTCTGTAACATACTTTGGTCAAAATACCACAAGGATCATATAAAACAGCACCCTTTTACCCTGTATAAAACAGCCCTCCACAGAGCGACCTGTTTTGAGTGCCTGTTCCTTTAAATGCTAATGAGCCAGCTCCCCCCTCCCCCCTCGATTTTAAACGATATAAATTACATATTTTATATGATATAAATTATCAAATATGCATCCCATACTTTGTATTCCCCTTGTTGTCCTGGAGTTTTAATTTTCCCAATCACATAATTAAATGTCCCCCTCTGCCCATCCACTACAAGCACACAAGCAGACAGACAGAGAGAGAAAGAGAGGGGTGGGGGGGGGCTATGAAGACCATCATTTACCCCCGAACCCCGACATTCAACGGGTACAACAACAAGCGGAGAAAGCAGAATCGCGGGCTGACCTTATATATACAGTCTATGGGGCTGACCAGCGGAGAAATGAACGTCCCGTGTGAACAGCCAGGCGGCTGCGTGCTGGAGAACGGCGCTGCGCTGCCTCGCAGCGGCGCTTCCGCGTCCGGTGTACCCCGGCGTAACTACTGTAACCCGGCGTAACTACTGTAACCCGGCGTAACTACTGTAACCCGGCGTAACTACTGTAACCCGGCGTACAGTAGAGCTGAACACTGCGGAAGTCTTCCACACAGCTGGCAGTGTGGAAGACCGCTGCGAGGCTGCGCAGCGCCGTTCTCAAGCGCGCAGCCGCCTGGCTGTTCACACGGGACGAGCATTTCTCCGCGCTGGTCAGCCCCATAGACTGTATATATAAGGTCAGCCCGCGATTCTGCTTTCTCCGCTTGTTGTTGTACCCGTTGAATGTCGGGGTTCGGGGGTTACAGTAGCGCTGAACACTGCGGAAGTCTTCCACACTGCTGGCTGTGTGGCGCTGACACAAATTCCAGCTCACGCTCGGGAGAGCAATCGGTCGCGCCCGAGCAGCTGCTGCAGCCTCCCAGTCCCAATGATCCAGACAAATGCCACATGTGAGTGAATCGCGGGCTGACCAGCGGAGAAATGCTCGTCCCGTGTGAACAGCCCGGCTGCGTGCTTGGGAACGGCGCTGCGCTGCCTCGCAGCCTCCGGTGTAAACCCGGAAGTAACGAGTGTGGGGGGACGGGGGGTGGGGTGGGCCAAGACCATGTAGGGAGACTTCCAGTTCCTTGTTACGAAACAATACCCAGGAAGCGCAATCGAGTCGCTCAAGCATGACGTTTCTGACTTAGAGGAACTATAACAAAACGCGCGAGTGTTTTTTCCCCAGAGTTTTTGGGTTGGTAGACATGCCAGATACCCACATTAACCTGTAGAAGCACTAACAAAGTGGAATTTGCATGCTATGTCCCCTTTAAATGATACAATTATCAAGACAGTTTGTCCTGCCGGCTACCTCTGAATATCATCGTCCAATCAGCTGCAGCGCCGAGCCCTGTTTAATAGACTATGGGGAGATTTCCATATGGATGAAAATCGCCCCACATCGCTCTCATAGACTTTCATTGTAAAACGTTTTTTTTCAAATTGCAGGCACTGCAATGCATTCCCTATGACTTCCGGGAGGGCTCGCACTAACGTGATTTCGTCATACGTAAGCTGTTACACGTGCACCTGGGCGGTCTAATCACGCCCGTACCTATGATTACGTCAATGTCACAGTCATGACTAACAGGAGCAACTCGATCGTTAGCAAAATTTCCTCTGAGATGTATTGCAGTAGGAGTATAAAGTAGCATGAAATTATCAGGTAAAGTACAAGTACCTAAAAACTACTGAAGTACAGTACTTGTAATTGTCCACACATACTGAAAATATGTAGCCTAAGGAACAATCCTTGTCTTATGTTGCCATCTAGTGGATACTTTGTGATCTGCACTGCTAGCTGTAGTAAGTAGAAGGCGATGCCAACATTCATTTCTTTGTTTAATAACAACACAGCTAGCTACAAAATAAACGTTCTTGATTTGCTGAACCTTAAATAAACTATCTGATGACTCACCTATTTTATCAATGGCAAAACAGGTCTCTCTTCATATTCAAAGGTACTGATGGATGACATTTTATCTGTTGACCACAGATTTCTCAGTCATTTTAGAGCCAAATTAATTTTAATGAAGACCTGTCTACCAAATGACTGTACAGTATGTGGCCTCAGGAACAATCCCAGTCTTGTGGTTACTGGTGGCATTGCTATGTGAGGTGACCAGAAAAAAAACAAAAAACATTTTATGTACGTAATGCAACGAGACAATGTCCAGCTGACTTGAGTTTATTTACCCATTAAACAGGTAACCTTAGCCATCATCGCAACAATTGCCCTCACTGAGAAATTTGGCAGGAGCCGCCACTGGTCTATATATCTATATATATCTAACATTTTGGACAGTCAGCACAGAACTTTCACTCTGCTTCCTTGTCTTACTTCTGCACTGAAGGGTCGGGCAGCTGCTCTCTGTGTATGACCAGGTGAGCATTGTACGTGGCTTTCAGGGCGAAGCGTCGGTTGCAGATCCCACAGCCGTAACCTCTCTCCTTGTGCTGCTCCATGATGTGCTTCAGGTACTCCCTCCCCTTGGCAAACGACAGCTGGAGACGCACACACAGAAGCTCAAGTGTTTGTCTGTGGTTGTTAGTGACAAATAAAGAGATGCGTGCCTCCATGATGCAGGTTACACACTGTAAGTTTATATTACATCATCTGCTCTTAGCTGAGGCCATTACACACCGTTCGCCATAAGATAACTGGTGAAAGAGTAAACATTTTATTTTTTAAATGTGTTTCCACACCAACCCTCTGGATATTGTGTTAGTAAGCGGCTTCAGATCAAGAGTCTGCAGATCTTTAGATGCCTTTCGAGACGAGACCTACCTGACATTTCTTGCAGTTGTACTTGTGGTGCTCAGGATCGTCCTCATCTTCATCATCGTCTTCGTCTGTGTCGTCGCTGTCTCCTGCCGAGATGCCGATTTTCTTGATGAAGACTTCTCTCTCCTGCTCGTCCATTAAGGCGATGTCCTGAAAAACAAAGAGCAGCTCTTTAAAATGATTAAAGTCAAAGGCAGCTAAGATCCAGAGGGCTCTTGGTGATTTAATGAAACACGTATCCAAGGTGCTAATTGACAACCACAGTCACATATATGCTCTTATTTACCACTATTTTCATCTTGCAGGGTGATATTCAACCCTGGGTTGAATATCACCGTGTGACTGAACAGAGAGCTGCACTGACAGCTGCTGATGCTGAGTGGCAGCTGATGAGACAGGAGGGGCATCCCATAAAAATGTGATGCATCAATAACAACATGCTGATTACCACAGCACAAAAGGAAGTGGCAGTATGTGCAGTTAAACATCTTCTGTGCTGTTACATGTTTTCCTGCAGGTCCAGGTTCAGTTACAGACTAAGCTTGCAGCAGGATTCAGGATCACTGCCTCACCTTGAAGTGAACGTGGATGTGATCTCGAAGGACGTCCACGCGGAAGAACTTGCGGCCGCAGATCTCACAGGTGTACTTCTTATCACCGTGAGTCAACAGGTGCTTGTTCATGTTGCTCCTGCAGGAGAACACCTGTGCACACAAACACACACATGCACACACTTTACGCACGTCACTGCACTTGTGGTCACCTGGAAGTTATTTGACCTGCTGCCATCAGGACCATGAGTCTCGGCTGCTGTGCACAGTGCTCACCTTGCCACAGATGGGACAGGGTGATGGCTCCTTCCTGTACTTGGTCCCTTCTTCTCCATTGGCCTCCAGGTCCTCTCTCTTCATGTGCTTTGGTCCTGTCCAGATGCAATATGGTTGTAGTTGAGCAAAGAGCTTGATATTGAAGAAATATGGTGACATGCTTTCTGCTACTAAAACATCAATATTTTGGTCTGCACACCCGTCTGTGACAACTAAATTTACTTCAGTGAAATTGGTTAGGTATTTTTTATATCCAGTCCCATGTTTTTCTCAAAGAAGTTCCACGATTTAATTAATTAGTATTAATTAGAGTAATTAAGGAGGATAAGTATCGAATTAGCTGTTGTGAAGGCACAACTGGTGCAGTGCTCAGGGATGTGGAACGAACTGATGGCAGAAAACTAATCGTAAACAGATACCCCAGATTCACATCTCTTTCTGCCACAATAAGGAACAGGGTTTTTAATCAAACACCTTTAAATATGTATAAAATATCAATTCGGATGTTTGATGATGTTTTTGCAGGATCGCTTATAAATCAGTCTGCATTGCTTCATAACATAATATGATTGATTCTGTCAGGATCTGTTGCCCACAGCTGCTTTAAACTGTGTGAACATCTACAGTTCATTAAATGCAGCATTGTGAAAGCAGCAGGACACATCCTGTATGTTCTGAAATCCATTATGATCTCATTACATTGCATGCGAGTGACACATGATTGCGCACACACACACACACAGTTTTTTTTAAATCTGTGTCCATGGCAATGTGAGGCACAGTATAATTATGACTAAAATCATACAGGATAATTGCGATCATATTGCTTCACCTAACTATTTTCATTAATTTGTATCCGGATTGTACACATTAACTGTAGAAGACAATCCCACACGCTCTGCCCCAGGCTGCAGCTCTGTGTGATCACATGTAGCCCCGCACCATCCACAA
The DNA here is from genome assembly GCF_009819705.1 of Hippoglossus hippoglossus. Lineage (NCBI taxonomy): Eukaryota > Metazoa > Chordata > Actinopteri > Pleuronectiformes > Pleuronectidae > Hippoglossus > Hippoglossus hippoglossus. The sequence continues at coordinate 20,631,436 of NC_047164.1, forward strand.
AACAATATCTTTTCTGTGTCTTTATGTTTATTTAGTTATTGTGACCATGCTCCTCTGTGATTGGCCCACGTGTTGCACAGTACTGAGACCGTGATGAAACTCAACACAAGGTCAATATTTCAACAATTTCTCCTGATAACAAAGCAGCGTATGAAGTAACTTGTGATAGGGCCTCGCTCCCTGCTCGCGTGCGACTCACCCACACCGTGCCTCCTGTGGTGCTCCTGCATCACGTCTTTGCGGTAGAACATCTTGTTGCAGATCTCGCAGGAGTACAGCTTCTCGCCGTGCTTCTTCTTGTGCTTGGAGAGGTTGCTGTTGGTGGAGAAGAACCGCGAGCAGATGTCACACTGGAACGTCTTGTCATCTGGAGACAGAGGAAAAGGACATCCTTGAAAACGTAACATGATAAGACCTGGTGGCAATGTGATCAGAGATAATTTCAATGGGTGACAAAAAAGCAGGGATGTGATTTAAATTTGAACAAAATCAAAATACAACAGATACTAGAGTTTGTGCTACCTGTCCTGCAGTTGTGGAACTTTAAGGCATTTTCCAGGCGGAAGGATTTCTCACACGTGTTGCATTTGTATTTGTAATCCTGGTCGGGCTGTTGGGTTCACATTAAAAGAAGATATTAGCCAGCGCTGGGAGTAAGAACCCTCGGGGTGGCAGGTTGGGGTGTCACTCACCATGTTCTTGCTGTGCTTGTAAGAGATGTGCTGCTTCAGACTCTCCTTGCGGCTGAACAACTTGTCACATTCATCACACTTGAACAGTTTATCACCTGCGGGGGAATACAAGAGAGACACTTAAACACTTAGCTCCCAAGAAACTTTTATTAGCCTGGGAACCGATGTAACTGGAGGCACGGCCTGGTGTTGGCCCGTGTATGCATGTGTGTGTGTGTGTGTGTGTGTGTGTGTGTGTGTGTGTGTGTGTGTGTGGGAGAATGTACAAAATAACATTTGAAATAAGAGATTTTCCCTCCACTTGATGGGGGGGACTTACTTGGGAGTTTCTCTCCACATTATCAACTTTTAGAGCTGAACAAACAAAAGAACATTTTGAAAGATACCTTTTTCCAAGATATCTCTAATATAGAATGACTAGAGAGATAATCTAATACTAATATTGATCAGAAAACTACTCCCCATAATACGATATCATATGATAAGTGACGTCATGAAGAAGTCACAATGAGGTATCTCTGAATCCTATAGGACTATAGACCCAACACCCAAAATAGATTTAAGAAATAATATAATAATTATAATATGTGACATCATCTTGACATTATATTGGTTACAACCAATAAGATCAGAGACATAATCGACATCTTATTTAGACGAACCACTGATTGTCAATATAGCAGTGTTCAGATCCACAGTGAAAGGGGGGGGGGGGTAGAGAATAGGGAATATTCCTACTCCCTGTTCAGGGAATGTCAGTTCAGTGGACTTCCCATCACAAATTCCTCCACTCGGAAAACATCCTGCTACATCACCTTCTCCGTGTGTTTCCCTGGTAACGTAAACACATCGGATACCTGTTGCTGCTACTGTGGAAAGATAACGCCACACTAGGGCTGCTGAAATAAAATACAGATTATTTGGCCTTCTGAAAAAAAAACTGATGCCAAAACTGATACTTGTGAAAAGAAATTAATTTGATGATTTTACAAGATGTACGTTGTCATTATGAAAAAATATATATGTTCTGTTATAGTGTCATGTATGAGGGCTGTGCTGAACCATGTGACAAGTAGCTAATGTTAAACTTTGTTTTGATTTAAATTACACTGCTGTGCTAATTTAAGCTTGCTAAGAGCGTTTTTGATGTTTTAACCACTTATATAGACATGTAAATAATTATACCGTTAGTTACAACAGTACTTACAAACATATGTAAACTCCTTTGGGATCTCCATAATAATGTGTGCTTCGATCGTTTAATGGCTGATCCACTTGCAATTTCTTTGGTTTCTTTTAAGCGCTCCATCGAGGCGCATTGACTGATGGGTATTTTTTCTTGTCAGCTTCTGGCGAACTGATGAACTGTTCAGTTCTTCCCTGCACAGTTCCCTTTGAACTGAGCATGATTGCTCCCTATGGGTAGGAATCTCACTAAAGATGGCTGAATACCCTGCGCAGTCCACCTCTCACTACTGGGCAATTGGAACGCACCCTTTTTCTAGGTCTCATTCATTCACAATCTTTTACTCTCCCCGCCTTTTCTTATCAGCTGGCTGTTGGATGTTTACAGTCATCCAATCAGATTTGGTCATGATCTTTATCAGCCAATCATGTTGTTGCAGTCATATTTTAATCTATTCTCCTCTCTTTCCCTGAGTTTTTCATCTCATCATATCCACAACATTTTGTTGGTCCCATCAACCAGCATCAATATCTAGGCCCCAGGGTTTTTTCCTATACTATGCAGTCACATCCCCTTTCAATCTTGATTACATCACAAGGCATCAGTTTTATTTCTTATTGTGCATGTACTGTAGATAAATCTTCAAATGAAGTCTCTCTGGAAATGATGTCATTATAAAAGTTGACATTAACTGACTAGGATAAAAACAAGGCATGTGGCAGGTATGCATCGCCTCTCCGCAGCTTTTCATTTAAATTGTGTAATTTTGCAGAAAAAGAATTGAATAAGTTTAACACTCTTTCGAAAGCTAACGTTGGCTTTCCAGATCTCCACGTACCATGAGATCGGATGTGTCTGTTGAGGTTGCTGCTGTTCTGGAAGACCTTATTGCAGAGGGAGCAGCGGTACACCCTCTTGTGCTCTCTGACTTTGTGTCTCTTCAGCACAGCTGCGCTCTCTGGAGCACGCTCTGCTGCTGCCCCTGAGGCCACCGGCTCGGACGTTTCCACCGGGGGCTTCACATCTGCACACATCAGGCAGAGAGAAATGTGTCATCCTGCGGTGATATATTTACCATGTACACATTCTTAGCTTAGCGTGTTAGCATACCAACATGTATTATTAGCACTGAACCCAAAGAGCAGCTGAGACTGATACATAACTAGTCTTGCAGGTATTTGGTTCATAAACCTGCTCCCTCTTCTTCCATTCCAGGCAGTGATTTGCAACATTTTCCCAGAATGCCATTTGCCAGCTTCCGCAGAATGTGCCTAAACCTGCTGCAACTTGCTGAGCTCAGAATGATGTCATACACAGCACATGTAAATTGACAGTGATGGTGACGGTGTAGAGAAAGGAACAACTTAAGAGGGAATAAAGTAGGAGCTGCGTGTGTTACATTAACCATAGTGGAAGAACTAGTTATGTGGTGATCAGCGTTGATATTGTGGCTACAAACAAATAAATGTACGGACACTGAGAATCATACAAATAAGTTTGATTCATTGTGAACCCGTCACTGGCAGTCGGTCCTTTATGAAATTAGCGCCGACCACTTGTGATCGGATCACTCAGGACGGATGTTTAAACCAGATCTATAGCAGCTTGCTCTTTCATGGGCCGACACAAATCCTGTTGTTTACTGATTTCAGATCCTTTACCACTGTTCAAACATCTCTCAGCATTACATCAGACACGTTTTGTAATAAACTGGTCCAAAATATATCAAAAGAATATACTGTAAATTCTAAATTGTTTACTCAAACCTGGCCGTTTGCTCTCACCTTTGTTTCTGCCTGCCCCAGGCCTGCGCCCCTTAGTTCTCCTTCCTCTGCGGCCCAGCTTTGGGACCCGTTGTGCAGCGGGGGGCCGGGGCTCCTCCTCATCAGGGCCCACCAGGCTCTCTTCTTGGGGCAGGTGCGGGTCGTCTGGGAGCTCACTTAGTGTGTTCACCTTGTCGAGGTGACTCAGCGTGTTGCCTGTGATAAACAGAGGGAATAGAGGATTCAGAAGGAGAATCCCTGACACAGCATTTCCTCAGTAGAGGTGTGCCGAGGGTCTGATTTTTACTCCTATTGGAGTCAGTATGGAGGAAACACAATCAATTACAACTGAAAGCTTGAAAAATATAGAATTTCCCTAAATGTAATTGAAATAAGAGTAAATATTTCTAAGAAGCAGTGACTGAAGTGATGGATGTTACGCTGACCTGTGTTGGGCTGTTCAGCCACTGACGGCACGTGACCTCCACTATTCTCCGAGGTCTCTGAGTTAGCAGATAAAGACGTCACATCTGAGGAGAGGAGACAAAAACTATAAGATACTTTTCACATTGTGGCCTTACTAATCTACCAACAGGGGCTGTAACACCATCTACCTTGTGGAAGTGCCTGAAGTGGAGGCTTCAGCATGGGCTTCTCCATCTTCTTGGCATAGAAAGCTCCGTACCAGACCCTCAGCTCTGTGCCCGGAAGCACATCCTGGAAAACAGACAGCAGAGGCGAACATGAGAACTATTTCCAGTTAGAAAAGACTCAGGTTCAGGACGGACACAGGTACCTGGGAGGTGTTGAAGTACAGGTCATCGTCCTGCTGGTAAGCCGTCAGGTTCTGGTGGTTGTGGTCGGCCGCAGGACGCACCAGCATCATCCAGTTGCAGTCTTCTTCACAGCTGGAGTCAAAACACACCACCAGGCCATCCCTCTGGAAGATCTGTGCATTATGGGGAGGGAGGACGTTAATATAGCAACAATCGCACAGTCGCGGATCAAGGACTTTGCTAAATCAGGGGCCAGAAAGGGCCCACGATTTACACAGAGGGGCCAATTATATGCACAACATCCATGAACAACTCCTGATTCAGTAAGATGGACATCAAAGTCATTCATTGTTTACTGTTAACTTTGAAAATTGTGCTTGAAAAATAATTCAGAATTTGTTTAGTTTTTTTGGAGCTTTTTTGAAAAACACAATTTTTCTAAAACTCGAAACAAATGATCTCATTTACTTTTAGAATTGTAAGTGACTACTTTATTGGACAGGACCGGGGCACTTCAGGGACCAATCGGTTTTCAGCGCCTCCCTGGCACCGCTACTGCAATTACAGCTATTCACGTAAAATAAAACAAGCACAAAATGTGTCCACTCAGGGTTCATCAGGCTCCACCTTCAGAGGAAACGCTCCTTCCTTCTCCAGGTGGTGGACCCTCTTAGCCTCAAAGGGGCCAAACCGGGTCCTCTTGACCAGCCGCCGCAGGACGAACACACCCTCCTCCCCATCATCCACCTCTCTGATCTCCAGGCTGTTTGGTAGAGATGACCTGATCCAAGACGGGGACAGTATGTGTGTTATGAAATGGCAATAAACGTAAAAACTCATTTTCTCAGTAGTACTTCACGTGGTGTTGTGTGATCGCACATGCTCCATGATATTTTCTACACCATTTAAAAATAAAATATTTTCCTGAGGATACAAATGTAGCAGTTGTAGAGCAGAACTTAGGGCGCAGGAAGTTACACACTCACATTATCTCTCTGGAAGGTCTAACAACATGACACTTGTAAAGGCTTTGTATTCCCTCCTCTCCCTCTTCATCACATTAAGCTCTCATCAATACATGTTACAGACTTAACTTCTACCCAGGAGTCCTTGTGGTTTATCGCTGCAGATCCAGGATCAAGGCTGCTGCCACATCGTGGATCGTGATCATGGATTATGATTACAACCAGATGGCTTAGATATACAATATGCCTACTCACATATACTATAATACTGGTAATACCTCCATCATTACAATTATCATAACTGCTTCCTTTATCTCTTGTCCTTTTTGTTTTGTTTAAATTCATTAACCATTGATACACATCTTCATTTATTTAAGACACTGTTTTTTCTTATGAATGTTATATTGATTAATTACTGTTTGATGTGCTCTGTTACACGCAGCCTTTATTGCACTTCTGTCCGTCCTGGGAGAGAGATCCCTCACTTGTGACTCTCTCTTAAGTTTCTACTTTTTTTTCCTTGTTTGTATTGTTTCTCCTCAATCTTTTTCTGATTGTTAAGGGCAGAGGGTGTTGCACCTTGTTTAGCCCTATGAGGCATATTGTGATTTGTGAATATGAGCTATGCGCATCAAATTTTATTGATTTTCAAACGCCAGAGCCCATCCATCAGCCTCCGAGGTCAGCATCATGTTTGAGGACACCCCAGCAGGCCTGATGTCAGTACCAGACATTTTTAGAATATTATAGCTTCTATGGATGGATGATCTCAATAGTTTGGTTGCGCTTTGGAGCTGCCACTCACTCACCGAGCTCGGCTGAGGACGAAGGAGTCCTGGACGGTCACCAGTGGTCCCAGCTCAGGACACTCTGTGTCATGGTACTGGCCACATTCCTCGCACCCTGTGAACACACATCACACCTGTCATCACAGCCTGCAGGACACACACACACACACACACACACACACACACACCAAATGAAATTCATTCTTTCAGGAAACTCCTATGAAGGCCAAATCACTACAGTTTTGTTGTTTTTTTTTAAACTGACAACATTCAACCTATTTTCAAACCAGTGCAAGCAGCAGAGGAAGTACACCCCCCCGGTGATTGACAGGACACAGGGTGAACATCCTCATGCACTTGGCACTGCACATCAGAATCTGACACACACACGCACACGCACACGCACGCACACAGAATGACAGTTGGATTCATACTCACAGATGAACTCATCTGGTGTTTGCTCAGCCATCACTGGAACCTACAAACAGGAGAAGCTGCTTTATAGGTGCTCATGAAACGGGATCAGGACAGTGAAGGTGTGCAGTGATATGAAGGGACTACTTTAGACTGGAGCTAACTGAACTTCAGAGCCTGTTTAACCGGGGACACCTGAATGCATCAGGCCGCTGTCACCACACAGCAGCGCGTTACAACAACATCAAGTGTTTTGTGGTGCGCGGCCACACAGCTGGAGCGTGCATGTTAACGCGCGCAGTCCGTGCAGGAGACGGGATCCGGGATTTGAATCGCTCCCAAAGTGTAGCCGGGTTTTAACTCCGATCTGAGCGGCTTCGCTGCACTGTAACAAAGAACAGGCGGCATGGCGGATGGACCGGAGACGCAAACCTCCAAACCGGAGTCGAAGCTCTTCAGCGGGCAGCGGAGCGCGGTGGAGGCGGCGCAGGAAGCCGGGGAGCGGACAGGACGAAGCGGCTGCAGCTTCTCTACAGGACCGCGACGGCGTTCGGGAGCAAAGCGACGCGTAGTGAGAGGAAAAGCCTTTACCTTCCCTGCAGGAGACCCTTCATTTATCCAGTCCTGACTCCGGGTTCCAATCCGCTCCAGAGACGGCGCAGGACCGGAAACCAGCCGCGCCCAGTGCATTATGGGGACTGTAGTCTCACAGTTCACGATATGGTAACAGCGGCACCAAACTTGAATTTGGCTATAACCGATTGTATAATAATAAAAAAATTATAATAATGTTAATAAATAAACAATTCAATTATGAATAACATGAACAATAATACATTTACTTCATTTATAGAGCACCTTTTAAAAACAGTTACAAGATACTTATATATCATTAGTATTATTATATTGATAATTACAATAATTATTATTAATAAATAGTTAAATTATTAATAACATGAATAATAATACATTTACTTCATTTATATAGCACCTTTCAAAACAGTTACAAGGTACTTATATATTAGTATTATTATATTGATGATAACAATACCTTCCTATAATGTTATTTGTTTGAGCAGTGGTAGATATTGGCTTCACTGACACAACATAGATAAACCCTAAATCTTGACTGATTACAGTGAAAGTTATATTGCAAAAATAACCAGATTTTAGGATGTTCACCAAAGTTAGTTTATAGTGTCATGGAGACCTCCAGAAAGTTTGATCTTTGTTTTTTGAGTTGTCGAGATATTATTTATCTGAAGTGGCATCATAAGTCCTTACAATGTTGAACAGCAGTTAGGGATCAGTGCCTCGTCAGGCACATGCAAATTACTTATGTACTAGTTTGCTCCCAGGTCAATGGATATTATCCTCAAAGACATACATGTGAATTTTTAATTGAAACAAAATGTTATAGGGTTTATTTTCAAATTCACTGTAGCTGTTATACTCACTGATAATGATTATATTGAGGATAACATACAGTTTAGATAATTATGCAGCAGGGAAATAGCTTGAAAACAATATGGAAACAATTTCTCTGTGACGTTATGTTTAAGGACATATGACCAGTCAAAGTCACATAGGTTTCTCATATGATTAAATCAGCACGCCAAATATCAACATCTGTGATGGTGCGCCCCAAAAATGTGATGATTTTACACAATGACCTGAGCAAAGGCGTCTTAAATTTAGGCCATTGATCTTCATTACGCTGGCTGACCTCACCGTACAGCACATTAAGTATGGAAGCATTCTCCAGATGCCTCACTTTAAAGTATTAATACATTAATGTGAACATACTCCACTACAGATAAAAGCCCTGTATTCAAAATCTGGTAATCTCATTAAAACTGTATAAGTATTACCAGCAACATGTACTTCCATGTTATGTATGATGAAACCACAAGCCATGATATATTAATGTGTAAGCACCACATCTGTTGTAGTTGGCTGAGGTGGAACAAATTCTAACCAACAATTCACCCTCAGTAAAAACATCAGTCTTATGAAGCCACGTCTGTCTGTAACTAAGTCGAGGGCATTAAGAATATTTCAAACTAAAATTTCAATAACTGTTTCAGACTACTGATTCCTATTTCTCAGGAGTCAATACATGGCATACAACTTTGCTTATTGATGTTAGCGTTGCTTTGTTTTTATTGGGCTATACATGCAATTGTTAATTAGCTGACTCAGTCATTACTTTCTGCATGCTAAATGACAAAATCCAATCTAAAAAAACACATTTAACTTATAACTGTTAAAAGAAGTTCTCGAAGTGGATGTCTGTATCTTTAAACAAGAATAAATTATGTAATTTGCTGCATTAGAATTATCTGAAAATTTTTCTACGACACATGGTCTCTGTTTATTGATTTAGAAAATAAAACTTTTTGGAATAAATTAAAAACTAAAAGAACTTATTTTCTTTCTACACTACTTGTTTTGGAAGATATTAGTATAAATGTTGTGGAGTAAAATGTATAATTCCCTCTGAAATGTAGTGGAGCAGAAGCATCATACCATCAAATAAAATTGTCGAAAACACAAGTACCTCAAAAAATGCATTTGTTATTTTCGACCAGCAGTGGGACAATGTTGACTCTTTATGAATGAAAAGCCACTGTAAATTAACAGAAGTAAAAGAGCATATCCACATGTAGTGATTTACATTAGCAAAGGGCGGACTCCAGCACAGCCGCGACATTCAACGTGGCACCACATTCTCAGTTATTGCTGAAAATGAAAATATGTATAATAGCTGCAATCCCTGCAGAGAAGTGACTGAGGCTCTGCAGCGACAGTGAAGTCTGTGTGCACAAAAAACAGATGCCAGTGAAGAAAACATCAGGAAGCAGTTTATTAATCACAGACAGCCCTACTGCTCACTGAAAGCTAAACTGCACCCACAGCTTGCACGAAGCCTGAAGCAACGGCTCGGAAGCTGAGCATGATTAAAATGACCCGTTTTATTTTGACAGGATGTTATTCAGCCTGAATCGTAGCTTTTATATATTTCTATGAACAGAATATGGTCGATGATGGAGAGCAGGCGATGAGATGTCTGCCTTGTAAATACAAGGAGAGCGCAGTCATGGACAGTGAGTGTTTTTAATTCTCAAGTAGTCTTTGTGATGACAACACTCCGTTAACAGATATGTGCATAGGCTTTTTGATTATAGACATTGCTGATGGTGCAGGAACTCGGTGGCGCGCTATCCCAACAGCTCGCTGCCGTCCCTCAGTTCTCTGCTCTCCGATGGTGCGTCCAGCCTCAAGACCACGAAAGTGACACTGAGTCCAAGTGTAGACAAGCCGACGTCCACTTCAACATCCTCAGAATATCTGTAAGGCAATCTGTTGATTCGGATTCTGAGCACATTACCTTACTGAAGAAACAGTACAGGATGTGCAGAAATGTCTTGAATGAAAAAAAATACAATCATTAGCTGGATTAAAACAAATAAAATAAAAAAAAGCAGCCAAATCAATCTGGTTGCTCCCAAACATGTTCACACTTTCTCTTGTTCACGTGTTCAAAGCTACATCTTTTTAAAAAAATTAAAAGAGAGAAAGAATAAAGATTTCATTCAGATGAAATGCTGGATTGAAGAGCGTAGAAGGAGTTCAATTAGTGCGTAACGCGGCAAGTATGGCCAAATGGAGCATCACAGTCCCTTTTACAATCCTGCTGATGTGTACAGGAGGAATCATTTGGGAAGACAAAGACAAACGTTGCATATATCATTTTTAAATAACCGCAGAGGGGAGGAAACATAAAAAGCTCATAAAAATCTAAAGTTTCACGTGAGCCACAGTGGCGCCGTTTTTCTTTAGATGGGTGGTGGTGAACTATCAAATGGCCTCTGCATAAGTTAATCATAATTAACTTGTAATGACTGGTTTGATATGTTTGTTAAACACGAGGCTTCTGTTTTTAAATCGATAACTTTGTAGAACTTATATGCTTATAACTTATAGCTTTTATATGCAAATGACATACAGCTGTTAATTATTGATTTGGAATAAAATAAGGATTTAAAATGATCTAGAAAAAAGAAAATGTTTGATTTAAATACCCTACTTCATAGTTTTAGTGTCAATAAGTAGTTCTATCACTATCTCCCACTTGCACTAGTCATGCAGTGAACAGATCAACTCCCTTTGTGAATGTTTTCAACACGACTCAGACCTAAAGAAGAGTCTCTAACACAAGAGCAGCTCTTGTCATTGCACTTTAAATAAAAAGGTTTTCTAAAATTGTGCAAATCATACAAACACCGCTCTGCTCTTCGTCTTTGGTCCTGTTGGTCCACCGTAGGAAACGTTACGGTTTACAGCAGGGAGAGCTAACTCTCTATCTTCAGTGAGGTAAAGAGCGATGGCCCGCACCAGTCCCGTCTGTCCGTAACAAGGCCGTAAAAGCACTTAAAAGATTTCAAAGTTTTGCATAAGATCAAATAAACAGAAACATGCAAAATGATATCCTCTGAAATGCCATCAATCCAGGGCAGGATACAGTCATCCACATATGCACACACTTGCTTTTGGTGGAACATCTGCTTCTTGTAGGAAGCACTTATGCAGGATATGGCAGTAAAAGAGGATATTTTTCCATCTGCACAGCTCTCCCATTCACAATGCAGGAGCCCCAGTATGCAGGTTGGGCATTAGGGGGAGTTGGTTAGCCAGGAGGTTTGCCGATGCAAGTTTTAGATGGGGGTGGTGATGGTAGTTGTTGTGGGAGTGACTGAGGTGAGAAGAGAGTGGAGGGGTCACGCATGTGGCTCCCCGACGGAGGTAAAGCCGTTGGTTTTGCTCTTGTTCTTACTCTTGCGGCTGAGCATGCGGCTAAGCGTGGCTGTTCGGCTGGCGCGCTCCACTGCGGCCGGAGACTCTAGGTAGACCAGGTCATTGTGGGACTGGCTCATCCCCGGGTCCTTGCGCTGGTGACGGCGCCGGAAAAAGAGCTTGGCACTCTTCTGTAGGAAACTGCCTGTAGCAGAGAAGCAGAGGACATTAATGATACATCCAGACAAGTGCTGCATTTCAATCTGTGTACTTACTCATACTTATGCAGAGGTGCGTTCACAATGACAACATTAGGTGAGCTATGAATACCTAGTATGTGCACTAAAAACAGTCAAAAGAGAGCATATGTAACAATGGACACTTCTCACCCTCAACCTTTGCCATCTTGGCTACAGACCAAGTGTGATTTACATTCTGCATGACACAGAGGGTACAGTAGTAAGGGCAAGGAAAACATTCACTTTCAAGTCCAGCGAGAAAAGTAGCTAGAAGATATTTTGAAATGTGAAAATGGTCACATTGGGACAACACAGTGGGAATCTGTCGGAATCCCAACACTATATCAGTACAGCACACAGTGTAGTACAGGTGAGTATACTGACGTAAGAAAACTTGTTTGGAGACAGCTGAAGAATCAGCTGTGCAGAACTTAGAAAATTAGAACTTAGAAATTTATATTAGAGAGAACTAGTGGAGTGCCTGTTCTAAACCTTGTTGGAATGGGCTGTTTGCTTGGCCTGTGGTAAAACACCTCTGCCAAAAGTACAAGTTACAGTTTACACCCAAGTCAACTCATATGTAGTAAAGTCTGTATTAAGTGTATTTTGTCATAATAAGAATTTGGATTATTGAGCTATGGCCAAAAAGGTGTTTTGTGAGGTTTCAATGAGTTTGACCTTTCACACCCAGTTCATCATTAGGTGGATGTATGTGCCTAAATGTTACCAAAATAAATTTCCTAAAGGTGTTCCTGAGATATCATATTCATGAGCATGGGGCCTCCAGATGTAGGATTTTTAGGATTTTTCTATACATGTGGATTACTTCAGGTAGGCTGTGAACTAAATTCTATACATTAAAAAAAACGCATATTGCAATATGAGAAGATGTCAGTGATGGTGCCCCCTGCCACATCATAAGTCCTATCATTAAAGTCCAATTGTAAATTCATATAAAAAAAAAAAAAAATATATATATATATATATATATATATATATATCTCTCTAAGTGGGTTTACATTTAACATGTGTAGGATTTAAGTGGATTTATCAGCAGAAATCGAATATAATCTTCACAATGTTTGCATTAGTATATTATCAACTGAAGCTAAGACTTGCTGTTCATTGCTTTAGAATGAGACCTTTATACCTAGTTTGGGAGTGGGTCCTCTTCCACAGTCTGATATGTTGCACTGCCATGTTACATAAAAGGGCCAGTGTATAAGGTTTAGGTGAAAGGGATCTATTGGCAGAAATTTTATACAGAATAATCCTAGTGATGTTTTCACTAGTGTGTTTCATCTAAATCTTATGAATTGTTGTTTTCTTTAACCTAGAATGGGCCCTTTATATTTAAATACTATATATTTACATCGGGAGCGAGTCCTCTCTACGTAGCTGCCATGTTTTTTACAGTCGTCCAGACTGGACAAACTAAACACCTTTTGAGTTTTTATGACAATTGAAGGTTTCCACAGGTTCTCTCTCATGTTTGGAAGGGGAGGGTGAGGGGTATTCACTGCAACATGCAACTTCACCACTAGATGTCACTAAATTCTACACACTGAACCTTTAAGTAGCCAAGAACAGACAAAACAAACACTGACTCTAGAGAAGGCCTTTAGCGTTTTTATGTTACCTGAAGGTCACCATAGATTCTCCAACACATTTTCAAGGGGAGGGGTGTTCAGGTGGTTATAATGTGCAACAATACCAACAAATGCAACACACTGAACCTCTACAATATTCTACACTACTGCTAGCAGAAGCGACACATAACTAGAGTACCAAGAATACTGCAGGTAACTTGTGAAGTAACTTACTCATCCACACATGTGTGCTTAGCACTGCATTCCTCTAAGATGGCAGTGACGATAGTTCAGAAAGGAAATTATGTCAGAGTAGGAAGGAAAGAGAGAAAAGAACAAAAAAGCAAACTGCATCACGACAAAAACATTTTAGTTTTCCCAATAAGTTAATGTTTTCTAAGGATTTTAAGTAAAATCTACAGCATAGAATACTAATACAAAGACCAACAAGTTGACCATCTCCATGCACAGTCACACATGGCTCATCAATGAGTCCCCTCTGTGCCCTCTTACCTCTAGTCTTCTTGCAGTTGGCCTCAGACACACACATGGATAGCGAGCTATGGTTGATTTCCTCTCCTGTCTGGCTCTCCCAGTCCTCTGGGGGCCGGCCTATTCCACTGGGTCCCTCCTGGGGCTCCGACACCTCAGGAGTGCTACTGGCCCCTGATGCAATCGCCACGGTTACATCCTGAGTGGAGCTGCTCTCTGACATCGAGGCATCCATCGCAGCAGCGTAGCCCGCCATCAGAGCTAGCTCATCATCCTGGGACATGGGCGTCTGGAAGCATATTCAACTATTTTTAGAATCAATTTCTAGTAATTTCAATATCAACCACACAGGAGGGTAGGACAATGGCTTAAAAAGCGTTTGTGTAAACTAGCAATCCTCAGCCTCTATGCAGTTTCATATTATTTAAAACCCTGTTTATTAAACAAGTGAAACAGTTCTACTAAAATAAAATAAGTTTAACAGTACGATGCACCAGTAAAGAGTTGCTGAGATCTGGTTGGTGAGTTCATCCTTACTTTGGCGATGCCAGAGATGATGATGGTACTCTTCTTCACCGGGGACTTGAGCTTCTGCTTGGCAGACTGGTGGAGTTGTCTGATGGCGGCCTCGGCCACCGGGTCTGTGCCGTTGAGCATCAGCAGCTCGGTGTCAGACGAGGACAGGGCCTTGCTGACGGTGGTCCCCAACATAGACACCTCCTCTGAAACACGCCGCTCAGACAGCTTGGGCTTGTTGATCACAGCTTTCTGGGCAGGATCTGAGTGGAAGTGACGATTTTTTAACATTTCACAGTGTGCATTGCAGAGGTTAAAGAAAAAAACGCATAGTAATAACATCAACAAGTTTAATTAAAAAGGACATTACATCATAACAGTGAGCCAGCCTGAATAATATCAGAATCCAGCAACCTGTGCAGCTAAATTATATTCAACAACATTATTGTTTTTTACCTGGTCTTCAATGGAAAAGCACTATTTACCAAATCCTTCTATTGTCGAGATCAGCACATTTAAATGTCTGTCATCATGCTAAGACCAAATTGCTAAACCTGAGATGACGTAGCTGTCATTTAGTATTTATAAGGTGTTAAGTATTATTCCACTTGGACATGTTATTTAAATTAGAAATTGTAGGCACTTTAAACTTATTTAGGGACAGAACTTGTCTAATGGTGTATTTGAACAGTTCAAAAGATGTAATCAAGTTTCAGGTACATCATACAGAACTGTCACACCCTCCAGCTGAAATGTATACACATAATAAGATTCATGCACTGTACTGAGGCTCAGTGGTGCTTTGAGCTAAATCCTAATATGTGCACAGTGGTGATGATGTTTAACATGTTAAACAATGTTAACGATTTGCTGATCAGCATGACACACAAAGTGAACCAGAGGCTGAGGGCTGTGTTATATATATTCTGTCCGTCCTGGGAGAGGGATCCCTCACATGTGGCTCTCTCTGAGGTTTCTACGTTCTTTTTTCCCTGTTAAAAGGGTTTTTAAGTAGTTTTTCCTTACTCTTGTTGAGGGTTAAGGGCAGAGGATGTCACACCATGTTAAAGCCCTATGAGACAAATTGTGATTTGTGAATATGGGCTATACAAATAAAATTTGATTGATTGATTGATATAATGTTATGTTATACAGACATTTCTTTGCTAACCATGGTACCGAACAATTTAAATTTATTGACATTAGACTCAAAGTTTTCACCAAAATGGAGGAGCCACCAACAAATCCATCCAGTGAGCGATGTTACTGGCATGGATAAAAATAGGTTTTATCGATTGGAATGGTGATTAAATTTCAAGGGTTATTCATACAAATTGTTTACATTAAGACAATTTAAATACTGAAGATATTTACTGTGAATTAAGTCAATTCACGTGGAACAGTTGTGATTGTTTAGAGAAACTCTGCATTTAAAAAGGGCCAATTATATTTGCAATGCTCAGTGACATTAAAGCATCATCATATTGTATATCAACAGGAATAACAGGCTTGTTGACAATTACAGTGACTCTACAACAGATCTAGTAGCTGCTAAGACTTGAGTGTTGGAATTTCAAATTTGATCTATTGTTTTGGTAAAGGAACTCACATCCATGGAAATGTCAACAAAGAATCTCAGTGCACTATTTAGATTTTCATCTACTGAAACTGTTCAAAATCAGCAGTACTAGAATCAAAATGAATAAATAAAAGAGGTGCTTCTGCATCAGTAGTGTTGAGTGTCACTGTACCCATGTTGAGTCCAAGTGGGAGTGGTCGACCTGGCTTGCTCTTCACTGCGGTGACGGTGGTGACCACCGTGCCACAGGGCATGACCGTTCGGTCCATCTCCACCCTCTTATTAGAGGCCGGGGTCGGAGGGTGCCAGGACCTCACCTCGCTGGGCTCCAGGTAGGTAAACTGAGGAATATAATTCAACACATTAAATACTGTAGCACAAGTGAAAACCTAAGGCACAGAAACAGAATCTAACTCTTTGTATTAAAAAGTGTGATATCCCAGCGTTAACTGGGATGCGGGTGTTACCTCAGTAGTCAGTGATCCAGTCACCGTGTCTTTGGTCATGAGTGCAAATGTTTGCTGTCCTTTGGGATGTTTTTTTACAAGATCAAAAGGCACTGACACCTGACCTAGAAAGGAATCTGACAGAGAGAAAACACACCTGATTTAGTCTTGTAGTGCCAAAGCACATGACAGTCAAAGCTCGTGAACAAAATAAGTTTGTCATCAAAGGGAAGGAGTTTTTCCTTACTCTGTTGAGGTTGTCCATCATTCATCAGCTGAATAATGAGCTCTTTTGATCGTCCATTCAATTCACTGGTGAGATAGAAAAATAAAACCATTTATAGAAAAACAAAAGACGAACTCCATCTCAAAGATCGTGGTGGTTTGCAGACTTACAAGATAAATGGCTGGTCCCAGGCAGGATTGGTTGTGTTCTTCAAAACAGACGTGTTAAACCTCTGTGGAGGATCATCTAACTGCAGTACACACAGAGGATTCATGCTGCCTACAAACACAACAAAAACAGCTCAGTTTGCATCACAGGAGACAAACAGTGTGTGTTTGTCTGAGAACTAACAGGAAATTCCATTAGTTCTTCATGCCAAAGTCTTTTGACAGTTGATTAAACCAAATCTGCTTTTGCATGATTACATTTTGCTACGGTCACTTCCACAGCTTCACTTTAATGGACAGAGGGAAATTCCACCCACACTGCGTGTGATGAACTGTGTATATGTGAGACCACATTCACAAAGTAAAGGCAGATAAAGTCCATTTATAAGTGAACTTTATCAGCCACAGGCACTTTCTCCTAAGGAACGCATCAGCTTAAAGACAGGAAGTGTCAACTGAAGCGAAGTATAGAGGAAGGAAAACAGAGTGTGATGCTGTGTCATGTCTCTGCTGCACAGTATCGACCAGAATACTTAAGAAGACACTGACTCACAATTAGAGGGTGACTCATCACAGTAACTACCAAAACAAAGTTGTTGGAGACGATGTTGTTGTCAAAGACTTAAATTAAATAGCCTCTTATCAGCTGATAACATGTTTTCCTCTCGTGTCATGGCCGACAACACCACAGTGCTTTGTTTTTTACGCTCATCATAAGTGAAGTTCCCTTTTGTGCGGTTCCGTCGTACCACCATGCTGGGTGGGGTGACACTGATGTGAATTTATTATGAACATGATCAGCTTTGACCAGTAGATTACCACCTCTTACCCTTAAAACTACAGGCAGAGATAACCCTTCCCACAGGCAAGCCGGATGTATTTATCTGTTCCATGTTTGACTTGTTTGTAGTTTTAGTACTGCGTGCTAATATCTACAACCCTCGGGAGACATTACAAACTAAACATGCAGGCAAAATAGTTCTCTTAAAAAACATTTTACAGCACAATGGAAGTATTTATAAGGTGTTAAGGATCACTGACACAGTTCTATTTACCACTTGGACATGTTATCTAAATTATAAATTGTAGGCACTTTAAACGTATTTAGGGATAGAACTTGTCTAATGGTGTATTTGAACAGTTCAAAAGACGTAATCAAGTTTCAGGTACATCATACAGAACTGTCCCATCACTCTATGGATTGTTTTGTTTTTGTTTCCAGGGGGTTTGGTCCCAGCTCCAGCTGCAATTTATACACATAATAAGATTCATGCACTGTACTGAGGCTCAGTGGTGCTTTGAGCTAAATCCTAATATGTGCACAGTGGTGATGATGTTTAACATGTTAAACATTTCCTGATCAGCATGACACACAAAGTGAACCAGAGGCTGAGGGCAGTGTTATATATAATGTTATGTTATACAGACATTTCTTTGCTAACCATGGTACTGAATAATTTCAATTGAATGGCATTAGACTCAAAGTTTTCACCAAAATGGAGGAGCCACCAACAAATCCATTCAGTGAGCGATGTTACTGGCACGGATAAAAATAGGTTTTATCTGTTCCATGTTTGACTTGTTTGTAGTTTTAGTACTGCGTGCTAATATCTACAACACTCAGGAGACATTACAAACTAAACATGCAGGCAAAATATTTCTCTTAAAAAACATTTTACAGCACAATGGAAGTAGCGTTAAACATAATATTATTTAAGTATTTAAGACCTTTTAAGGTCTAAAATTCTGATTATTGTATTTTAGACTTTTTAGAACCCAGAAGAAACACTGGAACTGATCTGCCTTACTATTATAGGAATATTTACATTGATAAAACAGGTGACGCTGGAATTTGTTTCAACAGCCCCATGTCTGTGACGCGGATTTAACAAATGCATCTTTTGTTAACGTCTCTAAAATCCTTTATTTACATCCTGATGTAATGAAGGACACAGCTCAACATTTTGGGAAATATACAGTTTAAATGATAATCCCTGCAGCTCATGTCTTATTAACCTATTCCTTCTCAGTCAGTTCATACTGACCTTACCGATATGGTTGCTGTAGATGGCACAAGTCAGGGAAGTGGAAGGGCCCAAATGTAGGTTTGTGAAAGCTGACTCAGTGAGCTCATGACACAAAGACACAGTTACAGCTGTTTCATTTGAATCTAAATGATGAAGACAAACATCCTACCTGCAGCATCTTCCTCCTGATTGAGCGTCACACGGATGTTTTTCACCAGCAGCTTCCAGTCGTGGGCACGGGGGGGTTTTGGGGGCGAAACCACTTTGTTCTGGGCTTCCTATTGAAGAAACCATAGTAGGTGAAGAAGTGAATTACAATGTTGATCTACTGACTGCACCTGCAGCAATGCAAGCAAAACACTCCCAGGTTTCTCCACAGCACTGTAATACACATCATGGAGACGACAAGGTCTTGGAAAGTAAATCAGAAAAACTGATTTGTCAGTTTATTTGCTGACATTATACTTTAATTGCCTTTTCCTGCAATTTACTCATGTGGTGGTTGTTGTTCTTTCCATTTCATGATGCAAGTTCTGCCTCATCCTCTCACTGCAGTCGTTGACACCTGTTTTGTCATGGGGGAGGCGGGGCCTTTGTGTAATTTGTGGGGCTCCACACAATTTACTGAACAGCCCTATGTGTAAACACGGCGCGGCTCTTTTTAAAGAAAAGGTGGATGCTGCGCTGCCTTTTAAGAGCAGCCTCTGTTTTCCCACTGCACTGTTTGTAGCCACAGGTTTTCGTGTAAAAAGGGCGAGATAAAAGGCTTTTGTGAACACGCCGTTAGGCTAAATGAATATTTGAGTTTGTGTCAATAACTGTCTGTTTACCTTTTAAAATAGTCTGTGCTAAATCTCATGTTTTCATACAGCTGCTGGGCTCATGGTGTCACACCCCATACCATTGTTTTCTTTAAGATCTTCTACACTGATCTCATACATGGCCTCTGTTTTGTTTTTGTTCTCAGTTGCTTGGAGCGTTGGATTTGACAAAACACTTCTAGCTTGAGTCAATATGACAATGAAGAGTGTATTCATAGTCTTCACTGTGAAAAATTTAAAATATAACATTAGTTGGTACAAAAGGAGGGAATATAACCCTGCTGACAGAATGAACTATATCCATGATTTGAATTTGATTTTCATAATGTGGATGACTTACATTTTTTATCTTGAAATAGAGAGGATATAAAGTTCAGACCAGATTAAAAAAAGCAGATGTGTTGATTAGACCATACAGGCCGATCAAGATAAATGGTCTGGTTCAACCTGCTAACTGAGGTTTCTAGTCTGTTCAGTCATCTTAAAACTTTAAATCACATCAGGAGGTGGTACGACTGCAACAATTAGCTTCAACATTTAGAACAAACATTTCCTGGTAAAAGAACCTCAAATGAACGATTTGCATGATTAGTGAGATTTGGCCTCTGGTGAGTTCCGATACACATGATTTTTTTTTTACATTTAATAAACAAAATAATAAGATAATCTACAGTAGTGACCTGAGACTCAGTACTCAGTCATGATCTTTACCTCCTTAACATCACTTAGTATTTTTTATACAAAAAAGAAATGTGTTTCACATTAAAACTGAGTAGCTACTCAAAGAATACCAAGTCCAGTTTGTGAACATGATGCATGGTCAAATTAGAAACACATGACATGACATCATGTGATGACTGTGCAAAGTGCACAGCATTTCTCATGTGAATTTACTCTTCAGACTTTAGAGCTGAGGTTTCTGAAGACAAACTGTCACAATGATTAATTTGCAGAATTTATACACTTTTGCGAAGACTCACTAGCGAAGTTACTTAGCAGGTCTAAAATATTTGTAATAATACTTGAGAAGAATCACAACTATGATGTTAATTTAACTGTGGACCTGTGAGGAAGTATACAGTAGGTTATAGTCTGGTTTGTCACCTTGCAGCATACCATGACCTGGAATATCAGACATACAATACAAACACACACACCCTCATTGTGTTCTTGTGTGGCAGCAGTTAAGACGTCATGCATCAGGCATGACTCCTCCACTCACCTTGATCTCTGAGGCCTGAGCAGGCCTGCAGCTCAGCAACACAGAGGGGCGCGTCACCGATAACAGCTGCCTCAGCTGCTCCTTTATGGCTGCTACACTAGAAGTGTTGGCATTGTCCTGAGAGAGAGAGATGGTGATATTATGAGTCACACATAAAAAGAAAAAAGAAAAAAGAAAAAAAAAAAAAAAAAAAAAAGATTGTGTTAAATGGAGGAACGGCGAATATAATGCCTC
Source organism: Hippoglossus hippoglossus (assembly GCF_009819705.1). Lineage (NCBI taxonomy): Eukaryota > Metazoa > Chordata > Actinopteri > Pleuronectiformes > Pleuronectidae > Hippoglossus > Hippoglossus hippoglossus. The sequence continues at coordinate 20,652,375 of NC_047164.1, forward strand.
CGCGCCGGCAACAAACACAATTTCCACCTGACTTTGACTGCTAAATTTATTTTATTTAACCAGATGGATTCTAAGAGTTTTTACTTAATTCACATCATATGACAGACTAGCCAAAATGTTATCTGGACCTAAAACACCGACAATAAGTGTAAGTGTTTGTGTTTTGTTTGGAGAAACGTTTGACTCGTGTGGACTTGTCAGACTTAAAACAGCGTACAATGAACAGACGCCCTAAAATATTAGCCGCTGGCCCCAGAGATTTAATTATCACCCGATGATAACAGATGGGCTTCGAGAATGACCAAAATGTAACCTGTTGATATCTGATAATCAAACTACAGACTCCTTATTTACGCGACTTAACAAACATGACTATTACCGTAAATCACAGTCAAATTATTTTTGTTTCAGTAAAATACAACAGTTCTCCTGGGTTGTTTGAGAGGGCCCTGAAATTACCTGGGTGAAAGTGGGGGTCACCTGCAGCTTCCCTGTCTCCAGGTGAGACACTCCCCAGCTCACCTTGATCTCATCTTCAGCCTCCTGCATCTGCAGATCAAGCTGGAGAACACAGGAAAAACTCATGATGCCACAGTCATGTGGTTTCACTTACATTGAATATATGGCACTATATTAAATAACTATGAAATAAAATGGATTTTCAAGATATTAAGCAATGCACCAAACATGATGGGTTTCAGTATGTGTTTTAAAAACAAACCACTTAAATGGGAGGGTTTACAGAAACTAAAGGTTTATTGTGGCTCATTAAACCGTTTACATGTGTTGCTCTGGATTTATGATTTCTCACTTGAAAAGAAATCACAGTCTGTTGTTGTGTCATGTCATTTGATGAATACATGTCCTAATACCAAACAGGCATTAAACTGTCACCACTGCACCAGTTCACACAAATTAGAAATAATTCATCCCAGTGGATTACAGTTGTTCATTTGTTGAATAACTTCAGGCAGTGAAGACCGTTCACTCACTCAAAACTGTAATGATTTTGAGAAGAGATGACAACATGACTGTTGGAATCAGTGGAAGTTTACTGGATCATGGATTCAATTAAATTTATTAAGGTTTTCTTTCATTTTCGTTGTTTTGTCCTCAGCCAAGGACATTGTGTTTCCACCTCAGCCCATTTTTTGTTTGCTTTGTTTGATTAAAGCAAGATTACAACTACTGCACGGATTATCGTGAAACTCAGAGGAAGGAAGCACACTCAGAGAAGTACACATTCAATTTTGGTGCAGAAATGGATCAGGGGACAGATCAGGGCATTTTTCAACATTTTCACAGTTTTTCGGAGAATAGTTCCTTAATCTTGATGACAAAAATAATTAGGCATATTAGGGAAATGATATGTATGTAATTTGGTGCAGCTTGATTGATTTTTAAGAGACGGTTGGGCCTTGGTGCAGGTAGGTGCTTTGCTCAGTGCCATTATATTATGAATCTGCCTTGTCTCTGAAATCATGTTCTGCACACTATGTTTAATAATAATAAAACTTAAAACTAAAAAACACTTCTGCAATTGTCAACACCATACAGTCTACAACAAGCATATTACATCAACGTCACAAACACAAAGAGGATTTCCTAGAGACGGTCAACAAGATGAACATAAACAACAGGCTCATCTGAGAGAGAATATGAAACATGACAAAGGAAGATAGAAAAGAGTGAGATAGCAAACAGAGTGGGCCATCCTGCCGCAACATGCCTGGATTCCAGTGTAGGACTGAACAGCTCCTTAAATGATGCCAAACATAGACCAGATACAAATAACACTTACAAGATATCAGAGGCTGCATCGATATGAACTGGATCAAATAAAAATTAACTCTCCATCCATATGAATTGTTGCTCCCTCACTGCCAGCTAAACACTCATCAAAATCACGACTGTTTGCTGTCCTGGCTCCTAAATGGTGGAATGAGCTCCCCATTGACATCAGGACAGCAGAAAGTCTACACATCTTCCGCCGCAAACTAAAAAACACACCTCTTCCGACTATAACTTGAATAAAATTTGAAACTAACAATTTAGTTGCACTTACATGTAAAAAAAATGTAATTGAAGAACAGAAATAGTTTATGAAGGTAACTGCCTTCACTTCATATATAATCCTTATAAAGAGACCGTCCATTGACTCTGTTGTGTACTCATACAACAAATATGTAAAAACAGCATTTACAAGTCAGATGAGTACTGCCTTAGCACGACACGTGTGTAAGCTCATCACATGAAGTGGGCCATGTGGTGCAGTAGTGTGTTAAAGGACACATGTACAGGGCATACTGTAAATGTGTGGGGCTTATGTCGCACATGTCACTCCACTCATAACATAATGAGCCAGGAGCATTCTAGCCTGGACCTCTGTGGAAAGCTAACAAATGCACCAGTGGATGGAAGGAGGCGTTTGAAAAGGCTTTATGACTTTTCCAGACTAAAATGGAAACAACGAGAGTGAAAAGGGGACAAGCGGCTTCCTTTATGTTCCTGTGACAACAACTGATCCACAACCAAAACAAAAACGCTCCCACTCTAATCCTGACTTAGGCTTTGTAGCCTCTCACTCTGGTAGTATTTATGGCACAATGAGCTAAAGAGTTGTGACAAGCACCTTATTAGTGTAAAAATAGCCTTAATACAATTGGGTTAACTTGTATAGCTGCTTGTATCCATACATTTAACACTGGACCTAAGAAGTCAGGTAGGTTAAAAGTCAACCACAACCCTAATATGTTGTATTCATTAAATGTCCAAACACATCCAAGTCCAAGGAAGGAAGGGTGTCAGTGAAGACCGCACCTATTTCTGAAGAAATGAGGGCTGTCTGATTTGAAGATGATAAATCAAATAAATGTCTACAATCTCTGGAAAGCGACAAAGAGTCATTAGTGTTTTGTGACATAATTTTAAAGCTTCACCAATCCTGTAAAGACCCACTGACAAATGTAGAAGTAGACAAAGTGGGTCTTACTGGAAAGGGGCCCGATAGTGATTTAAATGACGTCTTCAGGACATTTGCCATGCACAGAAAGAAGCCCCAACCATTTAATCTAATGCTGGTGCCAGCAAACATCCAGTGCCGGGCAGCAGCACATCATGTTTAATAAAATCTAACATTAAACTAAACCATAATGACTGCCTGAAGGATACAAGTCTTTTCTTCTGATGCCTCAGTGACAAATGTTGCACAAATACGTTTTTTTCTTTGTATTCATTACTTAAGTATGTAGAGCATTTACCTGCAGCTCAAGTGGAGCTATACACACTGTGTATGTACGAGGATCTGCTGTAGCCATGGCTGACAATGCCGCACTGAGAGAGAACTGAAGCTTCTCCCCAACAACGCTGCAGCAAGTGGCCTGTTGGGAAGACAAAGTGAGACATTAGTGTTATGTAAATCTACTGAGAATGTAAGAGCTACAGCAGGGCCAGCATTTGCACAAAGTTGAACCATGTGTTGACTTATGTATGTAAAATATGACCTATGAAAACAACTCAAATAGGAAGGGAAGAAATTTGCGCTGCACAGGTGCTGTGTGTAAAGACTCACTGATAAAACATTTATGTAACCGTGTGTGTAGATTGTTACACAAGAAACATATGTTTGACATAAAAAGACAGAGATAAAAGCAGTGAAAGCACAACAAATCCAAACAGGGGAGAACATCTGTACTGGCTTCTCAACAGATTCAATAATGTGTGAGAACAATAGATCACTTTCACTGCAATGGAACACAAGTTCACAGAGTAAATTACCACACAATGGTACAGTCCTCTCTTAGTAGAAACACATTCATTCAGTGCATTCTTTCTGATTTCAGGGTAGAGAGAATGGGTTTGTCCAGTTTGGTGTAAATCACTGTAATGGGAAACCAGGACATAAACATAGGTGCTGCTGCATTCCTGTCTGCCTGTTCCTCCTTAGTGCTGACCTTGACAGATATATAAGCTTCTTAAAGCACACACACACACACACACACACACACACACAAGACAGCATGTCGGTAAAAATAAGCCTCTGTTCATTAAACTCCCCACATTCAGCGACAGAACACCTGGTATTTTGCACCATATCATGATGATCACAATGGAAGAGCTGAGTTTGCATGGAGAGCTCAGCAAAGCCCACCCCACGCCAGTGACACAGAGCAATTTGTCCCTATCTGACCTCGCTAAAAAATGAAAGCCTGATGGTGGCAGTTTGCTTTACGCACATTCTGCTGCATGTTGGCACATAATGTGTTTACTGTTTAAAAACTAAATGCAAGAATTGTGTGGTCTCTTTCAAGGATCATTTGCATCTCGGTTTATGTGATGAGCATGTGGACCCCAGAAAAGAAATGCACAGCATATTATCTTGCCAACTGGAAAATATTGGGGGTAATGTCTGTACCAAAGCTGAAGGGTTAATGAGTTAGTGTTGATCTAATGCAGGCCATAATGCAGCACTGGTTGCGGAGTAGCTCCCTCTCAAATGAATTAGGGGATGGCAGATTGATGTGAGGGACAGGCTTTGTCAACAACACAAATAAGGAAATTAAAAATCTATAAAGTGTCTGCAGCTATGATCCAATTCAACAGTGAAGCGACCATGGAAGACAAATGAGCATTTTTCCAAACACAACATACTCACTCAAACAAGAGCACAGCCGATCTAGATAACTCCCAGAACAGTATATCGATTGATGACACAAAACGGCCATAAACATGAAGCGAAAGCCCTTGCGTTGCATTCGTAACACACTGACTTTAAGAGTAAGTGTACCTGGCTCCTGGAAGACTTTTTGAAGCTAGACACACGGCTGACCGTGAGCTCTGACGCTTCAAGATCATCCTCTTCAAATGTCAACAGAACAGCACCCTGGTGAAGAGGAAGAAGATTTGACAGATTAGTACAACAACATATCACACAACTCCGACATCAGGGCAATTACGTTGTTGCCAATGAATCAGCATTGATCTGGGCTGTCATGTATCACATTGGCATCTGCAGTGCGTGTGATCCCACTGAATAACTCTGAGAAATAGAAAATGAAACTGCACACGATCCAGGGGGGGTGCATTGAGAATTGGACAGAGAGTGACAGGGCTGATGTGTCCTATGTCGAAGGATGGTGTTGACATGTGAAGTCTTCAGAGGCTAAATGTATGAGTGTAGATGGGGGTGATCTGTTTACAGGCACTTCCTCAGACAATGTGCTGTCTTTATTGAAGTCACCTGCCACACACACACACACACACACACAGAGAGGAGCGGTGGCTCTGGTCATGAGACTCACCCCACGCTTCCTCGACTCCTCGTTCAGAGCCCCGCACCAGGCTCCTCTCCATTGACTCTTCCAGCTCTTCAGCGACAGCGCCCATTTCAGCAGCGCGGCGGCTTCCTCCTCCGTCGCCGCATTGCCCTCGCCTGTCCTCTGCTTGTTTCCCACAGCCCTCTGTTGGAAGTACTGGACGAAATACGCCACCAGAGTGACCAGGGAGGCGACGAACAGCGTGACCATGCACAGCCACAGCGGGTCCTCGAAACCGAAACGTGAAGTGGCGCCTTCCAAGTCGGACATTCTTTGCTGGATGAAAAAACGACGAGCTCAGCTTAACACACCTCCTCTGGGAGACAACCTGGAAACCTCATAGCATGAATGTGCTCCTGGTCACTGGAGGCAAACTGAGCACAGCACCGCTCTCAAGTCCCTGTACACGCTGTGCTTATTGTCCCTCATGTTGCAGAAGTGGAAAGCAGCTACACAGCAACGCGCATCGCCCGCAGACACCCGGTGCTAAGGTTTCTAAAGGGAAACTCGAACCCACCAGCAGAGGAACATCCCGTCCTCCACTCATTGAATATGCTCGTTAGCTTAGGGAGCTAATCTTCGCCTCACGTCGCTTTAACTAGCTGTTCCTCGTTAGCCGATAAAGTTTACCCCCCGCAACAAAAAACGACTTATTTCCAATGTTCAGCGGCTGAGTTCCAGCGGACACCATCCAGACAGAGAGAGACGAGCCCCGGGAAAGCATCCCGGGAGCGGAGAGGGCAGTCGCGGCCGCTGGACTCGGTCTGACTGGACTGAAGTTTCCTATTGGAAACGGATATGTGGCACAAACTGTAAGTCCCAGAATGCACCGCGACGGATGCGAAAGTTTGTTGTTGTTCGGGTAGAAGCGTGAACCGAGACTTACTCAGGCTGAAATTAGTCCTTTAAATTACTTGCTTTAATCTGGAATAATATTTAGTATTTTATTTGTTTGATTAATTACTGCGTATAGAAAAACGAACTATAACGACTATATAGAGCTACGCGGCGTGCCGTAGATGGTGTGACGTCATGGTTAGCGCGTCATGTTTGTAGCAAACAGCTAGCTAGCTGCTGCTATGTACCTGCTATCACTGCTCAGAAATTACATTTAGATCGGGTTCCCTTTCATACGTTGTATTTAATTTAGAGATATTCTGTGTTTTAGTCCATCGTGACACGTTGTGGAGAGAAGGGGCCGCCCGTCAGGAGAGGTAAACAAACTAGCCGAGCTGCCCTCAGTAGCCATCACCTCCCTTCTCGTGTCGTCGCTTGTAAATGGAAACATCTCCTGTTCCGCAATGAACTGTCGCTCGGAGGTTCTGGAGGTGACAGTGGAGTCGAGGCAGGTGGAGGAAGCCATGCTGGCTCTGCTGCACACCATCTTAATGCACCGCAGCACCGGGAAATTTCACTACAAGAAGGAGGGCACCTACTCCATCGGTACAGTGGGCACACTTGACTTCGACTGTGACTTCATCGACTTCACCTTTGTCAGAGTGTCCTCAGAGGAGCTGGACAGGGTGATCAGGAAGGCTGTGTCTGAATTCAAGGTAACTGGTGATTGTGACATGCTGTTGTTTGCTATAATCCATGGCTAGGCCTGTAATCTCATGATTTTATGACATGTTTTGGTTACAGGATGCTTTGAGCAACTCTGGCAGCGACGGCATGGGGCAAATATCCCTCGAGTTCTACCAGAAGAAGAAATCTCGCTGGCCTTTTTCCGACGAGTGTATTCCCTGGGAGGTGTGGAGCATCAAGGTCAACGTTGTCAACCTCGCCAACGAGCAGGAGAGACAGATCTGCAGGGAGAAAGTGGGCGAGAAGCTGGGGGAGAAGGTGATCAACGTGGTTGAGGTCATAAATCGCCACGAGTACTTGCCAAAGATGCCCACCCAGTCTGAAGTGGACAATGTTTTTGACACCAGTCTCAAGGATGTTCAGCCGTACCTTTACAAAATCACATTTCAGATCACTGACACTCTGGGCACCTCCGTAAGCACCACGATGAGGAGGCTGATTAAAGACACCCTGGCCCTGTGAGGATGCCCCAACACAGAGAAGAGAAAGTTATGGATGACTTCAATCCTAAAAAAATATCTAGTAACATCTGTCATTTCTTTATGTAAAAAAAATTTTTTCAGCTCCACTCCTGCTACAGTGAGAGTGTCATCACTTTTCAGACGTCTCTGCCATGATTCTGGTATTGATTGTACCTCAAGATTCTTAATTACACAATGTCTATTTAATGATATTTAGTTTTTAACAAACTTACCACCATATAGAAATGCAACCCCAGCACATTACACTATATATATATATATCAGGATATAATATGAAATCTGTAAATTATTGTAAATTTCTGACATAAATGTTGATTGTAACGAATGGTATTTACTGTCAATAGGCAAGTCTCTTTAAAACTTAAGTCTGCCTCTGTGAATTCTAACCTTTGAGACTAGAGCAACTACTGGCAAATATTACTTCACAAGATTCAGTCAATAAAAAATGTAATCTGACTACCGTTTTGTGTGTGTGTCTGAAAAAGATATGGATGAGTTTGGGGACACATTTCCTCATTTATGTGAAAACTTCCTTTCTAACATTTTCATGGAGAGTGTGACCTTACACATGGGTAGGACAGGATTTCCAGTTTCCATATTAAAGCAAACACTTCCTAAGTTGACTCCCAAGTTTTCCAGTCAGTAATTGTCGCAGTGGCCCAGAGCGTGATAAAAACATCCCGCAGGCTCAGGGTTGTCTGCCAACAGGATGATGTGTGTGCATTTTCACATCATTAGTGCTACTCTTGGATTAATAAACAAAGTACCATTTGCCACACACTGATGAAACTGACAACTGGGGGGATCATTGTCCGTGTTTACTAGTTTGTAAAGGGAAGATGAAAGCTTAAAAATATATTTAACTGATAAAGTTATGTCTTATCGTAGATCACAGATTAAATTTTGGGACAGAAAAAAATGTCCTTTCACAAGGTAGTCATGTATCATTAGATTTGAGGCTCAATTCATTTCCAACTATATGTAATTTTTACGTTTAAAAAAATACTGAAAATCTAGAAAGTGAATAAGTATTAAGCAGTAGTGTAAATTCAGATCTTCAGTGTTAATTACTGAATGTTATTCAGATTTTGATCGGCAAAGGTTAGTGACTTATTACTCCATTGAAAGAAAAAAATTTCAGCAATTAATATACAAATATGTTTTTTGTTAAACTGCAGAACATTCACTGGTTATAGCTCGTCAAATGTCAACAATTAATACTTTTTCTAGTTATACATAACAGTAAACAAATGTCTTTGGGTTTTTGGACAGAACAAGACATTTGAAGGTATCACTTTAGGCTGTGGGGAATTGTAGTGGACAATTTTAGCCATTTTCTTTTACATTTTAGAGTCAAAACATTTGAAGGAGAAGCCCCAGACTGATTGAAGTGTGACAAAGATCAAGATCATTGAGTTGTTGAAGATCTAACATACATGGATAAAGGTTGTTTGATTACGGTCTAAATTAATGAAGCTAAATGATTCAAACACCACATATGGTTGTACATGTATTCTCCATTGTTACTCTTTATTACAGAAATTAAGCACAAAAACTGTAGAAAAGCCTAAGCACAAAACGACTGCAAATCTCCAAAAGCAACAATAATACAACCGATGCTGATACAAATAGAACAGTATTAATTATTGCAGTGAGAGCACAGGAATACTAAAAAGATAAAACTTTTCTTTACTAACAAAATTGGTACAAAATCGCAGATACAAACACTTCCATATACACAATTCTAGTCGTTTCTGTGAAACCATAAAAGTGTTTCTCACAGGAAATTAAGAGCACTATTTCGCAATACAGAATCTCTCCAATGAATTAAACATCAAAATGCAGCTAGAGTCACTCATTTAGAGGAAAAACAATAAAACAAATTTTGTTGAGCAATCAACATCTTCCAAATAGTATTAATCTTAATAATTTAAGACAATCAGTAAAGCGAAAGCAGAATATACTAGTACGCGAATACAACTGTGGAACAACTGGAATACAATCAAAACACAATCTTTAGTAATAAACTTTTAGGAAGCAGAAACATTCTCTCACCATTAAAGAAAAGAAAAAAGATCAGCCTCTCTCTTCTCCACTTTACCACCAAAAATCTAAATGCCTGAGTTGTAAGTCGTCTGTTGTGCTTTCATGTGAAACAATATCGACAAAGCATTTGAAAATTTGCATAAGGCCACCAAAGCATTGTAAAGCTCGGTTCATTACCACCTGTTCGATTGCACAAATCTATCAGTGTATGAGTATTTACATAACACTGCTAATGCTGCACTGGGGCAGCAGACTTTAGTGAAGCAGGAGTAGAGTCTAATATACACAAATTAATATTAGAACTTTCATATTCATTAACTGAGTTCAACCATATGTTGCATTATGATACTGCAGTGTGCTTTTATCAAAGATGTCTGAAAGTTTGCCCGCTGCGGATATTTCAGATTTCTAGAAGGTGAAGTGATGAGCCAAATACTTGAATGATGTTAATGTAGTATTTAGGATACTCTTAAATCAACCCTGCCCATTATCTTCACTGGTAATATTCCCCATTTTTCCAAATAAGCTGGTCTGAGCACCTTTTTTTTTTTTACACTTGATTTTCTTCAGCAACATTTGGAAACATATGTATTTACCTGTGGAGAAAAAAAACACAATTTTCTCAAATCTCATGACCCTTGATTGCACTGACTCATTCACTTGTAAAAAAAAAATGATTCACCAGACTGACTATGAGGAAGATACAGTGACCTTTCAGAACTGAGTGTAAGCAATTAGTCAAGGCTGCATACTGAGAAGCAATGTTTGAAACCAGAGGGTGTCTGAGGTGAGTCTGATGTGCAGAACTGTGTGTTAGAACATCTTTTTTATACTGAAGGTCAATCAGTCTGAGGCTCAAATATGAGACAACAAATTTCAGAGGAATGCTAAGTATGAAGAAAGAAAACACAAACTGCTGGGCCTAGTCATGTTTTGTTTTTTTTACTTCTGCAGCCTAAAACCTCTATAGCTACAATTTTGGATTAAACCACCCCATTTAACAACGAAAGTGTTAAACAAAGTGCATATTGAATACATTGTTGAGGCCACCAATATTACCTTAAGGGATGTGACTCACATCAAGAGATAGATCTGACACAAAAGCAGAAAAGCACTAATATTTAATTCAACTGCAAGCTCCAAAACTTTAAAGCACTTTTTTCACACTCTGAGACAACAGTGTATGTAGTTGTACCTCCGTTTGCCGACTGGTGCAACTCTGTACCTTGTTATCTCAAAACACCTAGATAGATAAATACTAGTGTACAACTAAAAGAGGTTTGAAACAGATCATTTTGAAAGGAAAATAAACCATTTATGATCATTTCATCTCACACAGGGCTCTAGCACTTGATTGCACATTCACGTTTACACCTCTAATGAGCATGGCCACTTTAATATATGACATTGGAGGCAAGCGAACAAGCTATACATTCAAAGTCTTCCTTTTGTAGGCTGAGGTGTGTTTATTCGGATATTCTGTATCGTCTCTCATGAAAATGCACTGATATTACTGGTCTACATGTGATTGTGACTCTGCTCATGGCTCCAGAGACTAAAGGCCGTCTTGAAGGTCCTGTGACAGAGTTTACACATGTACTGCCTCTTAAACGTCAGGGCAGAGAGAGACGGTGCGTGGTAAAAGAGTGTGTCTGATTCCTGAGTGCCACCTGGATTCTCCATGCTGTCTGACCTTGACAGAGGGCTGTGGCTGCTGGGTTGCCGTTCTAGTTCGGGTCTCTTCGTCTTGCTTGCTGATGAGCTGCAGGGCTCTGGGCTGCTGGACTCCTCGGCAAACTCTGCAGCAGCTGGCGCCGGCGGCTGCGCGGATTTCAGCACGGTGGCCTGCGGAGAGTGGCGCTCCAGGTTTTGAGGAGTCATGGGAGGGGAGGGAGACAGGGGCGAGGGGTGTCTGTCGAACTCTTTGGCTCCAGGTTCGTTTGCAGTGGACATGTGGGACTGGAAGTGGCTCCAAAGGCGGAAGTTGGTCCTGAAGGCTTTGTTGCAGATGTGACAGATGAATGGTTTGATGTGGCATAGCAGCTCCTGGTGTCGTTCCAGGTCTTTGCGAGAGCTGAAAAGATTTCCGCATTTCTCACATGGCCACACACCAGGCTCCTCCAACCCAATTTTGGCAGCTTCTGTATTTTCCATCTCACTCACAGCCTCCTCTAAAGGCTCCTCCTTCACCACCAGTTCGCCATGGTGACCCATGCTCAGGTCCTCAGGCACATAGGATGATGAGTCTTCTGAATCATACATGTATGGCCCTGAGGAGTCACTATAACCAATGTTCTCTCTCGAGCTCCCAGTTGCGAGAGGCTCATCACTGTAATGCTCCTCTATGAGCATTTCAGACGCCTCTTCACTGTTCTCCTCGTGCTTTAGGTGAATCTGGTCCTTCACCGTCATCATGTTGTGGTTGTGGACCTCCACCTGGTGGCGCCATATGCTGAAGGAGGATTTGAAGGTCCGCATACACTCCAGGCACGTCAGTTTCTTGTACTTACAGTGAGCCTCATGGTCCCTCTTGACAGTTGGACTTGAGAATCGGAGGCCACAGTACGGGCATACAGTTGCATGACGACAGCCCCTCTCATGATCGCCCTGTTCAAAGAGTGATGACAGCTTCATATTACAGAGTCTACAGGAGTAAACACCAGTGTCTGTGTTCTTCTGCTGAGTGATCTCATCCTGTTCCTGGTAGAGGATGCTCTCACTTGCTGTGTCCTGGTCAGATTTGTCTGTAGGATGTGTTCTTAAATGCTGTCTGTACTGAGACTGGAACACAAACACTTTCCCACAGTAAGGACATATGTAGCTGGGCCTCAATCTCTTCTTGTTAAGTACTGGAGACTGGAAGCCCTGCTTATTCCTCTTTAGCTTCCAAAGCAAAGCTTTCTTTATTTCTCTCTCCCGCACAATATCTATCAACTTCTTTTGAAATTTTTCATCCAGTACAGAGGAGCTGGAGGACGAGGCTGGGTTTTGTACGACACCATGCTGAGTTTGGCAGTGTGTCCACACTTTGAAGTTTGTATGAAAGCGCTTGTGGCAGATGTCGCAAGCATACGGCTTTTCGGGATTGTGATACATATTTACATGACGATGTAGTCCAGCACTAGACCTGAAAACTTTCAGACAGTTCCAGCATTTGAAAATCTTGTTGTGAGACAGCTCTGCACTGTTCTCATTAGATTCACTGCTGACACTCTGTGGTACTGTTTCTGACATGTTCTCATCAGGTGGGAGGGTACGTTCTTTAAAAAATTTGTTCTTCTTAAAAGGATATCTTCTGTTGTCTGGCCTCTCCTTCCTTTTCCCCAGAGGATTGAAGTCTATCCTGGATCCTTGGTCATAGTTGGTTTGCAAGTCTTTAAGGTTGACTGGCAAAGAATCTCCCACTGTGATCCGGATTATGTCCATGGGGTCTGCGAGTGGACTGCTTGGCTCAGCTTTCACACTGACCTCTCTTTCTACCTGAGTTTCTTCATCACACGTGCTGGGGTACTTTGACCTGAGAACCAGAGGAGATGCTTTTTTTGAATTACCATTATGAGCAGATGTTTCTGGCCCACACACTTTTGATGCCAATTTAACAACCGACTGTTCTCGATTCTGCAGCTCCTTCAGCTCCAGCGTGGGAGAGAAGACTGGAACGGGGCTGTCCATGGATAATGATCTTCGGAGGAGGCTTTTTATGAGTGGCCCGCTCCTGTCAATGGTCTGGCTTGGCTCACTGGCCTGACCCTCAAAGGGCACTTTGGTGTGGTAGAGCTGGTCCTGCTCCTTATTCTCCTCTTTAGTACCTGGGTCAATGTCAGACTGCATCCTTACGTGCTGTATTTCAGCATCACTGAAAGACACAGATGATGTCAGCTGAGGCCTCACAGATGTCATGTGTGATGAATTCCCTTTTAATATGGAGGAGTAAGGATTGGTGGACTTCCTCTCAGCAGCTTCCCTCTGATCAGTTGATTTCCTTTTGATGGATTCAGAGTTCCTGACTGATTCGTGCGAGTTGTGTTCTGATGGTGGCTGAGCAGCCTCCCGAGTTGAGTGGGGAGATAATGATCTCTCTGATGTTTTCCTCTGATAATTTGAGCGAGAGGGATGGGTTGTGTCATTCCGCACCCGGCACACAATGACACTCCTTGTTTGGACATCATTCTCATCCCCTTCAGAGAACGAAAGCCTTTTTCTAGACACACAGTACGATGCATGGGGTCGTGCTGACAGAATGTTGGTAAGGAAAGGGATTCCAAGGCTGTAGCCCAGCTCTTGAATGGCTGCAAGGCTGCCTTTGTCCACAAAGAGCGAGGAGGAGTAAATGTAATTCAGAACCATCTCGAAGGCATCGGGCTCACAGAAGTCCAGGTTTACAACTTTCAGTGACTCTGCATCCATCCGTGTGAACAAGGACTGGAAATACTCACTGCTGGCAGCCAGAACACACTTATGGGCCTGGTACCTCTGGTCTGCCACGACCAGGACTACGTCGCACATCTTGCCCCGTAGTCGCTGCTCATTGAGAACCCCAAACACTGAGAGGGCATGGGAGGGGTTACTGTAATGCACTAGGCTCTCCATGGCTGAAAAAAACAAAAGGGAAAAAGTATTTTATTATAATGCAGGAATGGAAATAAAGATTATCATTAAGTTTGCACTCAACAGATTTGTTGTACATTTTCACAGAGACAAGCATCTCCAGATGATTAACTTGTGGAGCTGATCGGTCAAACGTCAAAAAGAATATGTTCCAAAAAAAACTTTTTCCATGATCTTCAGAATTAATAGAGAAACAATCTGATGCTTATATTGCCCAGAAAATGATTTCCCTATCATATAATAATAATAATAATAATAATAATAATAGTAATAATAACTTTATTTGTATAGCACTTATCTAAACAAGGTTACAAAGTGCTTCACACAAAAGTCCATGGCAAAAATGAAGAATCGATTGTAATAAAAGATATTCTGTTCATGAGGTCATTTGATAAGTGACGTCATGAAGAATTCACAAACAAATGTCACAATTGTGTCATGTATTCAAAAATGCATTTTCCAGGTATCCTGTAGGACTATAGAAATGACCCAAAGCTTATATAGAACAAAAAATGATTTATGATTATATAGTAGGATAATGACGTAATCATGACATCACAATGAAATCAGTAAATGACTACTGCAATAAAGTATTAATGACATCATATTTTGGAGTCAGAAAGTGATGTCATATAGTACAGTAATTTATAATGACATCGTTATGAAATGGCATTATTACAATATATAAAAAAGTGTGTGCACATGGTATGCATCACCCTGCTTATGTTTTTCTTTAATTGATAATGAAAATAATTGCCACGCCGTACTTTAAACACATGATGATCTTCAATTATAATTTTGTTTATTGACGTTGTAAAGAATGTCCTAATTAAAGATTAAATTATATGTTTTTATTTGTACTAGTACTTGTTTATGATGATCACTAGAAGTCAGATGAACCTGTTTCTTTACCCATACATGGTGCACAATGACACACAAGGACATACACTGAGTATGTTTATGGGCCTTACATCAGGTTGGTAGTCAGAAAGCATGAAAATTTAACTCTGTCAAATCAGCTTCAATAACTAATGCAGTAAATTTACATTTAAAGTAAAGACTTTTCACCGCTGAATGTTTGTGATGTCTCCCCCAGATTATCACCTCCTGTTGACATTTACAGGCTTTCGCACCTCGTCCAAAATGAACACAACCTGCACTAATATTATTTTAGAATACAGGACAAGATGGTGAATGTCCCTTGAAACAGATCGTAAAGACTCTATATAAGACATATAATATAAGTCACTTTACTCTATTTTCCTACTGTTAACTGCACCCTCATTACCTCAACTTGTATTTAATTACAGAAGATTATCTTATACTTCGTTTGCTTATTTCATATTTTTATCATATAGTTGCTTACATTTGTATATTTTCCTTAGAAAATCTTTATAACAGGCACAATTTGATTTGATGATGACAATTTTGTAATTTTGTTGTGCTTGCACGATGACAATAATTTTCTTGAATCTTGAATCCACCTTGTGTCTACTGCTGTTAAGCAAAGCATTCTTGTGTTTTTATATGATGTATTGTAAAGGCATTATCATTATTTTAATATTCCGGACATTACTGCAACATGCACCAAGTTACCACTTTAAGAGGTACACCTGACTAAAAGTAATGCAGTCTAATGCAACAGTCATGCAATAACTCTTCTCCTTGAGGAATATCATACTGATAACCTGGAGAGTAGTCTGTGGTGCCGTGAGAACATCCACATGGATAAGGTAATAAGGGAAATGGCATTAGATTTAGGTAAATATACCTAATAAACTGGTAATAAAATATATTTGCATTAAACAGTGGCAACAATTTATTCAAATTGTTGCATTGATTTGTACACAACACAAGTCACAACATAACAAGTACTGAGTAACATGGTCACAAACAGATATTACACTGAGAGGCATCTATCGGGTGTTTACTTTCGAATTCAAATGTACTCTCTTTTCACACATAAAGCACGTTTATTTTGAAAACTGTGACCGGAAGACATGTTGACTACAGTGACAGTTGCTGTAATCGGTTCATTCATTCAGCAGAAACAAACAAGCAGCCTGTGGCCTCTGTGGCCTCTGTCTCTCTCTCTCTCTCTCTCTCTCTCTCTCTCTCTCTCTCTCTCTCTCCCCGTGTGAACCGAGCTCGCAGAGCAGCGGTGATGGCGAGAGCCGCGTCAGATATGAGGAAGTCGAGTCAGGCTTTCAGCATTAGATCATCCATGAGACGTGGCTCCCGTTTCTCAGGACAAATAACTTCTCCAGCCGAGATGTGGCAGCGAGGTCGGAGAACAGCCCGGCGTTTGAGAGCTTTAATGGCCACGGAGCCGCCTCTCCGCCTCCACGTTAACGCTGAAGGTATAATGCTGTCTGAGCGAGAACGGGAAAAAGTTAAGCGCGTTCCCCTCGGTGTGCTCCGCGGTGAACACACGGCGCGGGGCTGACTGACTGTGGGCAGGGAGGGGGGGGTGGGGGGGTGAATTAGCCGCTAAGCCCTGCTGGAAGTGGAGGTTTCTCTTCAGGGTGTCTGGGTTCAGTTCAGAGTCCTGTGCTCCCGACGCGGCTCCGTCGCTGGCTAACAGGTTGTATCCGCTCAGGTTTTACAGCTGCAAAACCCCCCCCCCCCCCCCCCCTCCACCCACCCACCCCCTCCAGTTACGTCAGGGAGGAAAAGGAAAGAAGCTTCTTCTTATCAGCGCTCCGCCAACTGCGTTCCCCGCTGCTGCGTCAAACCTTAAGTTTCCCGGTGTGTCCGCACTTACCCTGCACGTCGTGAATACGCTCTTTCCTCCGCACCGCCGCCACTTTCTTCACTGTTGTGTCGCTTTCTGCGCACTGGTCGTGATTCCATCCATCTTGAATTTGACGTCATCCCACACCAGGGATGAGGTCATCGCAAGGAACGATCGTCACGTGCGCCGCGCTGTGATAGGCTGCGCGGGGAGCAGGAGGCGGGACTAACGGAGGAGTCGACACCGGGGCTCTTTTAAAGGGATAGGTCATGTTTTTGATTTCAACTGTCACTCAGCTGGTTTTAACCAACCTATTTATGATGAGAAATGGAAACTTACTGTTACAATTATGTAAAGTTGTGTTACGTTGTCCTCGTTTCTGCAACACATCCTGTACTTAACTGCTCCTTTGTTATTATTATAGTGTAATAATACGTTTATAACTATATTTTTCTGGACATTAAATAACATGTTAGAGCAATCTGCCCAAGAGTGGAGAGTTAAATGAAGACTTCTCACTGGAAAGTAAATGTTTGGAGGGACTGAGTGATTTGTGGAATATTTACAATGTTAGTGATGTGCTTTTTAAAAAAAACTGTTTCTATACTTTTTAAATGTTTGACTATTTCAGTATTTTTTATTGTCATGATCTTTACTTAAAGTCTTATTTTATTGATTGATTATTGGTAGATGAATAACCTTTGTGTATGATATTACTCTATACAAATAAATTTGCCTAAGAAGAAGCATTTACACACACACATCCATCCAATACTGCTTTATTCATTATCATTATTACTCTCTCTCTTGCGCGCGCTTTATATGTGCATATGTACATATATATATATGTAGTATATAGTCTGACATTGTCTAAACTGTGAGGTGCAGATATAATACCGGTGTAACTACATGCCCCCCCAACCCCAATGAAACTTGATAGGTCAAGACTGAACGGAAGTCACTCTAGCATGGTAGTAGATTTGTGTCATTATTGGCATCCAGTGGGGATTCGTTGCCATGTTTATTTGGCCTACAGGTCTAGTCCTAGACAGCCAGTGTTATCAGTACCTGGCAACAGTCTTGTGACCCAGTCAGCAGCAGCACTTGAATGCACCGCCCCTCATGATCTTTATTTTCATAGAACAACGTTTTATTCTATTTTTTTTGTGGTGAAACCATTGAATGTGTTCTGACCTTAGATGACTTCTGCCTGTAGCCCTGCACCTCCCTACATCTACATGCTCCAGTGCATCAGCTTGTACCCAGTCACCGTGCCACAACCAAGTATAATTAGGCACATTTTCACACCTCATTACTGTTGAATTAATCAGTGATTATATTAATCACTGCCACTATGAAGGATAAAAATATGTATGAAACGGAATACAGAATGTAGAGGACCTGTTATATTCTTTTTAATCAAACATGCACATAGGCTTACACACTGATGATGGCGTGATGACAGAATCTTGATCTTATTTTAGAACATATCTCTGACAGACTAAGCCTCCCGCTGCTCCTTCATATCATGAGAATGAAGACATGTGGGAAAATGGCAGGGAAGTTCTCACTCCTCCTTACTTGACATTAATGGCTGACACAGGCTGTTAGCGCCAGCAGCATAGCGAGCACTGCCATGGTTACCTGTGTGGAAACCAAGTCATTAGGGACTTTGACTCCTCCCATCCCTCATCTCTGTCTCCCTGGCATCATAAACATGTTTACTGGCCCTAATACGGCCAAAAATGTGTAAAATGACAACTTGTACATACTACAAAAGAGAAAAAAGGCATTTTCATTTGTACACATTATGTGAACCAAAGGATTTTTCACTCTGTGATATACACACTCACTTATCATTGAAATTATGGCAATGTAAGATATGAAATTGTTTACGTGCTTTCAAAAATGAATGCAATTTCAGTACAAAATAACTACAGATATTAATACGCATCTAATACTTACCCACTGGCTGCCATGATTTTGTTGTCCATCAGGGACTGATGGTGCAGCGAGGGGAGGAGGAAGACAGAGCCACAGAGGATTTGGTCTTTGAATACACCCTGAACAGTTAGTTAGCGTCATCTCAAAGAGAAACATGCACGTACAATGTGGTCGTTAAATATAGTTTCGAGATTCTGATCTGTGAAAATGAGTTGGACGTTCTCCATCTGGGTGGCGGCGGCTCTGATGGCTCTTTGTAGGGGACAAAACATTGGCTATGAAGGTAGGCCTCTATGCAGATGACGGATTAACATGTAACTGATGCATCGTCATAAAAGATTATGGTGTGTAGGTGTAACTATACTAGTAGTATGTGTACTTTTTGCTTTACCTATACAATTCATTTTTAACATATAGTAAGACATGTGATGTAATACTTGAATGAGTCAAAATCAAGGTGGAGTGTTGGAGACATAAGAGGTCACAAGATGTCATTCGGCAGCCAGAGGCTAACTAGCAAGGAAGTTAAATTGACAAAATATACTTTATTCCAGGAAATAGTCTGTCTCCATCTGGCTACCATCTTTGTATTCACAACGAGACAAGGATTGTGAGTTACCTGGTGATGCACAAGGCTCCATATACTGTGACAAACAACTGTGGCGGCTGGCTCCTATGGAAGACATGTCAAGTGACTGTCTACAAGATGGTTTCTCAGACAGAACACAAGACAGTGACGGAGCTGGTCACCAAGTGCTGCGATGGCTACGTACAAGTCGGTCGTTACTGCGCCCTGTGTAAGTGTATCCAACACCATTTATGCATGTCTGCGTGTGAGGATGAGAGAAGAGCACTAATTGTTCTGTTTGCTCACAGATTTCAGTTGTTTTTGTGCTTGTAATATTTGATGATATAACATCATTCGATTTCGGGCTGTCAGACAAGTAATCAGCGTGACCTTTGGGTGTGTGTTGCTGTGTGCGAGGCACCAGATGGAAGCACAGAAACTACACTGCAGCAAGTATCTTGCTGCTAATATATGGTCTGCAACCTGTCATTTCCTTTCAATGAAGCTGTAAACAGGACTGGAGAGCTCATCGCCAAGCCAGGCTCATGTCCAACTGCAGATGGACTTTGTCCCGTATCAGAGGACTGTGAGTGGGACATGGACTGCCCAGGCTGGCAGAAATGCTGCCAGAGACTGGGTCGCTCTCTCTGCATTCAACCTTCAAGTTAGTGCACATTCCTAAATGATTGTTATTCATTATCAACCGCCTTGTATATTTTCTTTGGTAAAGTCATATGTTAAGGGATTACATTTTACCCAAACCTCAGTGGTTTTAACCATGCAGACAGTGTCAGACAGTACATCAGAGGTTTGCTGATTAACTGAATGTTAATGTCCATCATTTTATCTCAAAAACCAAATAAATTACAGACATTACTGCAAACCAGCTACTGCATCTGAAAATTATGATGGTATTTTTTAAGGGCAAAAAGGGAGAAGGATTTGTGCTTTTTACATACTTCGTCAGCCTAGTTTATTTGCTGTAATGTTTGAGATGCAATCTCTATATCTGGTTTTATTCCAAATTAAGTTTGATAGAATTTTGAAAGTTTTTAATCATTTTACATAGAAAGATACATCATCTTAAGTTCTTAATGGAAACTAAGTTTTTATGATCAAACAAGTAGTGGCAACATTTCTATTAAACACGAGAAAGGCCATACTTTTATACTACTTAAGTGAACTATAAGTTTCACCTGCCTTCCATACTCACAATATTCATCCATCCCCAGATGCCACAAGGCTGTAGTGAGAAAATATGGGCTTATTCTTTGTGATCACTTTTAATGTGACTTTCAGGCTCAGCTAATTATTCTGTGAATGGAGGATACCGATGGAATGCGACAGTGACGGTGAAGACAGATCACCAGCAACTGTTGTCCGAGGATGAAGGACTTCTGAATCACACACGATTACTACATGCAATGGTAAAACTACCTTGAATATGTTGAAACAAACTCTGCCACAAACTTTGTATGTATGAAATCTGTGATAAGACTGTATGCTGTGAAGACCTCTGGCCAGTTATTGCCACTATTATTGTCACAATACCTGGTCTAGTGATGCTGTTTATTGGGAGATTACACTATAGAACATATACCAAGGTTTCATCAGAGGTTAGGCTATATCAGCTATATCAGGATAGGATTATTTTTCTTCTGCGATAAATGAGTTTTTTCTGTTCCTCTACCACTAATAGATGACTGGAGCTTTGCAGCCTGATGAGGTTTCAGTCCATTACCTCAGCTCGTGGCCTGTGCATCCATACAGGACTGCAACGTCACTGCTGATCGTCTGCAACTCCACTCTGACACTGCACATTGTCACATCAAAGCTGCATCTGCTCCTGAAACACATACAAGAGGTGACATCTGTAACCGTGGAAGGTGAGAAGGCTCGACTGTGTTTGTCTCCATGAAGCTGCACAGGGCTTTTTTTTTGTCCTTCAGAGAAATGACATTCTTGCCGAGTTGAGAATGATTCATTTTGCAGAGAACACAGTGTTCAGGAAGAAATGACTCAGTCGCACCACAGTTTCCTTCTCCCACCACTTCTATTTGAGTGGCAGTCATCTGTGGGATGTTTCCTGCTATAGCGGAAAATAACACCAGAGCAAGTGCAACACACACACACAAACACACACACACACACACACACACACACACACACACACACACACACACACACACACACACACACACACACACACACGCACGCACACGCACACACGCACGCACGCGCACACACACACACACACACACACACACACACACACATGCAAATGCACGCACAAGATATTAATCATGAATCTGGATCAGTCACACTTGTTAGTGTTGCACAAAAAACACAGTAACAAGCTCTCCATCACGCAGACACACAGACACATCAAACTGCCTTCAAAATGTTCTCTTACAGGTGATTTCCAATCTACACAAAATCTTATTCAACCTTTTATGCCAAAATGATAATGTATCATTATTGTCGGTCACCTCAGACAAGTGAATGAAGTTCACCTTGCTCATATTTACCT
This sequence comes from Hippoglossus hippoglossus, assembly GCF_009819705.1. Lineage (NCBI taxonomy): Eukaryota > Metazoa > Chordata > Actinopteri > Pleuronectiformes > Pleuronectidae > Hippoglossus > Hippoglossus hippoglossus. Next base: position 20,674,186 of record NC_047164.1, read on the forward strand.
GAGCACGTATAATCGCAGTATAAATGTATTTCTCTTATGTTTCTGGCTTGTTGTTTATTGTCATAATAGTATGCGTTATATTCAGTTTTGGCATTACATCTTACAATTATTACTCCTTATCCAAACACAACTATAACTCATCAGCATAAAGTTCCAAGTGATTGGACACCTTGACACTAAATGTTTATTGGGCACCTGTAGACTACAGTCCTGTATTCACTGGACCTTTATGTATTGTGGTGCCTTATAGTACTCTTGTTGCTATTATTATTATTATTATTATTATTATTATTATTATTATTATTATTATTATTATTATTATTATTATTATTATCTTGTTTTATCTCGCGATAAATCTGGTGCAACGGCTTTTAATTGCATATTGTCCCAGTAAAAATAACCAATTATAAAAAGATACGTTTAGATCAGAAGATGAGGAAGATAATCATTAAGCTTAAAAGTAAAAATCCATCAGACAGATGATTGTGAGTTTGCCAAAGTTTTGTAATACTGAAGAGCCAGGTGTGTAAACATGGATTTGGACAAACACGTGTCCTTGTCAATGATCAAGAGAAAAGTTCATGACCAGAACCTCAGAGGATTCACCACAAGATGCAAACACCTGGCAAACCTGAAAAACAGAAAGTGTGCAGGTCACTAACAAACCCGATACAAAAAACAAAAACAAACTAGTAGAATTCTGTAACAATGTCTTATGGCTGAAACTGAAAATCAATCTTTATCAATATGATTGAAGGAGAAAACTGTGGAGAAAAATGGCACAGTTCATGACCTAAAGCAAAATGATAATGAAGAATCAAATCAACCAGAGCTTTATATTCACATTAGCTGGTGTCCAATGTTAGCTGAAGAGAGATCAAATGTATTGTTCAACCTTCACATATGGTTTCACTTTCATCCAGATTTTATTGTCCTTTGCCTTTCAGTTGCAGTGAAATGAAAACAGTTTGTCAGATTCTCTGTATTAATGACTTATAAACCGGGATCACAGCAGTACCACATTATTCTGTTCATGACAGCATTTTGAGCTTCTGACACTGAGCATGATGTCAGAGGAAAATGGCTGCTGTGTGAATATGGGCTACACAAAGTGTCCTCTGATGTGTGTGGGTTGAAGACTTCAGGAAGTGATGACTGCGAGGGATTTTCCACATTTAGTGAGAATACATGTGTTTTTTGTCCGCCCCTAAACCTTGGGGTTACAGATCTCACACAGTTCTTTACATATTTCTGAGATTTTATTTTTGGAAAAATCTCTGCACAGCTGAATGAGTGACAGGCACGTGTGAGGGAGTTGCAACTGGAGAACAATGAGAAGAGCTCCCACACACTGTCTTCGTTTACTGCTGAAATATTAATCAGTTACCTGGATCAAGGTCAGATTGACGCTGTTACCAGTAAATATTTCAGCAGCACGAGAGACAGTGTGTGGGAGTTCTTCTCATTGTTCTCATACTGTCAAGACTTAGCACTTTTGTTTAGAACGAGGAAGAACAAAAATGTGTAACTGTCCAAATGCCAATGATTTGTACTGTATGTTTGTAACTGGAATTCCACTCCACCCTTTTCATGCGTCTGTATTTGCAGACGTGGATGAGTGTGTGCAGTCTGCTCTCCATCAGTGCTCCCCTCAAGCACAGTGTAACAACACAGTGGGATCCTACCAGTGTACCTGTCACCAAGGATACATTGATGTTGAGCCTAGCAACCCTGGAGCCCATTGTACAGGTGAAACGGAGTGTGTGTGTGTGTGTGTGTGTGTGTGTGTGTGTGTGTGTGTGTGTGTGTGTGTGTGTGTGTGTGTGTGTGTGTGTGTGTGTGTGTGTGTGTGTGTGTGTGTTTAACTCATGTTGTGGGAACCTAAATCCATTCACACAGTCACATTACAGAGACTCCTCTGCTCTTTTTCAAGGGGACAGAAGTTCCAATAATGTAAATAATTACATTTTAAGGTAAAGACATGTTTTTAAGTTAAGTTCAGGTTTAGTTTAGCTAAGTCTTTGGGTTAGATGATTTAAAGTATTTGTTGTGCTTAAAGTTAGAAGTGACTCTGTGTGAATGATTTTAGTCTGCGTATGTTAGTCCTGCAATACCCTTGCGACCTGTTGACCCCCCTACGTCTCGCAAAATTTAAACTGGACTTTATGTGTGTGTGTGTGTGTGTCTGTGTGTGTGTGTGGAGAGGTTTAAGAAAGGACAAGTTGGGAAAGTGAGGACATATTGACTCATTCTCACTTTCAAGCAGTTTGAGGTTAGAATTAGATTTGCGTGGGCTAGGATAAGGGTGGGGTTTAGGCATGTAGCTGCAATGGTTAAGCTAAGGGTAGGGGACTAGGAAATGCATTATATCAGTAAGTATCTTCACAAAGAGTATGAGATTCTTTATCATCCAGTATTTTCAGAAGTGTACATAGGTAACTGGACTTGCTGGTGGCTCTTGAAGACGTTTGCCTCTTGGATGAGAGGTGAAACAAGCAAGTCCAAAAAAACAAGTCCAGTGGCCTATGTACACATCTCTAACTCTTGAATATACAAGTATGTGTGTGTTGACAATATATATTTATCATTCATCTGTTAGTGGCGGAGCGTGGGTGGGTGCAGTGATTAGCACCTTTGCCTTTCTGTGAGGAGTTTGCATGTTCTCCCCATGTTTGTGTGGCTTTTCTCCAGATAACCTGGCTTCCTCCTGCAGTCCAGTTAAATGAATTGGAGAATGATTGTTGGTCTTTGGTTGTGTCCGACTCATCCAATACCCCCTACTCACCATATATTGACTTCTATGTAGGACTATAAGACTATATAGTGAGCTCATTTAGTAATAATACTTTAGGTAAAAGGCAGATAGCAACCTCTACAGGTTGATCTCATCTTGCTGCCTTCTCCCCCCTTGTTTCTCTGCCATTTTCTGTCCTGTCAACGCCGTGAGCACAATGCATGATGGTATATATTGCTCAGTAAGTGACCATTGGCTTTACAATACTCTTCACGATGCACTTTGGGAAACAATGAGTCCACTATAGGGTAAGAAAAATGTCCCTCAACATTCGGACAGCACAACACAATGGCTCACTATTTATTGGATCAGTGAGTGATTTTGGACACAGCCTACCTTTGTTTGTGCTGTGATGGGCTGGTGACCTGTCCAGGGAGAATCCCTTATCTTGCTCAATCTCAGCTCAGTTTGTCTCCAGCCCACTTGTGACCCTGAAAAGGATAAGCGGTGTAGATGGATGGATTTACCTGTTGGTTTATGGCAGTAAGTTGATCTGCAGTGGCAAGTTTAAAATCAGCAATAATACACCTTTTATTTTACAACTAAGATGTATGGATCGAAGGAACATTTCTCATCATTGATGTCTGTGCTTTGTTCCTATAGCTGGTGATGACGTGTGGACCAGCACAGAGACCCCGCTGACCCACCTTCCACCCATGACCACAGCCTACACTCCAGCCCCCAACACCACACAGGAGCCTGCAGACAGCAGCACCACTGTTACCTACAACTCCTCTGAGATCAGCATGACTACAGCTCTGAGTAATACAAGCTCTGTCCCTTATAATTCATCACATGCTCTGCAGTGGACGAGCTCTGCGCCTTACACCAGCATGAGCTCACCTGAGGAGTTACGTCTTCCGACAACCACATGCTGTAAGAAATGTTTATTTGTCTTCGTCAAGGCTGTGTCGACCTCTAAATTCACGATTTATGAGCCAGAGTAGGAATTGTTGTGTCCAAATGTAAAAACTATCCCTAATGTCTCTCATTATTTCTTTCGATCAATATTTGTCATCTAGTTGATTTAAGTATCAAGGAAGGAAATAAAAAAATGTATTGAATGATGTGTGCTAACAGTAAACAAGGGATGTCTTAAATATGCACCATACTGTATTAGGAGTTGTTGGACATATAATTGGGCCTTCTGTGGACATTGTGTCTCCTTTGTGGCCCCTGACCCAAGATCCGCCACTGCACACAGGCATGGCAATAGTATAACAAAATGTCACTTAAATCTGCAAGAAAGTACACCAGCATATCTCCCAATAAATGTCAAACTTATTAACTCCAATGAATAAATCATAAACCTGTTCACTGCCCCTATCTCTCCCCTCCTACCCACCACCACCTCCCAGCTCCTCCCAGCATCACCACCTTAATGTCGTTTAACGTTACCGGAACCTCCCTCTGCGTGTACTGGTCCAGCCAGTTTCAGACAAACCAGACCTACCGGGTTGTTCTGAGGAAAGGGTCAGAGGTCATTCACCCTTTGGAAACTCATCAGACCATGATGGAGGTGAGGGGACTGCAGCCTGGGGGGCTCTACAACGTCACTGTCACACCTAGTGCCTGCGGGAGAGAAGGGGTCACCCAACATGTATTGGTCAAGACAGGTAAGAACTGATTGTTCCAGTGGCTTTGACCTTCCAATGTCCTTATTTACTATATAGGCTACAGTTGTGTCATGAATTCAAAACTTACAGCAAATTATTGTTAATATACTGTAGATCTTACAATATTAGTTATGGTAAATTTCAATCTCAAACAAATCATATTCATCCATTCACACACACATTAATCCGAGCTCTACTGTATGCTGTGCTTTACTATCACACATCTACATTCACACTCTGACAGAGTAGCCCAAGAATATGAGGCAAGCAGAATGGAGGAGCTGGGGATTGAGTCAACAACTTTCAAGTTGGTGAATGATCCGCTTTACCTCCTCAGCCACAGCTGTAGTAAAAAAGAACAGCCCTTAAGTTGCTGCTGTAGAGTGAATATTTTAGATCAATTTAAGTTTCTTTTTCTTGTTTTAGTAGTATGTTTTTTTAACAGAAGGACGATTTCCCTCAGCCACAGGAGAAGACACTGACTTTCTAATTTCCTTTCTAAATGAAAGGATGCAGCCACAGATTCTTACCCCGAGGGATAATAATTTCCCTTAATGACTAATGTGTGATGAAGGAAACCTTATTTAACCAACAGGCCCAAGGCTGGTGAGACAGCTGACATTTAGTTGTGGACATGTTAACTGTACAAAGTAAGGCTTTTCTTTGTAGATGTTCAGACTCTTGACGTCACAACTCGACTCACCAACATCAACTTCACTGCTGACCTGCACAACTCCAGCAGCCAGGCCTACAAAAACCTCACTGCCAGTATCATAGAGGAGGTAGGTGCATTACAAGGCTCATCTAATGACGGAATGTGAGCTCTGAAAAGAATTTCACACGGTTTAAACATGAACATTTTGGCAAGCTTTATTGTTTCACCCACTCAGACTGATGCGCGTATCTCTGCCATAAACAGATCTACCAGTCTCTGTCTCCGGAAATGAAGCTCTTGGTGAGGATTGAGATCAGGAGCTTTTCAGCGGGCAGTGTGGTGGTCAACTTCACCCTCACCCTCATCCTCACCCCAAGCCAAAGCCAAGACATCAGTAATGTGTCCCTGGCTCTGCTGAACTCCCTGATGAACAGCTCCAGATACACTGTGGATAGAAACAGCACAAGCATAACTGGTACGTCTTTTTACTCGCTGTTCTAAAAACTTTATATTTGAGTGTTGAGAATGATCTTAATGCAACTCGAAATTAATTTAAATGACTATGGTCACTGGTCATAGGATACACTGGAACATTCTTTATGAAAGGAGATATCGGTAAAATGTATTGATGATGCAGCCTTGTGCAGATTGATTCTCTTAGCATCATGATTGTCCTTATGAATTGTCTTTCACAACTTTCCTTGACCTCATGACATTTTCCATCAAGCTCAAGGAAAAGTGTTAAAGAAAGGACTCTCTTCTGACTTTTCAGCTGTAGCCTAAGTTTGATTTTAAACCTCAGTATTTTAGATGAGTTACTCAACATTAGTTATACTCATCTCTGAGTATGGAAAACTCCTTAATGATGTCATCGTGGTTATCCTGGTAAGGACTTGAAGACTTGGATCTAAGGGGGGCAGTGGTTAAAAAGACATGGGCATTTGCCAGGTCCTGGGGGTTTACCAAATCATGCTATTGAGTTGCAGTTACATTTTACAAGACTTAAAAACAACATCAAAGTTATTGATCCAAAATTATTTGTTTTGTAGATTTTAATGAATGTGAATCAGGGGAAAACGACTGTTCCCAATGGGCTACATGTACAAACACCTTGGGCTCTTACACATGCGTTTGCACGGACACGTTTACAGACAACAACCCAGAAAGGCCTGGGCGAGCCTGTCAAGGTATGAATTGATTTTATACAGATCTAGTGAAGAGAATATCTTTGTGTTTTGTAACGCAGTGTCTTGTCTTGTGCAGCAAATGCTTCCTCGGAGACAATCACACCATCACCAATACCTGCAATATTCTCTACAGCTGGCACAACCCCTCTATCTCTAATGACGGCCTCAACCAGTGATCCAGCTTTAACCACAGTGACAACCACTCCAGAGATAACCACTGTCATTATAACAACGAGTGAAATGGTTTCTACTACAGCCACACCCACCACAGCGGGTTCAACCACTTCTACGGTCATAACTGTCGCCACTCTAGCTACCACTACTCCTGCAATTACAACCACTACTAACCCCCCAACAACAACCATGGCAACAGCTTCAACAACCATGACTACGGCCCCAACAACCACCACTACTGCTCCAGTATCTATGGCTACAGCTGCAACAACCACAAATAGTGCCCCAATAACCATGACTACGGCCCCAATAACCATGACTACTGCCCCAATAACCATGACTACTGCCCCAACAACCACTACTACTGCCACAACAACAACCACTACTGCCCCAACAGCTAGGGCTATAGCTGCAACAACCACAAATAGTGCCCCAATAACCATGACTACTGCCCCAATAACCATCCCTACTGCCCCAATAACCATCCCTACTGCCCCAATAACCATGACTACTGCCCCAATAACCATCCCTACTGCCCCAATAACCATCCCTACTGCCCCAATAACCATCCCTACTGCCCCAATAACCATGACTACTGCCCCAATAACCATCCCTACTGCCCCAATAACCATCCCTACTGCCCCAATAACCATCCCTACTGCCCCAATAACCATCACTACTGCCCCAATAACCATCCCTACTGCCCCAATAACCATGACTACTGCCCCAATAACCATCCCTACTGCCCCAATAACCATCACTACTGCCCCAATAACCATCCCTACTGCCCCAATAACCATCCCTACTGCCCCAATAACCATCCCTACTGCCCCAATAACCATCACTACTGCCCCAATAACCATCCCTACTGCCCCAATAACCATGACTACTGCTCCAACAACCATAGCTACGACCCCAACAACCATGACTACAGCAAAAACAAACATGACTACACCCCCAACAAACACCAATACTACAATGACATCCCTAACTTCTACTCCTGCACCCACTGTTACCAACACAACTGCTGCTGCTGCTACAACCACTGCTTTGGCCCAGACAACCCGCTCTGTGCAAGGGGCCATCTCAGTGCAGTGCAGGGTCACGTCCATCACTGTAACAGTTGCCAGAGAATTTCTTCTGAACACCAAAATCAGAGAAAGCGCCCTGTACTTGGGCTTGCTGGAATGTGGCGTCAACGAAAGCAATGCTACCCATGCCCAGCTGACCGTGGCCTGGAATGAGTGCGACACTATACTTACACATGTGGGTTTTCTTTTCTGATGCATTTGCTCTTGCTCTTTCTCTGTCTCTACAATTCAATTGCATTCAACCCAATCTGCCTCCAACATTTGTTATTTTTAGAATGACACCTACTACACAGCATCTGTGACCCTGTTCAACACCATGGATCCATACATCTCACCCAGTGGAACTGTGGAGGTACCCAGAGTTCGGCTGGAGGTTCCCATCATGTGTCCCTACATGAAGAACATGCTTATCTCTGCTGACTTTGGCTCTATGGGGTATGCTAAACATGCTTTCTGTCTGTTATGCTTTTAAAGGAACGATGGACTCAATTGGCAGAGCACAGGCGAAGAGATAATAGTATAGCAAAAATACGATTTTATGTGACAACAATCAAAATATGCAAGCGGCATACTCAGGGTTGAGAGAGGTGAAGTGGCTGAACTGCTCAGAGGCATCAGTTCACACCTGCAATATCAAGAATGAGAAATTAACAAAGTGCTCTTAATTACGTTCACGTGATTAATGTTAATCTGACTATTTGTACTGTATAATGTAGCCTAGAAACATTTTTCTAAAAATTCCTGGACCAAAGGACATTATTTTGAGTGTTGTACTTGCCTCAAAAAGCTAAGGGTTCAATTGAAGATTGTGTCCCAGCTGAATCTATAGCTGAACATATGTTGTTCTCACCCATCCACAGGTATGAAATTATCAAAGATGTCATCATGGGCCTGGGGTCGTTCCATGTGACGGTGCAGCTGATGAATGGGACAGTCCCTCTGCCCCACAACTACAGCTTGTCGTCTGAGGACGTAGTGGTGGTGGAGGTCAGCCTGAACACCTCCTCAGAGCAGATTAAAGTAGTCATCAACAAGTGCTGGGCTACTCCCACCCTGAATCCTGCAGATACCCAAAGCTACACCTTCGTTCTGGACAGGTCTGTTTCCACCTCCAGCACAATGTCCCTGTCACTGTTTCACTTAGATTAACAGTTTCTATTATTTAATTAAATATATTAATGGAGCTGACCCTAAATACTTAAGACATGATAGGGCAATGTAACCATACCAGCCCCCTGAGATCACTGGGGAGTGGTCAGCTAGTGGGGCCCAGGGTCAAATCTAAACAATCAGCACAGTGCTGGAACCAATTGCCCAATGGTACTAGGATTATTTTTACAATTGTAATTAATTTAATTTAATTAAATATTTTTTATCTATTTTATTTATATTATTCCAATACTTTAACATAACTCCAACCTTTTACATTTTTATACAATTTAATCATTTTTATTTCTTCTCTACATCTTTTATTCTTCTCTTTGTAATCTCTTTGTAAATCCTTCCTTTTTGATTTCGGTTTCTTAACGTCCCTGTACACCACCTTCAAACTACATATGAAATGTTCTTTATAAATAAAACTACCTTGCCTATAATAACTACAAATTATTTTACAAATACTATGACTACTACTACTACTACTACTACTACTACTACTACTACATTACTACCATAACTACACACTTCAGAATACCTCCTCAACCTAGCAGTCAGACCCTACAGTTGGGTCCTGGCAGTTCACAGATTAACATTTGTATCGTTATTTTCTTTAAAATATGTTATTTATTTAAATATTATGTTTTTGTTTCGATTAAGGATTGACTTCTTTAATTTTGTATCTTGAGACCCCAATTTATTTAATTGTGTCATAGGGATAGCAAAACAGAACATACAATATTATAACAAGAATTTTCAAATTAATATTAACATAAATAAAACCACTGCTACCATGGTCTCTCATGACATTTTCCCCATTATAGCCAGTGTGGAGCTCCCTTCATGCTTTTCAAAATAAAATACCAATGGAACTGGTGCTCAGATTTCCATGACAACACTAATTGCTAGGTGGTCTCTGAGACCTAAAAATACCTTCACAGGCTAAAAAAAGGTTAAGAACACGTGCTCGGCTTCATGAGCTGTAATCTGCTAAATAAAATCTGTGATGTTATATGAAGACTCCCCCATGTTCTAATCATGATGAGTCAAACACAAAATTCAGTATTCAAGCTCAGAAAAAACCCCACAGAATACTATGTGTGTTGCCTTTTCTATTAAAGGTGTAGCTTGACATTTTGGGAAACACGCTTATTTACTTTTTTTTGCTGAGTCTTAGAAGATTGATACAACTCTCTAATATGCCTGTGGAATATAAAGCCACAGCTGCTGACTGTAGCTGCAGCTGCTTTATATTTAAAACTGCAGCTCAGCCTGAAGAGTGGCAGCAGGTCTTACCTGACTCATCTGGAGGTCATGCAATCTGTCTACCAGCACCTCTAAACATCTGTAATTAACACATAATATCATGTTTGTTTTCTCCTTACAGACAGTACCCAAGTTTTTGTCATTATTTACACTTTGGCCTTTGTATGGACTATACAAACAAGATAATAACATATTATGTACTGAGCTGTAGACCTGTATGCAGGTAGAAGAATGTTGTCACTTTAAACAGCCATTTACCCCTTGTTAACAGTTTTTATGCTAAGCTAAGCAAACCACGTCCTGGCTGTAGCTTCTTATTTACACATTAGACAGGCATCTACCCCCTGGTCTTCTATTGTATATGACTTTACACTTACACAAGTGATGCAGATGTATATACACATATATGCCAGTACACAAAATATGAATATAGATTTAGAATGACTGGATTACAAGCATACAGTTTAGATAGACAACCCATGAGGAAACATTATAAAGAGGAAAACAAAACCTTTACATCTTTCAGAAATTTGAAATATGAGATAGCAAAGCATCCCATAATATTGATTATTGAGGTTTACAGGAGAACAGATCAATGAAGGAATGGAGGGAGGATCTTTTTCAAAGAACTTTATATCAAAAAGCAGTTTGCAATTGATTTCAAAGCAAATCTCAAAAACCATGTCGTGTCAACAAGAAATCAACAGTCAGCCCAGTGCTGTCAATGACTCCAAGGCACCTTCGATCCAGGTCGCCACAGTTTAGTCAGAAAGGTTTTCATGTTCATAGCAATGAAATCAAATATATTACAACAATCATTAGACACCATTTCTACCCACATCAGATGCAGTCATACAAAAAAGACACTTCTGTTTCCATCTCTGACATCCTTCTCTCCACAGCTGCTCCTTTAACACGTACACCGACGTGTTGATGAACGGGAACCACAGCACATCTCGAGTGTCTGTGCAGATTTTCTCCTTCGTCAACCTGAATGTGATCTATCTGCACTGCCAAGTCTACATCTGTGTCCAGATTGGATCAGACACCTGTGTGCCTGTGAGTACATCCTATTTAAAACTATAAAGGCACTATCTATCTATGTATCTATGTATCTATGTATCTATGTATCTATCTATGTATCTATCTATGTATCTATCTATCTATCTATCTATCTATCTATCTATCTATCTATCTATCTATCTATCTATCTATCTATCTATCTATCTATCTATCTATCTATCTATCTATCTTATTTATGCATCTCTTTGTTTGAATGTTGAAGATTAGAGGAAGAACAGTGAAGGATTCTCTTGTGTTTTCTTGCAGGACTGTCTGCAGAGAACCACTCGATCTATGAACAGACTGGGAACAGCTTACGGTTCCTCTGGACCTATACAAAGACTTTTTGATTGTGAGTGTTTTTACAGGGAATGACCATGTCTATAATTTAAAATGTCACTCTTGTGTTATGACGTGTGAGCCTGTAAAAAAGAGAATTCCCCCTGAAGTGACAGTGACACTCTCAGCTCCTGCTCTGCCTCTGACGAGCTGAATTGTTACAGCAGAGAAACTATCCAAGCCTTCAGTTGGATGATGACTGTGGTGCTGCTCTCTCTATAATCAGTCTGGTGGAGAGGAAAGTTTAAGTAGCTTGATGGAAATTATACAATCTCAAAAGCCAGGTTGATGAAAATAAATTTGAGGTATTTTCATTTGAAGTGAATTATCAATAATTAATAATTGCATTTTACTCTCATAATGGACTCATGAGATGATTAAAAAGCATGCTCAGCAATAGTTTGGTTTAGTATTTATACAATATTTCCTTCTAGAGGGTTTTGACCTTTCAAAGCCATTTTCCTATTGATTCTGTATTTACTGATTCTTAACACTCTTATCTGACTCATGCTCTTTCAGACAACTTGGAGCAGGAGTATGACAGTGCTACTATAATCGGCTTCTCCTGTCTGGGAGTCGGTCTGTCGCTCTTCTTCATCGGTGCCTTCGTCTGCCTTTTCTACTACCAGAGGAACCGCATCGGACACTACAACTTCAGTGTCAAACCCAAGCAGGAGAACTTCACCTACCTTGTCTTCAACACCTAAGGGTGCAGCAGCAGCAGCAGCAGCAGCAGCAGCAGCAGCAGCAGCAGCAGCAGCACCCACAACCAAAGTCACAGAACTGGGAAACAACTGTAAATAAATTATATTACTGCATAGTCGCCACTAGATGCCACTGTTTGGCAGTTCTCACATTAGATCTGATTAAAATATTGCAAATCTTTGCACAAAATAAATGAAGTACAGATGATGTTAATATTTACCTGCCCACTTTATATATATATTAAAATATATTTAAATTACAGTAGTTGTTGTTAGTTTTACACTGAAATGTCAAATATAGAGATGAATGTTTAAAACTAATATTTTAAATTATATTTGTTACATATTTCAAAAATGTAAAGTTTTAGAAGAAACAGATGTGATAATGGAGTTACAATCTGAGAAGTGAAAACAGGCACATGATGTAATGACTATATATTTATGTGCCTATATATAACTACTACACATTTACAGTACGTATAAATGATCATATTCATGTAGTCCAATATCCTTACACCGTGTTCAATAATGTTCATGCACTTTTCCTTTTAGCTGCTATTTTTTTTTTACCATTACACGTTCAGTGAACTGTTTGTAACATGTCTGAAATATTCATTCTGTTCTTACTGGTACAGACAGTACTTGTGCTGTGACAATAAACCTGTTCTGTATGAACACCGACACTTGGTGGTGCTGCTGGTTCACTTCTTCAGCTCTAATAATCAATGCAAAATGGCTTCCATGATTCACAGAGACATGTTTACAGTGTTGACAGGAGGCAACAGAAGGTACCGATGTAAGAAGAAGTTTAGATCAGAGCCAAGGTTTGATTTCCATGCATACATGTATGTTTTGGTTGAGATGGAAGGGAACAGAGGCGTTATGTTCTGTCTTTGATGAGATGAGTGGTTTAGAAGACAGGTCTTTCTCAGTTAAAGCTAAGGAGCCCCCCCCCCCCCTCAATTCCCACAATCCCACGTTGTTGACTACAGAGTCATAGATGCAGCTCCTGGATCGACGTGGAGGGGGGTGAATACTAAACAGCAGAGGCTTTCACTTTTGAGAGGGGGTCCCTGGAGACCAGTGGCAAAGGACAGCTTACAACCGTCTGGAGGGCTGCGCACGCCCCACCTCCCAATTAACCCATTCGGCTCCACTGTCAGAGGCTTGGCAACCTGTCTCTATGGCAACAGCCCCAGTGCAGGGATGGAAGGAATAATGGATGGAATGAGGAAGGGAGGGAGGGCATCAGCGATCAAAGTGGAGGGAAAGAGCGGGGAACCATTTCAGTTCAAACGCTTGAAATCTGCAGAAAAGTGATGTTGTTTTTAATGCAAAACAAATGATGTGTTCAGACTTTGTGAATCAAATTTCCTTCTACCTACTCATGCTTTGCTGTTAATCTACAGTGGATGTCTTTAGATTTGGATCATTTATAGCTCCACAAACACGTGCACACACACAGTGGCCACAATGAACAACAACCCCTATTGTTAAAAACAGAAATCTGGCGTCTGGGGAGTGATTCCTGACTTCATAAATCAGCCCCTGGGGATCAGCAGGGTGCCCTGGAGGAGAAATGAGCTTTGAGACACGGCCATATTCTGGAAAGCAGCAGAGCCACGTCCCCTCATAATGGCTGCAACATGATGTATGGGTCCACAGGTCTTCCTCCCCCTCTTCCTCACATCCGTCTCCTTTCATCCAGGTCACAGGGCGTCTCTGAGACACAGTCTTTCATTATGATTTACGGTCTGTGTGTCTGTATATGTGTGTGTGCGTGTGCAGGATGTGCAGGGATCTCCAAAGGCTTTCACTCACACAGGTCATGACTAATTAAACATCCTTACTGTGTTTTTACAGAGCGGCTCAGGACCTTCCTCCAGCTCCCCCCAGCAGTGTAACGGATTATAAACCTCAGACATGAGCAGTGCAATTAAACCATTCACACACAACCCTGCTCACCTGCTCTGTGACTTATGCTTGTCAATCAATTTCAATGTTGGAATGAATACATTTACTCAACTACTGACCTGAACCCTCCAAATCTGGGACTGTGTTTCTTTTCTTTTTTTGATTAAACTAAAAGATATTTTACAGGCCCCACTACTTCCTGGGAAATTGTGCAAATCATTGGCAGAGTACAGATAGTTATTAAGTTAGTTGTGTGGGGTTTCTAAAGAATCAATGGTATTTTCTAGTGAAATTTCGATGAAGACAAAACAAAAATCATAATGACTGAGACAATTTAGGCCACACATCAATTCATTTGTTATTACCAACTACATAATTGTCTTACCTTGGTCCAATAATTCTTCTTTTTAAGTGAAGTGAGTGTTCACAACCAATTTTTTCACATGCATGAAAAGCTGTTAAACTCACTTGTAAATCTAAAAGCTAATTTATTGAAAATTAGACTGACATTTGCTGCATACATAAATAACTAAATGTATATCTTTGAATGCGGACGCTGATCACTTTGTGGTTGTACAGGAGGACGTGTTGTTTCTCCTTTCCTCACCCCCGGTCACAGAGTAGTTTAATACAGGTAAAAAATTAAAATTAGCAATCACCTCCTTTCCTTCCACTTTACTGTCCATTCCTAAACCCCAGAGTAATTAACAATCACATGATCAGAGGACCCCTCTGAAGCTATTCTATACTCAGTAGTGGACATGTATTGCTCTTGAAATTACTCTATGTAAAAATAATCTCTCTGCATGTAGGGTACCACAGTCCTCACAAAGAAGCCGTGCCCCTCTTCCCCTTGTAATGGGGTTTTTCCTCATGTCATTAAACAGAACTGTGTCAGTAGACCTCGTGGTACAGACGTTCCCTCTGGAACCGAAAAGTACAAACACTGCAACCCGACAGTAGTTATGGTGGGGAGCTCTCTCAGCCCAGTCCTCTGAGTTTTGAATAATTTGTGATGATGGCTGACTCGCTGATTTAGACTGACAGTGTGACAGAGTGTCAACCCCCCCCCCCCCCCCCCCCCACCCCCCACTGCCCGTTCTAGACAATCGTCTGCAAGCGCACAATTACACAAATCCCAGAAATGTTCAGCACCAGAGTGTGTTGCGTCGAGACGTCACTGAAGCAGGGGGCTCGTGCAGCTTTATGTTGTGTGTACTGTGTGTGTGTGTGTGTGTGTGTGTGTGTGTGTGTGTGTGTGTGTGCATGTGAGAGATTGTAAGCACAGTTATTTATAGTGTCACTTACTGTTGGCTATAAAGCATACAGCAGCATTGAGAGGGGAGCACCTTAATGAGGAGTAAAATGAACAACGACAAGGAATCAGCTTCTCTACACTGAAGCCTCAAACCAGCTGTTTGATTGCGTTTCTCTCTCTCCCTGCTGACCTGTTTCTTCATCCCTCGTTCGCCCTTATATCCTGGCATATAAGACAATGAAATATGAGAACCTGCAATAACAAAAGCATCTAAAAAGGTTTCCAATAATTGCCTCAGGTAATCTATCGCTCTTTTCTTTTTGTTGCTGATAAAAAGTGTAAGGTAAGAGGTTCAGTTGTAGGTTTTCACCAGCAGGGACACACGTGGTGAGCTGTGTCTCAATTCAGTCACTGAACTTACACACACACACGCACACACGCACACACGCACACACACACATCTTGCCCAGACTGTGTTGAAAGGTTCAGGGCATTGTCCAGTCTGCCAGACATTTTGTTTTGAGATATCAGTTTGCTATCTGATATAAATAGTCCCTGCCAAAGTTCACCAACAATCTAATCATTAGCAAACCTGATCCAAAACCAAGAAATGACACATGTATTCATAAGAGAGTGTGTTTGATCTACATGTGACAAAAAATGATTTAACTCTAATTCATACTAAGCAACATTTCGCATAAATAAATAAGAATATATCTGAGAATATAAAGACAAACGCACACACACACACACTGACCCAGTGGTTTACAGGAAATTTGCTTCTTCCAAAAACTGCCAAATCATCAGCCACTAGTTCCTCTCAGGCATTTTTCTCATATCCAGTGGTACTGACCAAAACCAATGAACAGGCTTCGATGTGTAAATTCAGTGGAGTTCCTCTTTATGATGTTAAAAATGTAATACTACTAAACTTCTTACATCTACACAAGATGTTGTCCATTCTCAGTGTACCTGGACTGTCCACACTTGTACATGTCACATACTGAATCACGAGGGGCTTCTAAACTGCTGTGATGTCACAAAATCCCACTCATATGTACTTGTATTGGTTATTTGTTGGGATCCATTAGCTGTGTCCTAAGGCAGAGCTATTGTGTTAAACTAAGAGGTAACGTGAACCAAAAAAAGGGACAATTCGGTAGAAAATATTTTTTCATAACTTTAAAAATGTGACAATTTAGCCTTTTGTTGTTTAAAGTTGAAGTAAGGTATCATTTTAACACAGGTACAGAGACTGTATCATTTCAGTGCTAGTAGTGAAAAAGCTCTAATGATGTCAAGAAGTTTCAAAATTAAGTTGTCATTTCCCCTTATGCATTTAAACTTTACATTATAATCAAATGTAGGGTTCCTCTGTCTGTGCAACACACTGAACTCATCATCATTCATCACTTCACACTGTTCGAACCCACTGTTTGAAAATGAGTGACCATAAAACACAAAGTAAAATACAGCATGTCAATCTGCAAGTAATGCTCAGTTTATTTACACTAAAACCGGTCATTGTACAGAACAGTTTGTTTTGTAATTGTTGTATAAGCACTTAATGGTGTAGTTTTTCTAGCAGTTTGACAATGTCCTTTGAAATAAATTGCATGAAACAGGAAAACAATGTAGCACCTTTTGCGATAATGCCATTTGGGTTAAACAGCTGTGACCTCTGAGCCAAAAACATGCGTGTTTCAAATATGTAGGCTTTTTTATTGTATATTGTATTATCATCTCTTTTCCTAATCCACCTTAAATACTAGATATATACAGCACAGAGCGGCAGTCGGTGTATACAGGTGTAGCCGCCTCCTGCATCCTCAGAGGCCGAGCTACTCAGTCTGGTTCCCGTCTAGGGCAAAGCGAACGACTCCGCCGCTCCTCCGAGGCTCGGGCATTTCCAGTGGTGGTGGTGCATCTCCTCCAGCAGCACCCTGGGAATGATGATGACTGGGTCGGAGAGGCTCGTCCTTAACACCTCTAGGAGGCAGCACATGGTAACGATACCAGAGAGGAAGAAGAAGCAGACAGAAAGAGACAAAGTATGAGACCTTTTTCTCGGGCGAACAACAGCAAAGCATTGGGATAAGCTGAGCTGAGCACCCTGTGACCACTCATTATAGAGGAGAATATATCAGAGCTTTGTTTTAGGGACGGACACTCCAGCTACATTAACTACAGCTCCTTTATTCAGTTTTCCACAGATATGACATTCAAATGCCTCATGATAATCTTGTGATTATAATTCATAGTGTATCTTTGAAAACTTGTCTATTGGAATAAGGATTTGGAATAAATACGTTATTGTGTATTTTCTGAAGGTTTATTTCGATCAGGGTTTCATAATTAAAGGGCTTCCAGGGTATATAATTCCAGGGAATAATTAGTTTTCACTATAACATGCTTATGGAATGTTTGAGTATTTTGGGCCCAAATTTCATACACGCACTGTTATAAAACATTGAAAACCACAGATCTTGTCAAATGGGGGTCCGTGGTCTAACTTGTGTCGGCCCTTGAAGTTCCAAAGATTGAGAACCACTGATTTAGATCAATACAGACCAATGGTTTTAATCCTCACTTTGACAGACTCAATTCATCTCCGTGATATGAACTACAGGATGTCGATAGTTCAATGAGGGTCTCGGGGTGTTCTGTGAAACAAAGATACTAGATGGTACAAATTAGAGAGAAGATCATTAACATGCACTTACAATTTCCTTTGAATCGTCTCTTTCCAAAGCAGAGCATCTTCCCTCAATCCATTAATACTCACCCCAGTCGAGCTCACCATACATCCATGCCAAAACTGTACAGATATTCTCGATCTAAACATAAACATCTGATTGCAGGTCCAACAGAAAACAGTGGCAGCATGCGTTTGAATGAAAGAAAATGATCATTATAGTCTAAACATACAGTAGTATGCACATTTTAACCATCAACAAGCTGAGATGCAAAATGCAACACTTCATTGATTTCATGGCGTGTGAGGCAGTGACCTCCACTCTCCTCCCTGGGTGGGAAATTCACTCGTATAATGATTCATAATTCAAAACAATGTCGTGCAGTTAGTTTTAGCCGTGAAGAGGGAGAGGGTGCAGCACTGCAGTCGACAGAGGGTCATGATGGTGGAGATGATGAGGACTTAAACCTGCGGCCTCCTTAAGAAGAGGCACCTTAAGGAACCTTGCATGTGGGATGTGAGAGCAGGCGGTCAGACAGCCCCGTTCACCCCCTAGTCTAGTGTCCATATGGAAGAGAAACACAGAGGGGCCATGGCCTGAGGGGTGGGCCAGAAATAATGCGGTGGTTCACCAGAAAAAAAAGAAAATTGTGCCACTGTATTAAAACGTTAAAACATAAACTCTATGAGCATGTATGGATATGAGTGTATGAGTGGCATTTGTGGCTCGGGCCTTTTTTTGGCCTAGCCGCGCTCGTGATCGGTTACCTGGGATTGGGTAGTGCACAGCCCCACAGGTGTTGCTTTAGAGTCTGCACCCAGCCAATATCTCGGATTGGCTGGCAGAGTTGTATGTAGTGGTACTGTTTTAGCACAACCCTTCAAATGAATAAGAATGTCACTCATTAGCAAAACAAGAAAGTGGACACAGCATCATCCAATTGTGACGTTCTCGAAATCAAATTCTAACCATGACACCAGACTAAAAATGAAGAATGTGATCTCAGCAAATGTAACATCACAAATTTGTGGTGTGTTTTTTTTTTTTACAATAAAGTGCATCAAATATACATTAACTAGAAGCCTATGAAGCACATGACATCTTATTCTGGAATAAGTGTCTGGGCATCCTTTGGCTTGCATGTTGCTTTGTAAGTTAGATGAGTTCTTGGAATATATTGAGACAAGGTGCAAAAATAATATATTCTTCAGTTCTCACATGGGGGCAACATGCACGGCCAGGAGCGGATGTCAGAGCTTATGCCAGAATGTGGCGCAGTTTGGGATAAGCATAGAAAGAAGTGGTGAGAGCAAAATTCTCTTCCATGTGGATTCATTGAATAAAGGTCGTCTCTCAGGACAAAGACTGGGACAAGAGGAATGCTGACAGATACCTGCAACCACTACTCTTTAACCAGTAACAAAAGGAAGCGAGAAGACACTGCTTTTTCTGCTTTTTTTGCATTTATTTGTAATGTTTCATTAAATATGAGCAAGCAGGTAGAAACACAAGCACGTCACAGTCAATTTTCTTTTTTTCTCTCCTTTTTTTTGCCCAAGACATAACTTTCTTTACCATACTTTCTATCCTTATTTGCCTAATAGTCACACAGATAGCACCAGGTGTGTGCTGTGCTAAGCACTGTTTACATTACCTGCCCCTGCAGAGCCCTCCGCCCACCTCCCTCCTTCCCTCCCTGGTGTAATAACGTGACAAAGCGTCACCCAACCAAAGGCTGCAAAATGCTAATGAGTCGGGGGCCCTCACTCCAGATGGGGCGCATGCTCGGCTTGGATAGACATGGCGGTGGTGGTGGCGGCGATGGTTGCTGCAGACACCACAGAAAACAGAGGCGGTTACACTCGTCCAGTCACAATGGAGGGAGGGATGCTGGGTAGCAGAACTAATGAGAACAGTCAGGTGAGTGTGGGGGTGGAGCACATCGAAGACAGTGCTCTTTTAATCCCCAAAGAGGTGTTTCTATGTATTTATGCTAAGATTTAGAGAAAGCAGTTGGATGCTTTGGACGGACTATAATATATACACAAAATGTATGCTTTATATACATGGGAGGTTATAATTGGTTCTAACAGATTAACAGTTACAGTACAGCCAACTTCTTGTTCCCTTTTCTTCAACACATATCATTGAGGAAATCTGGATAAAAAAAACAAAAAACAGGCCTAACTTGTTTTGTGAAGCTTTGCAAGATACCTCTTACACACATACACACACGGCACCACCATGTGGACCCTGCCGCACAAAAGAAGAGTTAATCCAGTCTTAAATCATCATTTGAAACAAACTCAACCCCATCAAACCAACATATTGTTTTTCAAATTGGAATTTAGGCAAAACAAGAGGAACAACGTGGATTCAGAAACAGAGAGCGTTGAGCAGTAGAGTCACTATGGTTTGGTTATTGGTTTAGATGTGAATAATATATCAGGGACCTGATTATTTCTTGAGAAAACGTTTATTTGAAGAGTGAATCTGTGCTTCATCCATTCAGCTCCCTCTTTTACAGTGATGTGAGAAGTGCTATTAAGCAGCAATATGAGCCATCTGCAGGCTAATCACACTGGTAAGGGTCACCCCTGGGCAGCGTATGTCTAAAATCAGGAGGTGTGTGTGTGTGTATGTTTGAGTGCAGGCTACTGCAACTGCATATCATGTTGTGAAGCTTCACAGACGGCTCAGTTAATGTGTTGGAGGCGGTTTTACAGAATTACGACCTATGAGACTGACAGCTCCGCACACTGAGCTTGATGGACAAACTAAACCACTCAACGGAACATTTAGCAGCTCATCCCTCTCTGAATCTGAAAAACCTTGTTACGCTAATGTAAAATGTCACTACGAGTGCATGACAGTGTTATCTAATTCAGTGGGAATATTCATCTGCTATGCAAATGACTGGTGTTTAATGCATAATCAGTCTAGTGTGACCCACATGGTTTGTTGGCAACAAATCGGGTGTTACAAAATAGCCTGAGTGAAGTTAAACACCACTGTATGAATGAGCTGCACATGAATGGAGGAAACAGATGAGGTGTTTTTCTTAAGATGAACTTAAATAAGTTTACAGCCGACAACAGAGTTCAAAGATAAATGAGACAAAATCACATTTAACAAAGTGTTGCTCAACACGCGCTTAAAGCCCTGCGAGCTCGACATGAACAGAGAACAGTAGCACTGATGACAGAGCAGGTAGAAAACAAGCCGACACTCATGACTAACCAAGCAGCACATTTATCAAAGGATTTTCAGATTGCTGTGAATTTAGCAAATTATGAGATCATACCCAAAGAGCCAAATTGATAATCTTTACTTCATACAAACAAAAAAACAAAAGGGGAAAAAATCCTTGATAAACACAACAAAGCAATCTGTTCAGCTGATCAAAGCCAACCTTTCAGAATTGCTTGTTGGTGGGCCCATACAATAAAAGCCATCCATTGGCTAGCCAGGCAGCCAGTAGCCATGGCAACCTGGAATGGAGGCGAGCAGAGTGGGGCTGGTGGGTGGCATCAAATGGCAGGGGAAGAGGATGCTCCTACTCCGTACTATAGCGAAAAGCATGAGGCAGGAGCAGCAATGACATGTCATGTGGACATCTTATTCTAGTATCATTGTACAGACAGAGCCAAGAGGTAGGACAGAGAAGAATAAAAGAACGAGAGACTGAATGAGAGACTGAGAAAAGAAGAGTCGAAGCAGAGAGGAAGGAGGACAGAGATGAGAACACAGATGAAGAACCTTAATTCATTTTGCAGCCTCTGTGTCTAAATTTCCCCCAAAATATAAGAAATAAAAATAGTAGTGCTAAATGATTTTTACTCTTTTGCCTCAGCCAGTTTGTTGTTCATCTCTTTACTTTTCTCCTTGTCCCCCACCGCCGGACGGTTCTCGGACTGGCTCTCCGAGGTCGTCTTCTTGGAGCCCTTCAGCCCGGCGCTCTGCTTATCTTTGGCTTTCTTCACTGGCTTGCCCTGGCCAGCCGCTGTGGCTCCAGACTTTTTGGGTTTAGAGCGAGAACTATATCTGTCAACCTAAGGATGTTGGATAGCGGAAATCAGATTGCTGGGATGGCTATTAAGTTCTAAAACTTAATAATGTTGTTCGATGTTATGGCATGACAGTAATTTGAAGATTTTATCAGCTCCCCTTTCTTTCCCCACCACAATTCAATTCAAACCATATTTCAAGGTTAATATGCACATTCTCACCTGATTGATGGGGTCTATGTAAGGCTCGCTGTACAAACTGCGTATCCTCCTCCTATCCAGGGCCTTGTTGTCAGCCGGCTGCAGCAGGGCTTGCCCCTTGAAGGTGGCACTGTAGCTGGTCTCCAGGCAGGTCTTCTCATCCGGTGGCAGGTACTGGGACTTGGCCCGAATCATCTTGGCAGGCTTCACATCTCTGTAAGCCTTAAATTCAGTTCTGTGGAAGAAGGAAGTCCATGGTCATGACAAAAGCTAGTATGCTACCAGTGCTTTAATAGCCATTAACAGTGAAAGTTAATGAAGGGCTGTGACAATGCATCAGTGAGGGTGACCCATTATCTTACACTCTAAATACTTGTGTTAACAGAACATGTTAATATTCTTTAACCAGGATACTTTAAGTCTTAGAGGCTTTCTGTTAATGTAGCTGTTGAATATGAGGAAAATGCTAATTTACCTTCTTGCAAAGAGCTAAATGAGAAGGTCAATTTCTGATTCTGATTCCCCAGTTCGAGGTTCTGCTCACTGACTTGAGCTTCACTGAACATAAAATAAACAGGCGAACAGCTCATTGTGGAGCAGCAGTGGTATCAGCCCATTCCAAACAGACCTGTTTAGAATGGCCACTGCACTAGTTTTCCAAAATGTCAAACTCCTCACTCCAATAACACATTTTTCCGACAACAGTATTTCCCAATCACCTAACCCTGGGTCATTATATGTATAAATATGCTGGTGTATTTATCCATCTGGAAAGCAGAGATCGCTTTAGGTCAGTGATGTGAGTAAATTGCTGCAGTTTCTGGTTGCCTGTCAGATAACAACCTTCTGTGTTGGATCACCAATTGAAGACAGTCTCTACAGAAACAGATTTACAGGTTTTTAGTTGCTGTCTACAGAAAATATGTTAAGTGGTGCGTCATTGCTGTAGCGCAGAGTCTGTCACAAGTACTGTAAGTGAGAGGAGGTGTGCACCACAATCTGACTGTGGGATATACTCTCGTCCTCACGCAGCAGTTCTGATGAAGGTCAGCAGTGTGGCCTTCACACAGAGCAGACTGACCTGCAGCATGTGTTCTGTTTCTGCCTCCTCACATCTCAAGAGCTGTGGCAAGGAGCACAGACACAGCAGCCTGAGAGCAGGAGCATATTAATGTCTTTTACATTAATATCACACTGCATCTCTCTCTCCTTTATACTATTTACACTCATTTTGTCTGCAGTGTACTGTTTTCCCTCTGCATTTCTCATCCAGTCATTTGCACCAAACCACCATATGTTACAGATACAGGAACTGTACATTAATCACCAATTAGTGCACTGGGATCAGTGGTGCAACTACAGCAAATGTATCCTATATTGTAGACCATAAAATGTGAACACAATACAATGGCAAGCAGCAAATCCTGTCGATGGACGAACTGGACTCATCTGTATTATTGTTATAAAAGAAGAAAAAGACAGAATTGCTGCTTTGAAAAAAAAATTCAATTTCAATTCAAAGTTTTGTGAACATTCATGCCTTTCCTTTAAATGTTACTGAGTGTAGAAATGGTTGCTCTTTATATAAAGATGATCAGGTGATGCTGTGGAAAACTGAAATGCACTACAAGACACTGCAGTATGTTTATCTTCAAGATAAGAGACATACATTCTGGAATTTGAACCCTGTGTGCTCATCCAAAATATTGAAATAGTTTTTTATGGTGTCTCAAATTATGTCTCCTGCATTTGTAGCTGATTAGAAAGGGAAACAGACATCTCCGTGGTTTAAGTAACTCATAACCATCACTTGTCTCCTGTGGCTCCAGTCAAGTCACAAATACAAACTCTCTCACCCTCAACACAGCACAGTTCAGTGCAAATACACAGAGCCACATAAAGTATCCAAGGTTCAGTGAAAAGCCCCTGTTCCCTATGTGAGTAAAGAAAAGCACGACATTAGGCAACACCACTACGTGTGGATAGAGGAGGAGATGAGGCCCAGCTGCTGTACAAGAGACTCATTAGAGTTTATAAGGCCAAGTCTAATGGAAAGACATTAAATCAATAACTGCAGCTATGGAAAACAGCCTTGGCGAGCATGTGATTCTGTTTAGTGTAATGTATGTGTCAGGGACAGGGGCATTGATTTTACAGAGGCTGTAAGACTGTAGCTGTATTGCCTGAGTTTCCATCACAACGCAAAGGCTGCGTTCTGACCTCACCAGTTCTTGTGGTGAGTTGTCATGAGTTAGCATGTGGAAGGGAAACGACAAACAACAACCGATTGTGTGATGAGAAAGGCTGTGAGGACCAGGTTTTTCCACCTCCTTTTGTGCTCAGTGTTTTCCCTTCCCCCGCTGTTTCTCCTTCCCTGGTGACTCTACCTGGAGCTGGGAGGAGCCTCCTGTGGTATACCTGCGCAGCTGACATTCATCTCCTCAGCAACTCCACCTCTCACTCTGTAAGACCTCAGCTCATCTGCCCTGCTGTCGCCAGATCGTCCGTTCACCAGTGTGGTAACTCTTCTCGGCTTTTGTGACTACATGTCTCTTGTTTTGTGATACTTATTTACCCTGTGCTCCCTTTGCCACAGAATCAGCTGCGCAACTTCCGTTTGTTCAACTTTATCTGCTCCGGCCTCCGGCCTCCAGCCTGATGACTGTGTTATTTTTAAGCTGCACATGTATTTCATCCAACCTTTATGAAACTGTGGCAGCAGAAGACAAGTGACCTGTTACAAATTATTCTAAAATTTTTAATTAAAAGTGGACAAGCTTTAACTTTCAGCACTTCATCTCCCCATGGATAGAATTATTTCATTAATAACACTTAACTTAGCTAGCAGGCCCTCAAATTTTATCTTATCCATCCATCCATTATCTAAACCCCTTATCCTTTGATGGGCGCAGGGTAGCTGGAGTCAATCCTTGCTGACTTTGGGCGAGAGGTGGCGACAGGTCACCAGTCCATCACTGGGCCGACATATCGAGGCAAACAAAAAAAAACAATTGTCTTTGGATTGTGGGAGGAAGCCTGATTACCAGGAGAAAACCCACACAGACATGGGGAGAACTCCACCTTGATACGACCTGGTCCATCTTCATTCAAACCATAGACTGTAGATAAAGATGGACGACATGACAGCCCCCATGAAGCCAAATCCTAATGATCACCACCTGGTGGCTGGCTCCAGTAAAGGCCATTAACCTTGCCTCCTCCATGTTAGTGGATGTGACATTGAACAAAAAAATATTAAAAAATGTTTTTTTTTCTCAAAGATTGTTTCTATCATTTTAGGTAGTTCTTGTCACACTGATATAAGTTCAAGTATTCATATTTCTGACAAGTTTGGTTGTAAGTATTTATTTGATGCTATAAAAACAGGGTGACATGTCATGATTGACAGCTGAGACTGACTCACGATTGGTCCAGTGGGTGTATTGTGGGGATCTGACTCTAACCCCATTATACTTGGTTAAATGTACAGTTCTAGTTACAGTTCATGGTTAAAACTCTGAGCCTTCTTGCTGTG
This sequence comes from Hippoglossus hippoglossus, assembly GCF_009819705.1. Classification (NCBI taxonomy): domain Eukaryota; kingdom Metazoa; phylum Chordata; class Actinopteri; order Pleuronectiformes; family Pleuronectidae; genus Hippoglossus; species Hippoglossus hippoglossus. The sequence continues at coordinate 20,699,840 of NC_047164.1, forward strand.
AGGCGACAGTTCTGACCACTGGACAACTGTGCCACCCCAAATTTGATCATTTCTATTTTTAAGACTGAAGCACTAAACGTTTTTAAACTAACTCTTTTTGATAGAAAGTCTGGTGACAGTGATATGGCTGCTGCATACAACCCCTCCAGTGGTGCAGAAGAGAGTTGGAAATAAGAGGAGATATTACACAACACCACCAAAGTCCACTTTCAATGCTCAACTGGGCCAAGAAGCCACAGTGCAAAGGCAGGTTACACAATAATGTCCAAGGCCAAGGGTATAAAGCACTCACATGGCACCACAGGGTGCGTGTCTTAGAAATAGACAGAGAAAGAGACAGTGTGGGTGCAGGCAGTGTTCACAGTGTGAAACACCGGTCTGTACTCTAAGATAGCTGCTATTCACCAACATATGACTGTGTAACAATAACGCCTGTGTCTTGGAGGCCAGTGTGTACTTGGTACTTGTGTAAAAACGAATGTTCACAAAGGTTTCTCGCTTCATTGGCTGTTATATCACACAACTGTATCTAGCTACTGTACATCATGGGCATGAAAACAGGCTGAGGTTCACATGAGGCTGTATCCGTCAGCTCTGTAAATATTATCTCAGTGCTCTGTTCCTCTGGGTAGATGTAGACGTAGACCTTTTACTGGGCAACAAAAGCAGCAGTTGATTCAGATTGTAGAGCACCGGCAGCAGCTGAGGTACTGAACATAGATGGTTAACAGTGTATTTTGCAGTTGTGTTTTTAAAAATGTTTCACATTTTATATGAACCTTGCACAACTCACTATGTCATACTTTACATCACCATTATTCCCACTATCTTTTCTCGATGATGGTGGTTTTCCTTATACTGTAAACAGCGTTGTCCATCCTCGGTCATGTGACTTAGCTTATTCCAGACACTAAATACACAAAACAAACCAAAAAAAGATTTTTTACAAAACCAAATCTTTGCTTCGTGTAGAGACAGCAATTAAAATGATCATACAAACAAAACATACAATACTGCAACTACTACTTCCATGTTAGTCCTATTTTCTCAACTCATTTATTCAAACTGTGCATTCTTCCCTCTCTTTACATCAATTTACATTTTTTGATTTTATTGTTTTACTGTTCTTTTATCCTTTATTTTACTGCCATGCTGAGTGTGTTCTGGCTTTTCTACGATTTTTTTTTTATCTTTGCACTAATGTTTTTATTTTGTGAAGCACTTTGAAACTCTGATTTTGAAAGGTGCTATAGTTATTATTATTATATTATTGATAGCAAATATCAAGGTCAATTCACCCTAGTGAAGCCAAGATAGCACAAACCATCTGGTGAGTAAAAAATGCTGTGCTGGAAAAAGTGTTTTTCATTTTAACGAATTAGATGTCAGCTCACACTGGTCTGCAGATAAAGTCTCAGCCCCAAAGGCACAGTAAAAAGCAAAATTGCTAAACTGTAGCAAATTAATCTTTTTTTTTAAAGTGCTGTCTCGTGGTTCATTTTCAGACAATGAGATGTCAGGTCACCTGCAATAAATCTTATATTTACCTCAAACAAAGAGGCCATATCTTCATCAGCGTATGTTTGTCAATTGTTTCAATTTTGTTGCATTTGTGTCACACAAATGAAAAGAAAATGAATTTCAAACAAGCTCCTGTTTTATTCTCTGTCACTATTCTTGTGTTTCTGAATTCTGTCCTGCTTTGTTATTTCCATAGATGTTGTTCTGCTCTGTGACTCACTAAGGCCCAATATGTTATATATATATATACAAACAAACTGCCTGATACTTCTTGCTGTGGGACTAAAGCTGCTTTGGACGGCTGACCCCTGCGACCCGCTGTGATGGAGGGGACGTGCAGAGAAAGGCCTCGTCACTACAACTAAACACTGGCACTGACAGGGGTGGAAACCCGCCAGGGTACAGCACTGCTGAGCTCCATGCAACCCTGCTCTAACATGGCACAATCTGGACCCCTCACCAAGGGACAGTCATGAGAGGAGAGAATAAAAAGAGAGCCTGCATGTTTGTGCATGGTGGATACAAACCATGTAGAGCTGAATGGTTAAAAGCAGGGTGACAGTTTACTGGCAGGCCACAGAAAACCACCCGGGAGTCTATAAGTCGTTGTAGTATAATTTACTACAACGACAGAAATGTCCACTAGATAGATAGATAGATATATGGATAGATAAATAGATAGATAGATAGATAGATAGATAGATAGATAGATAGATGGATGGATGGATGGATAGATAGATAGATAGATAGATAGATAGATAGATAGATAGATAGATAGATAGATAGATAGAAGGATAGAAGGAAAGATAGATAGATAGATAAAAGGATAGAAGGATAGATAGATAGATAGAAGGATAGAAGGATAGAAGGATAGATAGAAGGATAGATAGATAGATAAAAGGATAGAAGGATAGATAGATAGATAGATAGATAGATAGATAGATAGATAGATAGATAGATAGATAGATAGATAGATGGATAGAAGGATAGATAGAAGGATAGATAGATAGATAAAAGGATAGATAGATAGATAGATAGATAGATAGATAGATAGATGATGATGAAGGTCGGTGGTTCGATCAGAGGCTCCCCCATTCCACGTGCCTAAGTGTCCTTGGGCAAGACACTGAACGAAAATGACCTTACGGCTGTGCAGACAGTGTGTGATTGATGTGCGATAGAGAAAGTGCTGGACATATGCACTGTATGGATGTGTGGGTGAATGGGTGAATGGGAAAACCGTGAAGCGCCTTGAGTGGTCAATAAGACTAGAATAACTGTAGAGAAATACAGATAGATACCATAGATATCTAGATAGATAGATAAATAGATAGGGTTTGGTGATTGTTGATGATTAATGTTTAAGGTCCTCTTGTATTTACTTTATGTTATTTGTATATTGGGATCATATTCACAAGTTTGATGTCTTAGAAAAAAAATGTGTTGTACAGACATAACTTATATAAATTTGGACATTTTTATTGGCCATCCCATGGTTTGGACCCATAAACTGCTAAATCAGTCCCAATCCAATAACTCCTTTTATATTCTACGCTTCAAATGCTGTAAACCATGAATACATCTGAGACAAATGAGCACAGTGAATCTGACTCTACTTCTACAACAGTTCAGGGCTGAGATAAAGGGCTGGTCGGCTTCTCTCAGAGTATTATTTCATGGAGGGCATCTGCCCACGCACAGTGCAACAGCTCCACTTCCTAACAGTGTTGCTTGGTGTGTAAGTGGGCGTGGAGCCTGGCTTCTGGTCAGTACCGCCTCCTGGGATCAGCTGGCCTCATCTCTATCTCACAGCCTCTCCGCTGCCATTAAGGCTCAATAGAAACTGCCCAGTGGAGTATTACAGGGGGATTAGCACTGGGTCAAATTTCACCAAGTATTCTTGGTATTATGTCAGTAACTGTTTGTTTGAGATAGTATACATTTAAAGGTATACAATGAATTATAATCAGACATACTACAGGCATCATTTTAAACCTTACAAAGAGAAAGCACTTCCACTGAGCGCTGTATAAAAACTATGCTGCCAGTTTGTCCCAAAGTGCAAGTTTTCAGTGTGTTTACAACTGCAGGTTCAACTGGGTTTCAGCATTTTATATAATTCATTCATACCCGGACTCTAATCTGAAGATACTTCCTTGTGAAAGAACTGTAATCAGATATGATCAAATCAGATTAGACTGCTTATGTAAGATGGTTAGCTGGAGCTGGCAGAGCTCTGAATTGATGCAACAACTGGATGCTGGATATCAGCTGAGATTTTAGGATTACATTTTGGCACAATATGTGAAAACATTGCACAAATAAATCCCGCTGGTTTCACTATCAGCACAGAAAGAGCTGAAAGCTATCTTGGGACTTTTGATGTTACAACCAGACGTTTTTACAGTTTGTACTGTCTCTGTGTCTCGGAGCTGGAGCAGAATCTGTGTTCCTGCATTCACTGCTTGTCAGAGAAACATGAAGCTTTGCAGCCTCTCAAAGAGGATCATTTTAAATCCACGGCCTGTTCACAGTACACCGTCTGCTGCTGAAAATGCTACATACATGTGTGTGAAAGTGACATGAAAGATAAAGATCATTTTGACTTTTCTGAACAATGTTTTCTGAAGGAGGGAGGATTTTATAAGAGAAACATGAGAGAAGAAAATCAAAGGGAAAAAGCTACTGAGATTGCACTGCTGTGAAGAATGTGGAGCTATGATATGTGACACAAATCGAAATTAGAATCTCAAGCCTTCTCAGCATCTCTCTCTATCTGAACTCTGTGAACCTGCTCTACCTGCCTCACTGTCAGCAGTGAAACACAATGCTCTTTTGCTATTCTCAGGCATTTGCTTGGTAAATCCTTATGCAATGTGCTCTTTAAATGTCATTTATTATACACCACATATCCCATGTAATGCTGACAAGGTAAACAATGGCCTTTGTCTTTTTCAGCAGTGCTGCTGACTAAACGAAAAGTCTATCAAAGACTCCAGCAGCTTCTGTCTCATGCCGAACATGACATTTTAAAAATAATGCGGTGGCAAGATGAAAGCGGGACAGAGCTCGTGACTGGCAGGCTGTGGGCTGAGAACGATGCACCAACTTGGGCAAGAAAAAAAATATTTGACAGTGGTAAAAAGAATTAGTTGCCTTTAACATCTCTCTGGTGCACTGCAGAAAAAGAGGCTTTGTGCTCAGCAAGATTAACGGTTTATGAAAACAGTGAATGTCAAAGAATAGAGCTGAGGGGAACAGGGTTTTTTCAAATACAACCAGCATAGACACTTTTTGTGGTTTTATGGTTCCTGCACTTCCTACACTTTGAGAAAGAAACAGGTTTCACTGCAACTATAGCCCCAAGATACAGGATTTTTTTCAAAGGCTCAGCCGAGATTCTCTTTTTTATATAAACACATAACTTTCTAATACAATTTTTTTGAGAAGGTTAATCTTAACTTTAGTTTTTTAAACATTGTGACCAGGATATGTTTGAGTAGGACTAAAGGCAAGTTCGTAGTTTCCTCGTCTGCCATTCCGCTGGTGTCCTTTGGGGTCCTCTATGGTCTTTGTGACATAAATGTCATCATCCATCTATGTCCACTACGGTTTGTCCGCATGCTGCCTTAAATGTGTGACCCAGCTAAATGTGCACATCGACTGTGCATGCTCTAGGAACAACCATTTCACCTACTGGAATCAAAAAGGAAAATGGGATCAGGTACGCATGCGTAGAACTCCAGACCGACATGGCCCCTCGTTTTAGTATGAATGGATCTGTGGTCATTTATGTGTGACCCAAACTAGTGCAGAACGAGTTTACAGCCATGTAGCTCTGTTAGTCTGTGTTCAGGTACCGTGGTGCTTTGAGCTAAATGGTAATCCATCTGCTAACATGACGACAATGACAATGCTGATATGCTGATATGCAGAGGGTATACGTTAATGTTGTAAACTATATTCACAACCTTAGCTCAGAATGTTAGCATGCTAACATATGCTATATTTTACACGCAGTTGAGTCACCAATAAATCAAAAACCACAGTCAGTTCTGAGAAAGATGCGAGAAAGATGTGATTGGTCGGTATGATTATAATCAGTGTGGTCAGAGCATAAGAATAATGTGTAGCCAATGTCATGACAACTCCCTATTGTTACCACCTGACTCAAGGCTGGCAACAAAAAGGGAGATCACACACAGATCGACCAGTCAAAAGTAGTTTATTCAACTGAACTCAAACATCATATTTCCTAACTTGTGAGGTGTGTTAGTATGAAGGGCATCAGTGGTGTCAGAAGTGTGTGGATGAGTGAGAATATCGTGTGATGCGTGTTTGTTAGTGCAGCAAACCAAACAAAGGATCCAGGTTCAGGCTGGTGCAGCAGGCCCTGCTGAGAGAGAGAGACACTCCCAGAAGAGCAGACTTATATGCATTCTGGAAAGGCCCACCCCTATGGGCAGGTAGGTGGCAGTAGCTCCACCCACCAGCACAGAGCAAGGCACACCGGCAGGCAGAATGAGAGGGTCGTCACACCCCCTCCCTTAAGATGGGGGTCCTCCTTTGGATCCCCAAAAGTTGGCAAATACTAACGACTACCTGTTCAATAACTAAACCAACATATAATACTACAGATTTTAATTAAACACAATTAGGCATATTATTGTTTTTGGGGGCCTCCTTGGCTTGCCAGTCACTGTGCAGGGAGGCTAAAGGGCCTCGCACTGTGTGACCAAAAACCAGGTCATTGGGACTAAATCCCAAGCTCTCTTGGGACACCTCCCTGGCAGCTAACATCAGCCAAGGTAATCCCTCCTCCCAGTCACGGTCCAACTCAGTGCAATAAGCACGGAGTAGGGACTTCAACGTTTGATGAAACCTTTCTAGAGCTCCCTGGCTCTGGGCATGGTATGCGCTGGACTGAGAATGTTCGACTTTTAACTGGTTCAGCACTTCTGCAAACAACTTTGAAGTGAAGTTAGACCCTTGATCGGATTGAATAATTTTTGGGATACCAAAAATAGACATAAACTGTGTCAGAGCTTTCAAAATAGACTTGGTGGTAATGTTTCTGAGGGGATAGGCAGCCGGATAGCGTGTAGCCTGACACATCACTGTGAACAAAAAGTTACTACCAACTTTGGATCGTGGCAAGGGACCAACGCAGTCAATGATCAGATGCTCAAATGGTTGTTCCGCAACTGGAATGGGGTACAGAGGGGCAGGCTTAATTATTTGATTTGGTTTTCCAGTCAATTGACATACATGGCAAGTTTTTATGAAAGCAGAAATGTCTCTTTTCAAAAGAGGCCAGTAAAAATGTCTCCTAACTCTATCATAGGTTTTTCTTACCCCTAAATGACCTGCAATGCCATCATGAGCAGTCTGAAGTACAGTGAGTCTTACACTAGAGGGCAGAACAATTTGTAACGTTTCCTCCCCCATAAAACATTCCCCCTGGGGAACCCATTTTCTCACCAACAGGCCGTCTTGGAGAAAATAACCATGGGCTGCACTCTCCACCTCATCATCAGGAAGAAGCTGGTTGTACAGAGCATGAAGTGTTGGGTCATCTTTTTGCTCTTTCACCAGGTCACTGCAAGACACAGGCAAGGGGAAAGCAGGCACAAAAGATACGGACTCTCTTTTCTTATCAGAATTTTCAAAACAGGAATCCCCACTGGCACGGCTCGTAGCGCGTGTCACTGCACAGGTGGGAAGTACCACCGAAGGGGTTTTGAGGGACTCAGAATTTCCTACCTGGGAGGATATAGTGTCCACTGGCACATCAGGCCACACTCGACTGCCAGCCAGGTCATTTCCTAAGATGACCTGCACTCCCCCCATAGGCAAAGAAGGACGCACTCCCATGATCACATCACCTTGCACCAGATTTGACACTAGTGTCAGTTTATGCTGAGGAGCAGAGAAGACCGTTAAACCCATCCCTCTGACCTCAACACTGGAACCAATGTTGGTCTCAGGAGAGAATGGCAACACAGATTCCACAATAAATGAGTCCAGAGCCCCTGAATCTCTTAATATCTTGACAGGTACTTTCCTCTCACTCCCGACCAGTGAGACATAACCATTAGACACAAATGCAGCATAACCAGGATCAACGTCTTCATTAGCTGAGGAACTTGTCTGTTCTTGAGCCCAACCCGGAACCTCAATTTTTGACTTTAACGAAGGCGGTTTAGTGTGTGCCTGCACGGCGGCAATGACACGGCTCCTTTCTTCGGCACGAAGAGACACAGCAGCCGCAGATGGTTTTCCCGGAAAATAAACAGGCTTGGATATTTTCCTCAGCATTGGACACTCATTTCGCCAGTGACCCTTTCCATGACAGTAATTACAGACCTGATTTGGGTCCAGCTTTCCCCGTAAACCATGCTCTGCTTTACCTGAAAACCTTTCTGTCCCTTCTAACCAAAACTTACCGGAGTTAGCTCTAACAATGCTCCCTCGGGAGCCAGAATCTCCACGACCACGGTTGTCACCAAAAAAACCTTTATGGGTCAGGACAAACTCATCTGCCAATCTAGCAGCATCTGTAACTCTGCTTACTTGCTTTTCCTGAATGTAGGTAACAACACGGTCAGGCAAAGTATTTTTGAACTGTTCCAGCAAGATTAGTTCTTGAAGATCCTCCATAGTATTAACCTGAGAAGCAGCACACCAGCGATTAAAGTGAGTGGATAACTCGCGAGCAAACTCAGTGTGAGACTGCTTCTCTTTTCTGAGTAATCTGAATCGCTGCCGATAAGCTTCCGGTACCAATTCATATGTCCTAAGTACCGCAGCTTTAACCAACTGGTAGATACCACTATCAGTAACACTCAAGGCTGAGAAAGCCTCCTGGGCCTTGCCAGTGAGCACACATTGAAGCAATAGTGTACGCTCCGCGTCCGACCAATTTCGTGCCTCTGCCAAACGTTCAAACAACACAAAGAAAATGTCAGGGTCCCTTTCATTAAACTTAGGAACTAACCGTAAGTTGACAGCAACATCAAATGCCGGAATATGAGGAATAAACGAATCTGACTCTCCAAACTTCTGTGGCTTAGCCGGAAGCTTTCCTTCACTTATAAGCTCCAACTTATATCGCTCCAACTCTAACTGTTGTCTTGCCTGAACATGGGCTAGTTCAGCCTCCCGAAGATGGGCATCTTGTCTTAACCTTTCTAATGCCAGGGTATTTTGTTGTTCCTGTTGCTGTTGTAGCAAGATAAGCTCTTTTTGTTGCTCAAATGTAAACCCAAGTCCAGTCAAAACAGGAGCCATTTTGGACATCCTAACTGGCCCAGTTACCCTGGGGGAGGCTACATCTGAAACACTATCCATTTCTTCCGGTGCTTTTAAACTCCCCACTAAGACAGGCAGAACCTCTTTCTCCACTAATTTGTGCTTCAATGTGGCCAACAATTCATCTTTATTTAACTTTTTTGGAAGTTCAACATCGTAATGCTCAGCTACTTTCACGAGCTGATCTTTTTTGAAAGAGTTTAGCAACTCATCGCTTGGAGACTGAACAAAGTCGTCAATGGAAGCCATTTCACCAGTTCCCCTGCCACCTAGAGGCACTTATCAAACAAGCAATTACTACAAACTAATACAAAGTGTTCCACTACTAACTAACAGGGTGACAGGCTGCTTTAAATAAGGAACCCCATCCCTCTGACTAGCTGCCTAACCAGTTCTAGCTGAGTAACTCATCCCTAGACTTCATGCAGGTTAGTGGCAGGATAGATTAAGCACAAAGCCCAGTAACCCGGTTAACCTTCAGCACGCTGAAAATCACCTAGTCAGTCATGGTAGTGCCCCCGAGCAACTGCTCTAACCACTTACTGCACAAAAACAACAAACTAAAACAAAAAAAGGATCAATGAGAGACAACTAGTGCCCCTCATTGCTTATGCCTAACAGGAAATAAGGGTTCCAAATAACTTAGCAGCCCTTACCTCTGCCAGCAGTTTGAGGAACCTACAATTTAACCAAACATCTGTGTGGAAAAACTCCCTTTAACAAAAGTTACATTTACCACTTTACAATACTACTCCTTTCCGATCCCAGACGAGCCCCCATTTGTTACCACCTGACTCAAGGCTGGCAACAAAAAGGGAGATCACACACAGATCGACCAGTCAAAAGTAGTTTATTCAACTGAACTCAAACATCATATTTCCTAACTTGTGAGGTGTGTTAGTATGAAGGGCATCAGTGGTGTCAGAAGTGTGTGGATGAGTGAGAATATCGTGTGATGCGTGTTTGTTAGTGCAGCAAACCAAACAAAGGATCCAGGTTCAGGCTGGTGCAGCAGGCCCTGCTGAGAGAGAGAGACACTCCCAGAAGAGCAGACTTATATGCATTCTGGAAAGGCCCACCCCTATGGGCAGGTAGGTGGCAGTAGCTCCACCCACCAGCACAGAGCAAGGCACACCGGCAGGCAGAATGAGAGGGTCGTCACACTATCGACTGTAAATAAAGATGGACATCAAATTTCCACTTCCTCCTCTTGTACAAAATGAAGCCACCATCTTGTGCTTTCAATGTAATTTGATCCATGTCCCATCTGCCAACATGGAGGAAGCAGGGTTTATAGAATATACTGCAGGCAGCCACCAGGATACAATCAAGAGGATTGGGCTTCACTTTTGGGGGGGCTGTTATGTCGTCCATCTGCCAATACAGTCAATGCAATTCACCAATTAGATGTAAAGATATTTGACTAAAAGCAAAAAAGATAACCTCTTGGTGGCGCTAGAATTCATGTCAGGTTATCACCATAGTCAAGGGGATTTGCCCCCAGAGGATGTCAGCATGTTTACACAACTTTTGTGGAAAAATTTTACAGCAAGGTGACATGTAAATGAAAATAACTGATGTGCAAAATTGAGTAATTACTCATCTCCACCCACAACATTTTCACCGTGGCCCCATTAAGTCAGCAGGAGGTTTGACGAATAAGACAAATAAGATATTTTTGAGTTGCTTCACAACTCTTAAGTTGAGGTTTGTGAAGTGGAGTCATCAAAGTTTTTACAGATACTGTCCTGAAAAATATATTTAAAGGATCTCAAAAATAACACAACGTTGTGTTCTGCCATGTGAGTCCAACATCAAAATAACTTATTGAATCCAATCCAATCCAGTGAGAATGTGAAGTGTGCATATAAAATGAGACTAACGGCATTAAGATAATAAATGATTATAAATCGAAATTGAAAGCATGAATTACTAAACTGTGCTATAAAAATCATCAAATAAACTATTTATTACACTTCTTAGACTCTGTGTGGTCCGGCCAATGGATGTTGAGCTGGGACATCTACAGTCAACCATCATGCCTAAAAATAAACTTGTCATTATTTCTAATCTACACTAAACATAATGGTATTTCTGGATTGTTCTTTTGTTATGTCTGATACTGATATTTATAGAGTCACACTCTGCTGCAGCTAGACAAAATAAGGACCCCAAACTGGTCCCATCTTCTAACAGCACAGACTAAAATAAACCATGCTGACAAAGGGAAGGTATTCCTCTGTGTGTGCAGGATGGTCAATTTACTTCATGGTGTTTAGCAGTTTCTTTCAAGAAAGAAATATCCTTGCTGTTTAAGGATTAACAGCAGTATTAGCAACGTAACGAAGTTTCCTCATCAGGATGTTTTTTTGGTTAAAAAAATTGTTATTACCTCCACCAAGGAGGCTATGTTTTCAGCCATGTCTAGTTTGTCAGCAGGATTATGCAAAAATGTTTGAACAGATTTCCATGAAACTGATGGGAGGCTGGATGGGACATGGCCCAAGAATGAAGCCATTTAATTTTGGAGTGGATCGTGACAAAGGGATGGAGCCAGGAAATTTTAAACACTTTCTCTAACAATTTGAATAATCTGTCACATTTAAGGAACTGATATTCATGAGTGTGTGAGATTTGGTGGAGCCTGATTGAATTTAATGGTTCTGTTTTGGGCCTAGGCGAAGGAATGTGCTCTACTGAGTGCCATTCTGGTTATTTCAATGATTTTTCCCAGCATGTCTCACCCATCACTTTATGTAAGTCACTGTTGAACTGGGAAATAAATTACTGTTATAAATGATTGTCATCTACAAATCATGATCATTACTTTCTATTGTTTTACAAATTGTGTTTTTAAATGAATGATTTCAAACCGTAAGACTGAACAAAGTTTTTGTTTCACACATATGATCAATTTTAAAATGAAACAGTCCAGTGAGATATAAAATCTAAAATATATAGTAAATTGTTTTATTAATATTGTGATTTTCAACAATATCACCCAGACCTACTGTAGCTGAGCTATTAGACAGGTTTTTTTATAACAGAAGTGATGGTCCAGTGTAATGATGCATGAATATGCAATAATGTTAAAGTGGAAGCCAAAGCACATGTGTGTGAATGTGTGTGTAGCTGTGAGTCCAGTCTCTGTAGTATTAAGCCACAGTTGACCTGCTTAGAGTCTCCTCTGGCAGAGGAAGACAGAGGGTGGACGGGGCTGCTGCCTGTTACGGTGCAGCCATTTCATGCTGTGTGAGGAGGGAGAGCCCTGGGCTGCACCGTGAGGACCCCTTCACAACACAGGCTCAGCAGCGTGGCACCAAACAGCTGGAGGACGAGCTCACTGATCTCACATGCACACACACTGTAGCACCATTCGCCTCTGCCTGCCAAACCCTGCCTCAACCCAAACCTGCATTCTGTGACAACACTGAGCATCAAGTGTAAGAATTAGCCACATGTAACACTGAATCTAATAAAAGGTTTTACAAATGGTAATATTCAACACAAATGCTGATATATGACCAATCAAGGTGCGATGAATACTCAAATATTCAACACTCAAAAAAACCCTGAAAGCCAAGTGCAGTAGTAACAAGAAAAAAAAAAGGCCTCGGGGTGAAATGGATCTTATTTATGACATCGTCTCGCCATCCGCCTTCACAGAGCACAAATGCAACCTGCAACAATGACACACATATTTGCAGGGCAAGCGTACATTGACAGTGACATGCGTGACTTGATGCTTATCCATCCACCCGTTCCCGTCATCCTCGGGAACATTGCATAATAGGACAGAGATTAGCCTTGTGGGCCCTAAAACATCAGCAGTGTTTGACAACAATTCAACCTTGTCATTTACATAAATGTAATGTTTTCACATCATCTGTGTACCTCTGAGCTGCTAAGTTTCAAAACAACAGGCCTTCAATTTGTCTCCAGTTCGAAACAACTATTTTCTTTAAGATTATGTGGTAAATTAGTCAGAGACAATTCATTTTTCACACGTCCCTGCACAGGCCAGCAATCCAACAACTAACAGAGCATTTATCTTTGAACTTTCCCCATGTTTCCCCATGTTCTCCAGGATTTGCTCAAGATTAAACCCCTTAATTTTATCAAAGGTTTGTCCAGAGTCCTACAATTAATAAGACTATGCCAAAAACATACCCAGGATAGCAAGGGGTTCAGAAATGGGTGATGGTATTTTTCTGAGGCTTTTAGGGGCCTCATTTTCAGGAAGCAGAATACAGTCAAGTAAAAGGTCAACAGACTGATCATGTCTTCTGCAGATAAGCACTAATAATGACTAAATCCCCCGGATATATAACAGTTCTGCTGTTAATTAAGTTAACTAATTCAAGTATGATCTGTATATTACTTTGACCTCTATGACCCCTTCAGGGCCGCCTGGGGCCTCTGGACTCCCAGGTTAGTCCTCCACCTCCAAGTGACAGGCAGGCTATGAACAGGGTGTGGACATTTGAATGGGGTATAAACAGGCTATGAACTGGGTATAAACGGATTAGAAACAGGTTATGAACAGGGTATAAACAGGTTATGGACAGATTATGAACAGGCTATGGACAGATTATGAACAGGGTATAACAGGGTATGAATTGGGTATGGATAGGTTGTGACCAGGGTATAAACATAGTATGAAGAGGGTATAAACAGGGTATGAACAGGGTATAAACAGGGTATGAACAGGGTGTGAACAGGGTGTGAACAGGGTGTGAACAGGGTGTGAACAGGGTGTGAACAGGATATAAACATAGTATAAACATGGTATAAACAGGGTATGATCATCGTATAAACATGGTATAAACATGGTATAAACATGGTATAAACATGGTATGAACATAGTATAAACATAGTATAAACATAGTATAAACAGGGTATGAACTCACTTGTATGAGCTGCCGCCTGTGATCTCCTGTTTGATCTGCCTGTTCACAGCATCAGCCGCCGCCCTCCCTTTGCCCTCTCCGTCCACCTTCAGATCGACCTGCGGTTTACCGGGCCGTTTTTTCCTCTCGGGTGCCGGCAGCAGGTCTTTCTCCTGCACCTTGTCGGCTATGGCGCTCTTCTCCACGCCGCTGTCCGCGTCGGCCCGCGCCGCGAGCTGCTTCGCGTGGCGCGGGTCCTCCCCGGCGGCTGGTTTGGGTATCCAGGGGTGGTCGTACCTCTTCGCGATGGGCCAGGGCTTGAAGTCCTTCTGGTACTGGGTCTCGCTGTCGAACGGCGTCTCGGGCCCGTGGTACTCGTTCTTAGGTTTGCAGCTCGGTTCCGGGCGCACCTTCCAGTGCTTGAAGTCCTCGCGCATCACCGAGCTGCACACGCGCTCCTCGGAGACGCACCTCCGCGGCGCGCGTCCGGACGCGGCGCGGGCTTCTGCGCGAGACGGCTGCGTTTCTATGGTGACCCGGGCCTGCGGCGGCTGCAGCTGGATGTGCTGCATCTCCGACACGTCCGTGTACTTGGTGAAGACCAGAGGCACCGCGATGTCCGCCTTGTCCAGCTGGTTCCAGAAGCGGGCCATGCAGCACGCCCTGCTGATACAGGGCCACGCCATGCTGCGGGTCACACGGCGACACAACAACCCACGAGAAGCTCCTGGTGCTCCGGAGCCGGGCGGAAAATATTCTCCTCAGTCTCCGAGAGAAACAAGATGTCCGTGTGCCAGGCGGCGGGGATGACTCCGCTGTTCACGTTAGAGCAGGTTCTCAGGTAAATCCATTGTGCTTGTAAAATACACAACCAGAGATTTGAACCAGTTGGATTTCCTAAAGAGAACAGCCGCACTGGTGTTAGCTCTGCTGCCCCGTGTGTCCCTCTGTGTCCCGGACCTGTCTCCGCATCACTCCACGGCACAGCACTGCGAGACGACCCGGCCCCGCCCGCTCAGCATCCCGGAGAACCACCGCCGGAGGAGACTGCTGGCAAGTCAGAGGCAAAGACACAAGTAACTTCCGGTTCACCTCGCAAAGTAAAAGCCTCAGCGTCGCTCAGGGGAAGTGGTATAATTTAAGACAAGGAAAACAGAGGGTTTGGACTTGTATGTGTATTGAATGATGAAGAGTTAATTTCATCAATTTCTTCAATTTAAGTTAAGAAAGCAAAAAAGTGCACCACAAACAATAAACTAGGCCTGGAACGTTATTGATGAAATCTGAATTCTGTTGATTTCCGTTCGAAGGCTGATAAACATGGTGAACTTGACGTAAATGGTTCGTCTTCACGCAAAAGGTACAGGAGGAGGGACGTTTGGTCCATCCATCACATGCTGCTTCTCCCAACATTTAGCTAGATATTTGTTAACATTAGAGAAAACAGAAAGGTTTGGACTAAACACTATAAAAAGAAGGAGGATAAATATTATTAAAATTGTTAATATAGATGTTAGATTGATATTAACAAGATGGATTGGTTTAAAAAGAAAATATCAAGTAGGATAATGTTGTAACTCACTAATGGCTTTATATTTAATATATTCGATTCTGTTATGGGAGTAAAACAATAATGATTTTATATTCCATGTTAAATACAGCCTATCAAAGCCATTCAATTATTGCTTCTGATTCATGCAAATTGTCTTTGTGACTAAGTCTGTGTGTTTTTGGCAGACAACAAACAGTACATGAATAATGCCAACACACTTACCCCGAGGGCCTGTTTCACATTGGACTACAATTTCGAGAAGACATATGAAAGACAAGCACATTATCTTTTCTCAGAGGTTTTTATAATGGAGGTGGGGATCTTGTTTTTAGAAGCAACAATAATTCTTAAGCTTCAAAACATGGTGTTTTCCTGTTGTGTAACTGCATCTTGACTATATTGTCTGCTAGCGACTGCAGGTTAAACATTAACTGAGAGAGAGTTCAGGATCAAAGTATTAAGGAGGTCATTGGGGGGGTGAACCCATGAATAGATTAATAATTTATAAAGATGTGATCAAAAAAAGAATGCGATGCAAGCGCACCCATTGTCCCTGTTTCAATCTGACTGAAGGGAATTAGTGAAACATAAAGAGAGGGAACATGCATTCAGCTCCTCTGACTGTCTGTCTCATTGTTGTGTTGACATGTGATGCAATGCATGCATGACCCCTCCGCTCTCTCCTGTTATATCCCCCCCCCCCCCCCCCCCCCCCCCCATTAGAACCTTGGATAACCCTTTGTCCCAAGTGAGTTGAACACACTCCATCTTAATTTTGCTCTTGGCTGTAAAAAGGTAATATAAAACTGCAATTGTACTCTCCCTTTCCCCTGTCAAACAATATCCAAATAATTTCTAAGTATTTCATACAACACTGTTAATGGTATTATGTGGAAAGAAGTGTGTCAGGACCTTTATCACTTGTATCGTTATGTGATTGCTCAACCAGACCAGCACATTACACAGTCAGGCTAACCACTGACCCCCCCTCCCATGAAAAGAAGGAAGTTAAATAGCAGTAAAAGAAACAGTAAAGAGTCTTGTACGTCCCTCTCTTCCACTCACTTATGGTTATTTCTTTGCATGTGGTTCAGCTTTACTCTGTTTTGCAGCAACTCGGTCCTTGCCCGGTCAAAAGCCTCTTATGGACTGACAGATCAATCCCCATATTGGGTTTCTGAGATAAGAGCGTCAATCAGAAATGATGGTGGAGCGGTGAGAGTATCGTACTTTGGACCCACTTCACTTCTTGCTCTTCTTCTTCGCCACAGGCTGCAGCGTCTCTCGGGTAGTTTTCCTTCTCTCTTAGAAAACATGAAAGTTGATTTTGCCCCCCTGGACGTGCCCCTCCAGAGGAGACTGCAGACGGCCACGGTGCTGCAGTGGGTCTACTCTTTTCTTGGCTTGGGTGAGTTTGCATATTATGGATGAAATAGAACTGCTGACTGAACAAAGGTCTACGACAGTTAGTCGTCACTTTATTCCATAGGTGTTCAAACATGTTGGCCTGGCTGCTCTTAGGTAAAATTTAAGTAAATGTAATAGGTAGAACATAGTAAAGTGTAGTCCTCACCAGTCTGCTATGTTTGTATCCACCGACTGTGTTTGTCCAGCTCTGAAAGACAGGTGCTGTGTAACTCCTCCTGCCATGTTTCAAATGTTTGTTTTTCAAAATTTGAATCGATTTTAAACTGGATGTTGCTGCGATTATATTTTATTTACATATACAGTGTGTATATATGTAATATATATGTATATATGCAGAATATTGTATATTCTTGATGTTATTTGTTGTCTTTTCATACAAGGGATCCTGGTAGCAAGCTGAAAACCTGATTCAGTCTTTTTGTAGGTCTTGAGACCAAGAATAGGAAAGTGGATATAAATGCAGTTCATTTTACCGTATACCAAAAAAGGTTCACTGAGATTGAAAATGAACTTTCCCTTACATAATCTGTTGTGTTTTTGCTGCACTGTGTTTTTTTGAATAGCATTAGGTATATTTCAGATAATAATACCCCGAGGCCTTTGTTTGACAGTTGACATTGAAAGAGCTAATCTATGGTATGATCTAAAACTGAAGTCCCCCAGGCAGAAATTCAATAATGGACTTTACAGTCAAACATTGGCCCACCAAACACCCCAATCTCCTAACTGAAGCCCACTTTATTATACTAAAACAGATTTTAGATCTGTTTTTCAAATACACATACATACAGATAATGTCGTCATAGATTACATGTGTCATGGGAGGATCATTTAAAGGATAGATGTAGTACTGTTTTTGAAAGGAAGATTGTTAACTCAACACTGATGACCTGGAGACCCATGAGCTCAAGCTACGTAATAGTGACATATCAAACCGTACTGACATCACACACAACCACCTTCTCCCAGAGAGCGTCTGTAACATCTCCAGCAGAGTTGCATGCTTTTGACGCAGAGCAGATACCCACCATTCATAACATGAGCAAACTCATGATATTCTACTGTCACCATTCATACACGGTCTATTACATTTGTAATGGCAGGTCGGAGTGGATGCTTATATGATACACTTGTGTAAAGTTGCTGCTGATACAGACTCTTTCCTTCCTCAGCACCCACCTGCATAGTCCTGTTCGTCTACCTGCTCTTCACTCGCTACTGGCTGATCAGTGTGCTGTACGCCACCTGGTGGTACTTTGATTATGACACCCCATCACAAGGAGGCCGCAGGTTGCCTTATATGTGTGGCCTCAAAGTTTGGGGATACATGCGGGATTACTTCCCCGTCAAGGTGAGCAACAGCTTCTTGATAGCGTGTGTATGAAGCCAACATTTTAATGAATATGTATACTAGAGATGAAACGGTTAACATCACAATTATAATGACCAATGTTACCATGGTTTTCAGTATCACTGCTGTATTGTTAACAAGTGCTGAAAATGTTCAAACCATAAGGTAAAAGATATATTTATCAGAAATATAAATTATATAGCACTTTATGACTCCATATAAAATGTGCAACATTTACATGGAAGGGGCAAAGCTTTAGCTTGGTAAAGAAGTCATGACATAATACTGATACTGCCTCCTGCTTCTTCCGCCATGTTTTTACAACACACAACAAATGCACATTGCTTGTTGTGCCTGTATCTTGGAAACTTTCTAAATTTGGTTGATGCTGGACATTATCAACCTAATCCCCACAATAATTATATGAAATAAGGATTGAATTTCACCAGAGTATCCGTATCATCCCTAACTGTAGGTACATTACTACCTTTAAGCAGCCCTGACGTCCATGTTGGATGTGCTGGGATTCACCTCGGCTGCACAGGTCGGCCAGTTTATCTAATCTTTGATCTCCACCTACATACAGCACGAGCAGTGGCTCTTATCTCTGTCCTTGGCAGCAATTGGAGCACTGATGGAAGACGCCCCTCTCTTCCCTAGTCATGCACTGCATATGTACACACAGCATGTCTGAAACACAGAACTGTCTTTGTGTATCGACATAGTGCTATTGAAAGAAACTTCACTGTCAATACCTAATTAATAAACTTTAAAATACTATACTGAACAGCAACGATTTCGGTTCCATACTACATAATCAAACATGTTCGTTCTGAAAGTTAGATGTGCAGATTACTGCCACTGAAAGCAGGAGGAGACAGCTGGTTGTCATGGCTGTTGCCGATGGTTTTTGGGGTTATTGGGATACTTCCTGGAGCAGTCACTTCCTGGAGTTATGTGGTGACCTCAGGGTGAACTTCAGGAAATCACTGCTGCTGCAAAAAAACAAAACAGCAAGTAACCACAATTTGTTGTTTTTATAAGAATTAAACAAACAGTATGTAAATCAAATTTAGATTTCTAAACGTTTCTAAGCTTTATGCTAAGCTAAACTAAATGCAATCTCCTGGCTCTTACCATTTAATAGACAGAGAGTGGTATCAGTCCTCTTGTCTAATGATTGGCAAGAAAGTGAATAAATGAGGTACACATATTTGATTTGCCTCCTTGCCCACACAGATTGGAAGTAATATTTCAGTTTTCAGAGGGTCCAATTTTAAAACAGAAGGCAGTTAATTCATATTTTAACTTAAAATGAAAGGCCACCGTCTGTAAATCATATAAACCAGGTGAACGTGAAACGTCTGCTATGAAGGCTGGTTACTTCTCATTACACTGACACACATTAGTCAATATAATAAGGTCATACAGATAACTGATCATTCATGCAACATATGTTTCTTTGAAATGTATTTGCTTTGTTGTGCTGGTTTTGAAATGTGTTTACGAGAGAAGATAAAACAGCAGTAATACTTCAGGTTCACATATATGAAGAGTGCTGCTGACACAGGACAGGTCTAAATGTGCAATTCACACTTCCTCCTGGCAGCCCGTTAATCCCCTCTTGTGGTTGTTCATGGGTAGTGCATGTCCTTCACTTGCTGGCTTTCGATCAAATGAACCCTGGTTTTTCATGTCAAACCTAACAAGAGTCTTTTAAGCGGGACAAATAACTGCAGAGCATCTCACGAGAGGAATTCACAGAGCAGCATTCTCCAGAATACAAAGTTCATTAAGAGGAGGCTCATGATTTCCTCTGTGCTGATAAGTGTAGGAGTGCTGCTGTAGGAGTGTAACAACAGCACAAGTTTCAAAGTGTTTTAAAAAGAATTCTGTAATCCTTATCTCAAGCACAAATTGTATTTAAATAGGCTAAGTTATCATTGTCTTGCATTTCATATATAAATATATTTAAGATCTTAGATATAGATTATAATAATCTATATCTAAGATCATTTTTTCTTAACAGAAATCTATTTTCTGCATGCATGGGAAGAGACAAGTTAAGAACATGCGTCATTTGAACATTTGTGTTGTCCATGTGATATGTGCCTTTGTACGTCACACGGTTATATCACTGATCTATTAATTATTTCTGCCAAAGTGTCTGTGCATGTGCATGTGTGTGTTTGTTTACATGCGTATGTTTTTTTCTCCAACCGTCAACCTGCAGGAACTACAGATGAAAACTAGCCTGTATGGCAAAGTCTGCCACATTTACATGTTGCACTTATATGCATGCTGATAAATATACATGGTCACGTTTAAACATATTCTTTCATTTTGCCTTTTTTTGTTGCGCTGATCAGATTCCTGTCCTCTTTATAGTTGAAATGCTTCTATTACTGTCAATGTCATCATACCTTATTTATGTTGCTTTATAGCCAATATTTCTTTATTCATGCTCGCACATCTGCAGGGAAAATTAAAAAAAATAAAATAAAAAGATATGATAATAAAAGCCATGTGAGATAAGGCATATACAGCAGTGAGCATCATAAAAGCAGAGTCATATATTAATAAAAGCCAGGAGACGACCAGTACAGAAGTAATAATACAATGTGAAAATAAGTGTCAAATTAATAATGAACGTTTTGTGTGTGTGTGTGTGTGTGTGTGTGTGTGTGTGTGTGTGTGTGTGTGTGTGTGTGTGTGTGTGTGTGTGACATTCTGTCTGTGTTTTGATGTAAGTAAGACTCTTAGGGTCTAGTTATTTCGTCAGTGTCTTATTACAGATCTCATGTGAATGTTACCAGGCAGAAGAATGCTGCCTCTATTTACTGTCTGTGTAAAAAAAAAGGCCAAATACAAGTCCAGTCATTTCCTAAAACCGAAACTCTTTTCCTTCTGCACCCATCTCATGCCTCTAGTTTAAAGTGAATCATCTCCAGCATCATCTGACTGTATGCCTCATTAAGGTTCAAACAAAGAGTCAATGTAAGGGTGAAGAGAAGCAGTGTATTTGAGAGAGCCTAATTAGTTTCATTGGTGTCTTTCTCCACCATTTCTAATTCCAACATCATCAGCTCACAGTCACCAGCTGATGTGCGCTCACATGGTTTTTAAGAGAGGCACAAAATGCCATGTAGACTGGATGATGATGCTAATTCATATTGAACCGGCACTTTTAAAGCACATCTATGTCCTGAATGAGATGGTGGCTGATAAACGATGCTGTTGATTGGTGTTCAGTAGCCATGAATTTAAAAAAGCTCTAAATCATATCAGGGAATTAAAGGGTTTTACACCAAAAAAAAGAAAATTCAAGTGAGTCTTGTTTGTGCACTAAATATTAGGCTACAACCAGGAGACACTTTTTGTAGTAGCATAAATACAATAAACAAGAGAAACACTGAGCATGACTCTGGCCCAGGCAAGACATATCCAGCACATACTGTACCCCCCAGAAAAACACAACATTTCACTTTTAAATTAAATATTAATATTCAATATATTTATAAGAACACATTTTTAAGCATATATTATCAGCCTTTGTGCTTTTATTGGATTGGGATAGAGAGAATGGAAATATATACAGGGGAAGGACATCAGCCGGTAGTCAAACCATGAGCCGGCTGCTCAGGGAATGAATGACCATGTGGTATATGCATCCTAGGCATTCAGCTCTGAGGTCGCTCCATAAGTTGTCAGGTTTAAACTTATATACATACCAAACTAATGAGATATTAGCTTGTGAGCTATATAGGTGCTTAAATAATAAAACAAAAACAACCTTTGGCAGTCTAGATGTTTCCTCCTACATCCAAATATAATGCTGAGCTTCTCCTCCTGGTTAAACCTTCACATGTGGGTGGTATCATTCTTCTCATCTAGCTGTTGCTATATAAGTGAACAAGTGTATTTTTCCAAAATGTTTGACCATTTTTATTTCCAGCTGTGGCAGTTTACATCAAATAGGCCACAAGGGATTCTGTAGAAGACTTAAGCAAACAAAAATATATATTTATAATTATAAATAAATAATTACTTATATAAAAAGTACAACAGAACATACAAATATAATATAATAAATGAATAAAGAAGAAACAACTAAGAAAAAAAACAACCTAGATCTAAATGTGGATTCACACAAAAATTGGTCCACCAAACTACAATAACAATAACAATACGGGTTATGTTGTGGTGACCCTTCAGGCTAGCTCTGTGATTGGTCATTAGTAGACAGCTCTTCTGCTTACTTTCATCTTCAAGAGAACTTGAGCCAATGATTAACTGTGTGACGTGGGGGGCACAGCAGCAGTGTGCAGACAAGAGCAACACACCAGCCTCAAGAAAATCAAAAGTCATGATTCGTCAAATTTTTAATTTCCTGCAGTTGATCAACAACAAGAAAATGTCCTAAAGACATTGATTACTGGATCAGTGTTGGTTAAATGTCACTTTTATTAGATAGCATAAAATGAATGAGAATGAAACGCGCTGTCTAGTCATCCCTCAGAAGATAACACAGCTCTCAGATGAAGGGTGTGAATGTGGCACTAAAAGCACTGTGACCTCGAAAACAATCTCACACACAGATACAAACAGAATTTATTTTTTTCACAAGAGGGCAAAACTCTCTCTAACTACAACACCCAACAAGCGTCTCTTTGCTCCTGACAGTGACCGATAGTGACTCTCACTATCTCTCCCCCTGATGCTGTGGACCAGTGGAGACAACACTCCACAGCTCAGATATCTCAGCTTTACAGTTAGTGATCAAGAATCATTAGCTCTGACACTACAGATAAATATTACTCAATGTACAAGAATTGATAAAACACTGCACAGCTTCTCTGACAAGGATCTTTTTACCCATCAGCCATCGGGTGTAAACATCAAACCATGTAGCTCCAGTTTGGGGGCAAACAGGTGGAGTGGGCTACTGTTCCAAGTTTCTTTTTAAAATAAAACCAGGAGAGTTCATTTCGACATATATCTGAAAAAACGATCAATAGTCTTATCACCACTGTATGAGTGAACAAATAACTGTCTAATCAATACTTTATATCACAAAATGAATGTATAAAGGTTTAATTTGTATTAATTTCTAAGGGAATTCTTGTGGCAGCTTGCTCCAGAATACAGTCACACAAATTATAATAGAAAATAATACATAAATAATATAACCATGGATTATTAAGACCAAAAAATATTAAGTATACACTGTAAAATAAGTGAAAACTAAAATATAAAGTATATAAAGAGTAAATACAAAACCAGTGCCTAATAGAAATGAAAGTAAAATAAAAAAGTAAGTTATGTGAGACAGTAAATTATTACTAAACCAAAGTGGCAGTAAGTAGTAATGATAATAGGAGTAAGTAATATGGAATATTGCCCATTATATTGCACATAATATGATGAAAACGTTTTATTGCACATGAGAAAACAGAGTAATATTGCAAAATAAAAAGACTAATATTGCAAATAAATAGAAATATTGCATATGAAAAAACAGTAACATAGTGTTGGTATTATTTCTCAGTGTCTGATGATCAGTGGTCCTCCCTGCAGAAGGAATTGTGACACACAGAAGTTCACTGCACATACCTGACAGATATGAGATGATCCAGGAATTTATTTTCACTTTCTTTAACATAATGAGACATGGCATTTTTCAACATTTTCATCCTTTTCCTTTTTATTTTTTAAATTAGGCATATTGATTTCTGATAGTTGGTGCAAGTAAATTTGGTGCAAGTTGAATTTAAGGGGACTGTTGGGACTTGGCCAACAGCACTGAAATAAGAAAATTGTTGGGACAACTTAAAAAAATATACTTCAATAGGTAACTCACACTTAAATTAAGTTTGTTCAACTTAAATTTAACAAGTTGTATTCACACAATTGATAACTTTAATACAAATAAAAACATATATATTTGTGTATTACCAATGGAAGTAATGTTTTTCAAATTGGCAAACAATTTTCTTTTTTCAGGGGGTGCTCTATTGATTGTCATTCTAATATTTTTGTGAAACTGTCTATATTTTCTTTCCCTCTTTTCCCTTCAAACAATTTAATCTGAAAAGTCTGAAATAGCTTTTTTCTTAAATGGTATCATAAGCAGTACATGTCCGCTGTTCTCAAATAGAATTTGAATCCAAATAGTTGAACCTTGAACCTGAATAAATAATTACTTTCCACCCCTGAGGGAACAGTGAAGGTATGAAGGGACGTGTGACGATGTGTTTTTGGACAGTTTGCAGAGGCCACAGAGGGGGGGGGGGGGGGGGGGGGGGGATCAGAGGGGTCAACTGGGATATCAATGCACGTGTTTGGGTTGCAGCCCTGTGGGCCACATTGCAACACGTTCAGCTCTTTTTAGAGGAATCAGATGATCTGAAATAAAGTATTACCCTATTTTACTGGACGTATTGACTGACAACTACAATATTAATTCTCTCATTTACACGATGTTCTTCCTCCAGCTGGTGAAGACAGCTGACTTGGATCCCAGGCACAACTACGTCTTCGGCTTCCATCCCCATGGCGTGCTGGTGGCAGGAGCCTTCACTAACTTCTGCACCTATGCCACAGGATTCAGGCAGCTGTTCCCTGGCATCACCAGCTACATGCTCATGTTGCCCCTTTGGTTCAGAGCCCCGTTCTTCAGAGACTACATCATGTTTGCAGGTTTGGACTTTTCAATCACACTGGATCAAATTCAACCGTCGCTGTCATTCAGCCACATGCAGCGCAATGTGTTGTATGTAGTGTAATTTACAGCAAACAGGGTTTATATGTAATTCCACAAACGTCTTTCTCTTCTTTCAGTCTGTGTGTGTAATGCGTATCTAGCAAACCGTTCATCTTATCAGCTTCACACTCGGCTTGTCCATTTTTGACGGCCTATAGAGGTGCAGTGTAACTGTAACGCCATCATCATTTTGATAATTTGATTATTTTTATCTCACAAAATCTGACTGACACAGACATTCTCAGGTGCTGATCTCCATCATGGCAACAACATTCATAGAATCACTACCTCTTTAGCTATTTGTCTTCAAAATAATAGCAAGACGTTTGTTTTGTTGCTGTAATGCCTTATAGCGGAATTACAGAGCTTTTATTTTGAAAAGTTTCAAACATGGGTCTGAAAATTGTGTTGATTGCTTAACAGACCTCTGAAATAGCCGACATGCGATGTATGAAAAAAGAGCAGCAGTTCATTAAATCATACCAACTTATATATAGGATACACACATGACAGTAATAAATACAATTCAGTTTAATTTTATGAAAAAACATTGACTATAAAATGTTCAATGCAGCTAAACCTGGTAAGATGAACACACAGTTTTCTAACTTCTCTCTGCAGCATAGACTGTTTATAAAAAGCTCTGCACACATCATCGAGCACACAAACAACAAAAAGTGACAATATATTTTAGAAATACTTGAGGAGGACTCACTGAATTAGCTCCAGAACATTTACACAGGCCAAGAAAACAGCCCGTTTCAAACTAGCACTATATAAGATGATTTAAGCTTTTGTTTGACTTGCTTTGATAAATGTATATTATTTTAATCACCCTTTATTTCCTACTCCAACACTTCAGGTTTGATTCCATCTGACAAAGAGAGCGCCAGCTATCCGCTCTCCAGAAAGGGTAGCGGTAACGCTGTTGTAATAGCGGTCGGTGGGGCCCCAGAGGCCCTCGATGCTCGCCCTGGGAGCTACAATGTGATGCTGGCCAAGAAGAAAGGCTTCATCAAGATGGCCATGGAGCATGGGTAAGCACAGACAGCCCTGGGGAAAAGAGGAAAGAGTTTAGTTAAATACAGCTAATCCTTTGAGGTCTTATGGATTATTCAAGGGATTTTGTCAATCTATTAATTTGACGTTTCTTGAGGCTTGAAACAGAGGCTCATTCATGTCCCTCTGATGGAATTTCCTGGGAAAGCACGAAGTCTGTTATGAGATCATTTTAGAAGCAGATGAACACCCAGATTTGAAATGATGCTTGATAAATCAATTGACTAACATTGTCATAAAAATATCTTCAGAGCTCATCTGGTGCCGGTCTTTTCCTTTGGGGAGAATGAAGTGTTCGATCAGGTGGACAACTCAAGAGGAACGTGGCTGCGGTGGACACAGGAACGGCTACAAAGCATCATGGGTATCTCCCTGCCTCTCTTCCATGCACGTGGCATTTTCCAGTACTCCTTTGGTCTCATGCCCTACAGAAAACCCATCAATACAATCGGTGAGTAAACACTTTTGGTCACCTGAGGGCTACAGTACATGCAACAGGTTACAGTATGCTGTTCTGAATCTGTGGCTCAGCCCTCGGTAACTGGTGGCATGCAGTCCTCTTGTAGACTGTAGCCAAAACATTACATTTCATTTAGCTGACGCTTTTATCCAAAGTGACTTACAATAAGTGCATTCAACCATGAGGGTAAAAACCCAGAACAACAAGAATCAAGAAAGTACTATTTAGTCAAGACAGCCAAACTACAAAGTGCTATAAGTAAGTGCCATTTAAGTGCTACTAAATTGGTAGTTTAAACTTTTATTCAAGGTATAGTCGGAAGAGGTGTGTTTTTAGTTTGCGGCGGCAGATGTGTAGACTTTCTGCTGTCCTGATGTCCATGGGGAGCTCATTCCACCATTTAGGAGCCAGGACAGCAAACAGTCGTGATTTTGTTGAGTGGTTAGCTCGCAGTGAGGGAGCAACAAGCCGATGGGCAGATGCAGAGTGGAGTGAACGGGCTGGGGTGTAACATTTGACCATGTCCTGGATGTAGACTGGACCCGATCTGTTCGCAGCACGGTACGCAAGTACTAATGTTTTGAAAGCCTGGACCAGAACCTGCGCCACCTTTTTTAAACAATTAAAATCTGTCATAATTGATCCCATTTAAAAAGATTAGATTTTCTGAACAAGGAGTCTACTGTCGTTTTGTGGCTCAATATTTCGGGGTAATTGCTGCTAGTTCAATGATTATTACGCTGGAAGTTATCTACGTCACGACATGGTGGCTCTTTCCTGAACGCCGTTACCAGGAAAAGTCTATTCAACATGGCTGGCCTTCACAAACAACACATGAAGTTCAAACATGGAACAACTTGTAAGTAAACTAAAACAATTCCTTTGCATGTTGTAATGTTTTGAGGATCAAATGCCAGAGAGAATGTTTGATTGTTAAGACAGAGCTTTTTTTGTAGTTCCCTAATTTTTCATTCGGCATTAGCATCACTGCGCGCATGTGTAACGTTAATGTCAAAGCAGGGCTGTAATGTTAAAGTTAGTTAACTCTTTTCAATCAACTCTTTGCTGTTGTTTATGTTAACTGCCTCGATCTGGTAAATGTGAACGAACCTGAATGAACTAGCTGTATGTTTTATTCATGATTAAGTTAAAGCTAATATACATGAAGTTAGCAAGATACTGGATGTTACAATAGCTGATGAAATCTGGAAACTTGTATGAAGCCTATGAATTTTTCTTTCCTTGCAGGCGGACATGGATTCAATTAATTTAAATTTCAAATGTGGAGCCCCAAATCAAAACACAACATCATTATCTCAAGGCACTTCACATAGCAAGGTCGAAATTATAGACAAACCCAACGAACAAGCACTTGGTGGCTATGAAGAGAAGAAAACTCCCATTCAACAGGAAGAAACCTCTGGCAGAAGCAGACTCATTGGGGGCGGACAATGTGGATGTTCACAAGAATCAAGGTAACATTAATGTTAACTTAGGCTGTATACTTAACAGTAATTAGCTTTACAAATAAACCTCTTAACTTAGCAAATATTTGTGGATTTCAAGTCAGTAACCTAGTGAAAATGTATTATTTAATATTTAATATATTTTCAATTTTATAGTTTCTGTGCTGCAGTACAATTTAAAATTTTAGCGAAACTAGAGACAAAGACTGTCTGTGAGGATCTTATTAAAGCAAAAGCCACATAAGACTCCGTCCCTGTTTTGAAACCTGATTGTTTAGCGCTCATGGCCATTAAGTGACATTCTGGATAGAAAAAATGTCCCACTCTCCTGAAACACCTGCAATAGATAATGGATTTTGGGAAAATGAGCACAAATGGAATTTTAGTTGGACCAATTTGTGATGGTGAGGATCCTGCTCAGCTGAGATTGACAGTCGTAGTCAGGGAAGAGCCCAGTTAACACCATAGTTGGACCTTTTTGTTCTGGTGAATGCTGTTATGGACTGTTTTTTGTTGGTGCCACAGCTACAAGATGCAGATTAAAGAATGTAGAAACCTTTATTATGAAAAGTTACCCTGTGGTGATGCCAGTGCAGTATATCTTAGAGCCTGGATGAACAGCAGTTTGGGTCCAAACACTTGAGTTGATCCAGGAAGTGTTCAACGTACTTGACAGAAAAAGAAAGATCTCACAAAAAAGACGAATTTCAATTGACACCTTCTACAGAGGCCCTAACCGAATGTTACCTCTTACATGAATGTAACTTCTCACAAAGCCCTGGCCTAACCTTTCCCAGAATTGGAGGGGGGAAATTATGAACTGTACAAAACCTACCTTAACTTACTTATTGAATAACTTGTATAATATGTGCCTGTAAAGTAAAGAAACTAAATGTTGGATGACCTACAGAATAGTTATTTACTTACCTGCTGAGTGATGATTTGTGTTATATATGTCATATAAACCAACTGTCTGTTTCCTTCAATTTAACCTTACTGTTGCTCCCTCTGTGCATATTCCAGGCGTCATCACTGACACTACTGTTGCGTTTGTCACAGTGGTCGCCGGCAGCACTTCAAGTTCAGATCACTTCCACCCTGCAGGCACTGCTGCTGTGGTGGAGGACGATCTTGTGACGAGCGATGTCAACAGGACGGCTGACGCACTTGCATTGTTGTCTGGCTTAATGTATGCATTGCATTAGGATGAGCCCATGGGAAACCTATCCCATCCATAAATTACTGATATAGTATGTTACTGAACACATTATTGCTAAAAGCATTTCAATTTAAAACTTTGTATTTGATAGATTTTGTTTTTGTAACATTTTATTTATTAACTTAATTTGTATGTAAGTAATTAGCAGTCTGATGGATAAGCACTTTAAGGTTTAATGCTCTTGTTAACTTGTTCCTGTTTGATATGTAGACCTGCACAGAGGTATATGAACACAACCACCCACAACACACAAAATCAGGAGGTGATCAGATGTTTTATTTTTACTTTACTGGATGTGTCTAGTCCTACTGTGCCTGTGCAGGTTTTCCTTCTATCCAAACAGTTCACCAGGTGATCTCACTCATCAACACGCTCTCTCTCTCTCTCTGGACATGCGAACAGAACCTTTGCAGACTGTCACTACGCCAAAGATACACAAGACTGCAAGGTTCTAATAATCAGGCCTCAAGTCTGTTTCCTTCCTGTGGAAATGTTCAAAGTAACTACAATCATGTACACTGTGATTGCTGCAGCACAAGCTTATATATCTTCTTTTGTCGCTTTTGGCCTTTTTATTATCTTATATATTTAAGTCAGACAACTCACGTTCAAACGTTTATTGCAGCAGTGGAACAGGTTTAGTGTTTGGCGTCTAGGGTCCAACTTAATCACTCCCCCATATGATTACACAGGAATGATGGGAGTGAAGAGCAAATACTTGTAACCCCCCCATAGGAGCCTACAGGTGGATGCTGGGGTGGTGGAGGGGCTGAAGCAACTGGTAGCAATACTGCAGCAGCAGTACAAGAAAGGGGATGATGGGAAATTTCTCTCTGCTTAAATAGACCACCTGGTAAGGTGGGTGTGTATTATAGATGGTTGTGGAGAGTGAGGTATGTCACATGATGTATGTCACATGATTGGAGCAGCGCAGCTCGAGTTGGCTGCCTGAACTAGCTCGCAGGCGTCGCTCCATTTATGATGACACTGCAGGACTTTGAAAGGCTCCCATTACCCGGTGTGGGTTTGAACAACCCTCAGCATCCACAGTCTTCCAAGTATCATGCTCGCCAAGGCTGTGAGTCTGCTGGTGAAGTCCAGGATTTATAACTATTCAGAGAAATCACTTGAGTCTTTGGTTGGAAAAAAACCTGCATATCCTCGGTCCTCCATGGCACATGGTCAGACTCCCATGAGCTGCAGCACAGTTTTAAAAGATGATTACTGTTATATGTTCTGACATTTTAGATGAAACAATCTTTAGTCTGAATAAATATTTAATTTATACATCTGAAGTGTTTATGTGTTTGTTTTTTTGAAAATATCAGGGACATATCACCGGGTAAACCGAAAATATCTGAAGGCACAACTCCCTGACAATCTTTATTTTAATTTTCATCTATTTTTTCAGTTCCGTTTGTCTGATTGTTTGTCTGTTAGCAGTATTTTTCAAGTTCTGGTCTTGAATTTGAATGAATAAATAAATATGCATGTCAGATACGTCAGGGTGAAAAGAATAAAAAAAAAATCATTCACCTATGAGTTATGCACAAGTATATTTTTAGTTTAGATTAGTTTTAAGGCATTTTGTATGTGTAACAGCTTATCAGTGGTGGGCTATCAGGGAGATTTTGTTAATTACATTAAGTGGAAGGATTTTATTTAAACTAATTCACTAAGGGACACCACCCTTAAAAGAGAGAGGACAATACATTGACCCAGTCTCATAAAATATACTAGTGATTGGAAAAGTGGGAGCTTTATGTCTTGTGTGTGTGTTTTTTGAGGCCAATGTAAATTAGTAAAACACATGCAAAAAAAAGTCACAACACATGCAAGTTCCATCACCACTGACGAGTAACCGACTTCAATAAACTCACAAAGCATTGAACTACAGCCAGGTTCCTCACTTTTCGGGTCCACTGGTAATATTTCCGGTGTCGATGTCGCCATTTGCAGTGCGTTTCTGTATTTGCATGTGTTGTGATGTGTCGTCAAATCAATGTGTCGTCAAATCAATGTTGTTTTCGTAATTTGCATGCGTTTTCGTAATTTTCAGTCCATTGAGCTCTCTCAACCACCGTACAAATCACATCAAAAGTTAAACAGTCCTTAGCCATGCTATGCTATGCTATGTTATGCTATGCTATGCTATGCTATGCTATATGCAAGGTCTTGTAAATAGGTACGTTCAACTTTCTACTTAACAGTGTCAGTCCATTTTAATACTTTGGTGTAGTCAGTTAATAATAATGATATTAGTTATACATTTTATTTGCATAGTGCTTTTAACAATGCTCAAAGGCACTTTACATGATTACGAAACAACAGAAAACAGATACAAGTGAATAACTATAAATAGAAATATAGAAATATAAAATGTAAATATAAAATACACATCACAATTGCACTTTGAAATATAAGATACACATCATAATCAAATATTAAAATCCGTTCAGAAAAAAGGTGGGGTTTTCACAATTGTTTTGTGTATTTTGAACTTATTGAGTTTTACACTGTATGCCACCATTTTGGTTTCCAGATAAAATAGACCTCCAATAGCATTAAACAAGTAATATTGCCCAATAATAACGTGCTCTAACTCTGAGTTTGTTGTCCTGCACCTTTTCTCCTCTCTGCAGTTGGGCGGCCGATAAAGGTGGAGAGAAACACAAAGCCACCAGTTGAGGAGCTGGATGCCCTTCACCAGCTCTACATGGATGAACTCAGCAACCTGTTCGAGGAGCACAAAGGCAACTATGGAGTGGACAAGGACACTCACCTGAACTTTCTCTAAACTAAACTGAGGACAGAGGGGACTTGAATGCATATTTATTTCTAAAGCTCCAGCGTTGCATGTTCAGATGATTGTCCATTTTGATTTTGCTCTCAACTGCCTTGTCGATTAAAAATGAGTTGAATGAATGGAAAAGCTTTGGTATGTGCTGTTGTTTTACAGGTTGTTGTGGGAAAAATTACAAAGATGCCACTAATGATACAAGTCAAGTTTTCCTCACTTCTCCCAGTTGTTTCATCTCCCTTGAGTTTTGGATTTTGTGCAAAGTCTAACACTTTCTCAAATAGAGTCATAGGTTGAATTTGGGTTGCAACATATTGTGGAGACTCTCAATGAAACTGTGATCATTTCAGTATTTGGTATCTTTATAAGTTCTGAAGGGTGAATAAAAACAATATATTTACTAAATTGTCTTCTCTTCAGTTTGTGTGTTATGACCTTGAGACATTAAAGGAATATTCAGAAATGTTGGGAAATAGTAAAGCAAATAAGCATATTTTTAAAATGAAAACTATTGTAAACTACAAGATCTGAGGTATTTTTAAATATGTGAAACAACAATGAAACCATACCTTTATAATTTATCATTACTCATACATTCTTATTATGTTATATATATTATTTATGTGAAATATGTCTGCTTGGTATGAATGAGTTCAATCTGGTTTTAGACTGTGAACTTTGGCAGAGACTTTTTATACCAGATAGCAAACTGATATTTCAAAATAAAATGACTGGCAGACTGGACAATGCCCTGAACATTTCAACACAGTCTGGATAAGAAGTGTGTGTGTGTGTGTGTGTGTGTGTGTGTGTGTGTGTGTGTGTGTGTGTGTGTGTGTGTGTGTGTGTGTGTGTGTGTGTGTGTGACTAAAAGATGAGCTTACAGCACAACTATGATGCAAAGGAGGCAAATGATTGTGAAAATATTGTATCTGCCAAGTTTCCAGATTTATATTAGGTCTGACATTTTACCTTTGACCACTGCGATTTAATCAGTTAATATTTGAGTCCAAAGGGAAACTGGTCAAAGGAAGACTTCAGATGTCATGTTCAAGAGGCCAAAAACATGTTTTGTAATCTTGACCTCTGACCACCCAAATCTAATCAGTTCTTCTTTCAGTTTAAGTGAATGTTTGTACCAAATCTGAAGACCAAAGGTGTTCTTGATACATTGTGTTCGACAGACGGATGACAACCTGACAACATAATGCCTCCTGCCACTGGCGGCCTCCGGCACAGTGGCATAAACACAGGCGCTAAAAGGTAAGAGATCAGTTGCCATCTCAGACCAGCTGAAACCAGTCAAATCAGGGAGAGTGGTGTATGTGTTGGTGTGTTCCCAGTCACAACAGACCTATCACCTTCATATCATCATCGTACATGCAGTGTTAACTGCAATGGTAACGTGACAAAACCGATGGAAATCAACGGACCAGCTTTAAGTCTCAACGACACCCATTGATATTAAGAGCATTAATGTGATGGAATGTATATTCATAAATCACACTGGGACCAGTTGTTTTGACACAGCTGCTCACTGTTTGGTTCCAGGTTGCTCTACGCTGGGTGTGTGCGAGGTCAAGGTCAATACATTATTGACGTATTTTTGTGGTCAAAGTACAGAAAGTCATGTGATTGGCTATCTACTCTGCAGATGCAGTACAGTGCATACGTATATCACCTAAGAACATGGGATGCAAAACCAAGATGTGTAAGATTCATTGTGGTGCTTCATATTCTAACACATACAGAAGAAACTGTAAGAACTGTGAAAAGCAGACTTGAACTCATCACATCATGACAGATTTACACAATGAAGAAAAATGAATGTCTAAATAGGCATTTGAACCATAAGTAACAGGAAGAATAACAAATATCAGCGATGGAGTGTACTGAATACTGGATGATGATCTCAAAAATAATTATACCACTCATTGTTACACAAGCCTCATGTCAAGGTCCATATGACTGATTTCATCCAAAAACAGTCCTGAACCTGGTACCACTAAATACTGTACGTGGTATCAGTTCAACCTTTTGGGGATAAACTGCAGCAGGTACAAAGTCTAAAATAAGTTTTTAGGAGAAACTGAGTGAAATAATTAATTTGATGAACTGGGACTGTGGTTAAAGAGTTCTAGGAATCATGACTTCAGAAGAATCATTACATCAGTGTGGGTTTACTGAATCTATCTAATTGTTCACTTGTGCTTTTTGTTCATAAAGTTTCGTTACAGTGTGGTGTAGAAGAAGAAAACAGACGATAAGCTAATAAAATGAGAATAAAGAAAAATTGTAATTGTGGATATCAACATTTTTCCCAACAAAAGGTTATAGCTGTGCTCCTTTGTTGTGTTTCATAAGTCTGACTTATTGGCACTTTTGCTGAAAGAGACATTGCTCTGTTAGACTTCTGAGAATGTTTCAATGAAATAACCCATTGATAAACGATAAGATTATACAATATTTCACAATATTCTTCTTCTTTTGCCTCAGATTTATCCAATAACCCCAGGTTGGCAACCACTGAACTAAACTACTCAACTGTGCATAACATAGTTTAAATAAGCTCCATCATGAACAAGTGTAAAAGTGAAAATATTACTTATGTATGGATTCCACTATATTACTGTGATAATATACACTCACCGGCCACTTTGTTAGGTACACCTTGCTAGTACCGGGTTGGACCCCCTTGTGCCTTCAGAAATGCCTTAATTCTTCGTAGCATAGATTCAACAAGGCGTGGCGTTTAAACGATGCTCAATTGGAACTAAGGGGCCCAAAGTGTGCCAAGAAAATATCCCCCACACATCTGCTTCAAGGTTCGCCATGTTGTGCGTTCAGAGATGGTATTCTGCATACCTTGGTTGTAACGAGTGGTTATTTGAGTTACTGTTACCTTTCTATTATCTCGAACCACTCTGCCCATTCTCCTCTGACCTCTGACATCAACAAAGCATTTTCGTCCACACAACTGCCGCTCACTGGATATTTTCTCTTTTTCGGACCATTCTCTGTAAACCCTAGAGATGGTTGTGCGTCAAAATCCCAGTAGATCAGCAGTTTTTGAAATACTCAGACGAGTCAGTCTGGCACCAACAACCATGCCACGTTCAAAGTCACTTAAATCCCCTTTCTTCCCCATTCTGATGCTCGGTTTGAACTTCAGCAAGTCGTCTTCACCACGTCTAGATGCCTAAATTGAGCATTGAGTTGCTGCCATGTGATTGGCTGATTAGCTATTTGTGTTAACAAGCAATTGAACAGGTGTGCCTAATAAAGTGGCCAGTGAATGTATGTGGTAATTTTTCAATGATAGGGGACAAACTGCTGCAGACCAAATAATTATATTTCCGAAACTTGAGGTACATTTACCTGATACTGTACCTTTACTCAAATTAAAGAGTATTTTTATATTGTTACATTGGTACTCTTAGTTAATGATGTATTAAAGAAGAGATCACAACAAAGCTAAATGTCTCCTGGCTGCAGCTTCATAATCTCATATTAACATTCTCATATTTTAAGAATGGTATTAATCTTTTCATCTCACTCTCCAAGGGAAAGTGAATGAGAATGTTTAAAAATGGAATTCTATTCCATTCAGGTGCAATTTATTAAACTATTTGAAACGAAAAACTGAATTAAGTTTTTTAACATGTAAAACAACATAAAAAACACACATAGATAATTTATTATTGATCTTTAATTTCTCAGCTTTATATTTATCTATTCATGTGAAATGTTGCTTAGCATAAATTATGATTAAAGCTTTTTTATATCATATGTAGATCAAACACACTCACATATAAAAACATGGGTTATTTATTGATTTATAAGCTCCAAACTAATTATATAAAGGGTCAGACTGGTGTTGGATCAGGTTCCCTCATGATAAGACTGAACTTTGGCAGAGACTATTTATATCAGATTGCAAACTTTGATATTTCAAAATGAAATGACTCGCTTTCAACACAGTCTGGACCAGAAGTGTGTGTGTGTGTTTGTGTGCATGTGTGTGTGCGTGCGCTCTTAGAAAAAGGCTGACTAAGGGAATGGTTGCCAAGAACAAATGATTGTGAAAATACTGTAAGAATAAAAAAAAACTGGCACTAAAACTAAGCAGACCATCACCATCTCAAACCAGGTGAAAAGGGGTGTTAAAAGGGAACCCATTGATATTAAGCATTGTTGTGTTGGATGTATATTTGTGTTGTTTGGACCACTCTGCTCACAGGTTATAACTGTTTGGTCTCAGGTAAGAATGAGGTCAGGGTAACAATATTATTGACTTATTTTTCAAGAAAGTGGTCAAAGTACAACACAAGTGTTCACTGGATCCTTCCGGTCACATCTTATCTGGACTTTTTCCTGAAAGAAAACAAATTGTAAATGGAGTAGTGGTCCTCTGAGTTAGTACAAATATGCTGTATATGTTTTAGAAAATGAGCCCGAGCATTATCGATGAATTAAAACAAATAAAAAGCTGTACAGGAAAACAAAAAACATGATTTATTTTTGATTCTTTGAGTAGAAAAATGACAGAGGAAACATAATAACAGGTCGTATCTTTACAGTAGATAATTGACTATCCGCCCTATAGATAAAGTGGGTTGTACATGAGAGCTGCTGAACCACGATGTGTAAACAGGTAATTGAGGTGTTACATATACAATGTTATCTCTGCCAATGTAACATACTGTAACATGCTCTGCAGCTGTACATGTCTGCCTCTGCCAGGTCCTGGTGTGGGGAGTGTGTGTGCAGTGCCAGCTGGCAGCCTCAGTCGCTGTCGAAGGCAACAGATAGCAGGGCAGACACTACCTGCAGGAGATTTACACAATGCAACCCACAGATGCAGATACTATTTGATATGCAATATAAGTAACATACAGCATTCAGTAATCTGCTGGCAAGGAGCAGCATGTGTGTCAGCCCCACAGAAAGCCAGAGAGGAGGTCCGCTGCAACCACACATGGCAACAACCACTGACCCACAACGCATCCCTGTAACTGGTGGGTATGCAGTCCTAATGTATAGGCCTTAAAACAGACCTCAGACCAGTCCACTGACTGAGCATGGTGTCGTGCACCTTCAAATCAGTGATTTGTGCTTGTGTTGCAATTGAATTAAACATCAAATATGAAACATCAATTGTGGCTTCACGAGTCCATCAGGGGCATGTGTGTGTGTGTGTGTGTGTGTGTGTGTGTGTGTGTGTGTGTTGGGGGAATGTGGGCTGTATTGAGTAAGACTACAAATGCTGCCAATGCTAACAATAAATTGAACATTAAATAACTACCCTACTGTTGAATATGTAACACATTATAGTTCCAATCATAGTTCCCACAATGAGAAAGCACTTTAAAAAGTAAAGTGAAAGTGTCTAATAGAATAACATCAAAAGTAACTTGAATTAATGTAAAAATAATGCATCATAAACATAATATTTACATGATTATAATAATGAAAAATAACATTGCCCATGATTATGAAAAGTAATATTGCATGAAAGTACAACTGCACATGATGGCGGTTGGATTGCACATGATACCAAAAACATTGCATTCAATAATATATTGCCCATTATGATGAAAAGTAATATGGCACAGGCTAGTGGTTGTATTGGGCATGACACCAAAAACATGGCATTAACTGTAACTTCAAAAATGAAAAGTAATATTGCACATGATAGTGAAAGTACAACTGCACATGATGGTGGTTGGATTGCACATGATACTAAAACATTAAATGTAACAATATTTTAATGATGACGATGAGTAATATTGGACATGGTGTTGAAAAGAGGAACACTGTACTATTGTCACAGTCAGAATACCTACAACGAACCTACCATGGGTCAGAAAAGCAAAGCTCGGACACAAGGTGGCAGTTTGCAGGTGGAGCAGACTTGCAGCCACTGCAGTGAGTCGGTGGGTGGGGGTCAGGTGATTGGACTGACAGGGTCTCCTCCTCCTCCTCCTCTCCTTGCTCCTGGTGTGGGGGTGAGTCCGGGCCAGGCGATGCTCTTCACCTTTGAGCCGAGCGAGCCCCAGCATATAAACAGCAGCATCAGACAGAGGCGTCCTCACCTCCACACTTTGCTCCCTCCTCACTGCTCCTCACTGCTCCTCACTGCCCCGCTCGCCTCCTGGCTCCTCCCCGCGCTCGTTAAATGCCAGCTCGGCTCCTCAGTCAGCCGCAGAGGACGGCAGTCATGACTGTGGAGCGGTGAGCAGCACCTCCACCACCATCCTCCCCATCAACGTCCCGGCAGCGAGCTAACGTCTGAGTGCGTTGTCTCCTCTCCGGCTCCCTCATCCTCCAAGGAGCCGACATGAAGACCATTCTGGCTGCGTACTCAGGCGTCCTCAAAGGTGAGAGACGCTTTTACAAGGGTTAACTACAAACAAGCCATTCTGTGGAATCCCCCTTTTACACAATGATGACGAAACTACATGTAACATTATTATTATTATTATTATTATTTTATATATATGTTATATTGTAGAGGAGTGCTGCGGAAGTAAAGTAGAAAAAGTTTAAAAAGTGAATGCCAGTTTGCCGCTCATGGTGTGTGGTGTTCTGTGAAGGGCACTTTTTATCCAATGACCTCAAATAAAAATGTATTATTATTGTGTTTTATACGCATATGTATATATCATATTATTGATAACTTTATACCATTAATATTTTAGAGGATCACTGCAGAAATATCATCGAAAAAAAGTTTTCTAAAGTTGACAGCAGTTTGCTTCTGTCGTGCTGTGTGGTATTAAGTGAAAGGCACTTTTTTCTTTTTTTTTTTTAAATAACCTCAAATCTAAATGTATTATCAATGTAAATGTTTATACCAATATGTGTGCACAAAAGTATTATACACATAATGTTTTATTGGAGTGCTGTTTAAATACCATAGAAATCAAATGTATAAAGTTGCAGGCTTTGAGTGGTCCAAAAAAAAGAAAAGTAAAAAAAAAGAACTGTCACCATAAAGTCACAGTTATGTGCTACCCAGATATATTCACTGGTGTGATTTGTAAGCTGCTGCTGCTTACACTTTTGATTTGAGAATATGAGATTGTAAATATGAGAAGGGTGATTTCAGTGACGGCTTTGCGACCTGTCACCATCTGTCATAGTGGAACTTGCATTTTAATACAACTCATGTCAGAGTTGAAAGACTCTCACATGAAACAGGGAATTTATTATTAAACATTGAATTTATGCTTAAAGTCGTCTCTGCAGCTGTAGATGAGTGTGGCCGTGCAGTTGCAGACTCACTGAGGTGGACTTATGGTTTTATGGCTGCTCCATCTGCAGGACCTGCTGGTTTTCGTGCACCTCTCGGATTAGTGACCAAGTGTCCCAGAGCAGGACTTGTACACATACTGCCCTTTGGCAGATTGAGGAATCGAACTGGTTACTCTCTGTGTACCCTTGCCTGCTGTGGGACATATGTGAGCAGTGTTAAGGAGTCACAGCTTGATAGTTAACAGGTATTACCAGCATCAGCTCGGTGCTGGGTTATTTTCAGTGAGCACAGATGGGATTAGAAGAGTGTTTTCCTGGAGGGTGGTGGGGGGGGGGGGGGATCTTCTTCTTCTTCATGGCTCTCTCGGTGGTGCGAGCTTGACCGTAGCTTCAGCCGCTCTTAACGGGTCCGTGCTCCCTCTCTGCACGTGCACTGTCTCCTCATATGTAGCTGCGTCGTTTTATGGGCCGGTGACTGAAAAGAGCTGGTGAGTAGCTGAAGCTCTTGTGTGTGTGTGTGTGTGTGTGTGTGTGTGTGTGTGTGTGTGTGTGTGTGTGTGTGTGTGTGTGTGTGTGTGTGGCTGACGTGTACGCTGATGCAGCTCGGTCACCCTGTTTTTTTTTCATGTTCACCCTCCGGTTGGTTTAACCCGTGGAGTGCTTTAACTGCATTTTAACGTCACCTCAGTCATTCTCATCGATTTAAGCTCCTGCAACTGTCGCCACAGTAATCTTCTGGCAAGCTTTGATGAAACTAACCCTCCTCTCACACGTGTGTTTCTCCAGGGACCGGCTCCAGTATCCTCTCTGCCCTGCAGGACCTGCCAGTGGCGTTCTGGCCCTGCAGATCCAAGATGGAAAAACATCTGCAGGTCCTCTCTGTGCTGCAGTGGGTCATCAGCTTCCTAGCCATGGGTAAATGTGTTTGTGTGTGGGCGCTCCTATGCATTTCACTTGAGCTGTAAGAAGGCATAGAGACCCAGTGGAATGAGCTTGTCGACTCAATAGGCTCATAGGAAGTAGGCCAAAACACTAAGGGGCACACACACGTGACCTCTGACCTCCCCTTGATAAAGCTTCTGACCTTTTATATTGAATATTTTAGCCATTTTAAAACTTTAAACTAAATGTATTTTTTTCTTCTTTTCCTCTCCACCCAGGTGCTGCCTGTACTTTGCTGTTGATCTACACGTTCTGCACTGATTGCTGGCTCATCGCTGCCATTTACACGGCCTGGCTCATCTTTGACTGGAACACCCCAAAGCAAGGCAATGCATTTAAAGATCAGACATTTTTTTAATCGTATCCCCTTTGTGAGGAGAAAACTGATCTGTGAAAATGTACAGGCATGATGCATGAGAAGCTGTCGGTCAGATTTTTCTCAGAGCATCAGTTGGACGATGCACTTTTTGAGTCTATTAAGGGAAAGTGAGTGTGACGGCACAGAGATGAATGCACAGACTTGTCTCGGATATCGGCCCGACACCATATAAATACACGCACAGAGACGAGCCTATATCTTAACTTTTATCTGCATTGTGTAACGTGTTTTGAAAGGGTTCACACTAACAAGGACGACATTATGTTTGGAGCATTTCACATTTTGTGGGCTTCATACAAAGGAAGTAGGGCGTTTATACATGTAACTGCAGAGCTGAAAACACTTAGTTGATCAATTGAAAATGTATCGACGACAATTGATTGATAGTTCATGTATTTGATCAAACAGAAATGATAAAACACTGTGGTTTTAGCCTCTCAATTGCTTCTTCTCTTGTTGTTATACAGTTAAATGGAAAACCATCTTTTTTAGGCCAATAAAAGGATCAAAATGAAGACAACCCTTAAAGAAGATCATTTTCTAGTATTAACAAAATTATTAACTGATTACATATTATAGTTTTGATTATGAGGATGGGATCTCTTTGAGGCCAGTTTAGACAACAGGAACAATTACAGCCACCAGAAACTGTTCCGATGTGCATATAGAAATGTTTATAGCTTCATTTAGTTTGAGAGAATTTCCTCTTAATATAGCTTTTCTCAGTTAGATAAACTCCAACAGAGTTTCAGTTTATGATGATATAATATTGATGCATAATATACTGTATATGTTGTATAATATAAATGCTGGAACCAGTACAATCACAGTAGCTAAACATTTTTTGGACATGCATGGGGAAGTATGAAGATTGTATTAAGACAAGAAGTTTTAATAGTTACAGCTCTAGTTTGAATGAATTGTGATTTCGAATCTGTTCTG
Source organism: Hippoglossus hippoglossus (assembly GCF_009819705.1). Lineage (NCBI taxonomy): Eukaryota > Metazoa > Chordata > Actinopteri > Pleuronectiformes > Pleuronectidae > Hippoglossus > Hippoglossus hippoglossus. Next base: position 20,741,179 of record NC_047164.1, read on the forward strand.
TCCTCCTCAGGTGGAAGGAGGTCGTCCTGGGTGAGGAGCTGGACAGTGTGGACGTATTTCCGAGACTACTTCCCAATCAGGGTCAGTTTCTTGGCTAATTATCCAGCCCCAGTCTTCATGAGCTGAACAGAGGCACAGAGGCGCCAGGATTGCCGTCATTAACAAACCATGAAATGTGCTCGGCTCTGAGCATAATGTTTGCCATTAAGCAAGCTCATCAATTTCCAGCCGTGCACAGCTTTGACATTACATAACGTTATCAGGGCTCGATCAGGTATCAGCTGTCTGCTCCATGCTGCTCCTTGTCCCGTGTTGAATCAGAGGGCCTGACGCTGGTTGTGACTTTTACACTTTGTCCCTCCTGATAGGCTGAGGAGCAGTGCTGGGCTTATTTTGCCCCTGAGCGTCTGTGCATGACAGGATGCATGTTTTCACAAAGGCGTAAACCACTTACACGCAGCGTGCAGGAGCTGTCTGTACCCTAGCTGTGCATGATTAAACTGTCAGTACAGAAGCCAAAGTTCAAGGGAGGATCTGTGTCCTCGGACATATTCTGCATGATTCAGTCAGTCATCATAGGATTTTATTGACTCATCACTTTTGAACGGACTAGGGCTGCAGTGACTTATCATTAATCAATTAATGGATCACCAACAACTAATCAGTTGGATCATTAGATATTTTAAGCAAAAAAGCCAAATGTTTTATGGTTCCAGCTTCTCCAGTGAGATGATTTTGCTGCTCTCCTTTTTTTTATTGATTTACTGAATGTTTGTGATGATGGTTCAACAAAATAATGCCATACCACATCGTTCCACCCAGTTCATCCTGTAGTTTTGGCATAATCTTACTTACGATCAAACAATCTAAGGGACAGGGGTGAAAACATATCCTCCTTAGTGTCTGTAACAGATATTGTCACTGTAACAACAGCTCATCCCTGTAAGTGTAGTCGCCTACATTAGAGTTAACCAATGTATAATCATTTAATAGATCCAATGAGCATTCCTCTGGTAGTTGGTCACACTTTCGTTTGCCTTTCCTCAGACTGTTTCACACTTATCATTTCTCCTCTTGATAATCTGAATCACTCACTGAGTTTAAGTGATACAAATCAATTCAGTGCTCAGGCACTGATGAGTTTACGTACCATAGAGAGAATAGGAACTACAGAAGGCTGCAGGCTACAGGCAAAGTCCTACTTTCTGCAGCTGAACTTTGTCCATCACATTGATCTGCACTGTGTTTACCATGTAGCTGTTTGTCTCACTGGGTTGATGAGATCATTCTTTTGTCCCTCAGAAGCTTGATACCTGCTCGCTTTCACAACTCTCTCTGAAAAAAGGTTTTGTGTCAGTAGGGAAACGTTTTTATCTGCTAACATGTTCTGATGTGTGTAGATAAAACTTAATCCGCTTGAGTGAGTTAAAAGTGCATTCAGTGATGACTCGTAGCTCAAAATGTGAGAAAGTGAGGAAAAATGACCTGATCTGAAGAGGCATGGTCAGTATTAGTAACACTGCCTTGGGCAGGTATCACAGCTTGTAAACACTTTTTGTAGCAGCTGAGAGTCTTGCAGTTCTTTTGCCCATTCCTCTTAGAAAAAGGCTCATTTTTCTGAGACTCTTAGGCCGTCTTGTCCCTCCTGCTCTTTTGAGGTCTATCCACAGAAGAAATCGTTTAGGTCAGGGGACTGCGAGGGCCACGGCAAAACCCTCGGCTTGTGCCTCTTGAGGTAGATTTGTTTGGATCTGTTGTAGGAGCCATCCTCTTTCCATCTTTAGCGTTTTCTCCCAGAATCTTTCCCTCTGTGGCTGCAACACATGATGGAGTCACCCCTGTGCTTAACAGCTGGAAACGTGTTGTTTTCATGAAATCCTGAACCCTTATTCTTCAAACATACATTTGAACTTCATCAATCCTAAGGACTTGTTTCCAAAATGCATCAGGCTTGTTTAGATCATTTGCAAACTTCTGATGCTGAAGCTTGTGGTTAGGACGCAGTAAAAAAAATTAGGACTCCTCCATGAAAGTCTTTTGTGGGTTTTGATTTTCCCCGAGCATTTCTCTCTAAAAGTTTTCTTGGTGTACTAGATTTCAATTTGACCTCCCCCTCCCCTTAACTGCCATTTGTGAATTACATTTCAAACTGAAGAAACAGTCACCAGAAAACACTCTGCTCTCTTCTTGTCCCTTCCTGTTTTGTGGGCATTACTTATTTATTCGCCTGCTGCTTAGAGGAGCTTGTTTTCAGGAGTTGTCGTAGCTTTATAATTTTATCATTTGCCCTTTCCGGGTGATTGTGAACGAACGTCACAAGACAATTAAGTTCTGAGAACTTGGTGAAAAAATTATCTGAGACCTAAAATCTCTTTTGTGTAGTAAATTTGTTTCACTCTAAAACTGTGTAAAACAATAATCTTGCTTGAAATATTCGAATTGACAAATTTCATCTTTCACTTTATGCCTTTTAAAGACCACTTCATCCCCTCCACTCACATAAACTTCTCACAGCAACTGAAAGTTTCAACCAAACCTTTGCATCAGTGGAATTCTCTCTCTATCATGAACCTCTGACTGGTACTCATGAGTTGGAAACCAACTGGTCAAAGTCTGAAGCAGCCTTAAAATCAAAGTGAGGACTGCAGGAAATCTGGAGTGTGACTGTTATGTGAACACATGTGCAAGTTCTCTTCAGCTCCAGAAACAAAGACTCTTCTGTCGTTCCTGCAGCAACCAGTGAATCTCTGTGGGTGTAGCCTCCGACTCTTTACTGTCTCCTAAGTAGACAAGGTGTTAAATCCACTGGTTTCCCTGATCCCACTGTAATCCTTGACCACTACCATGGCAGCCATACAGGTGTCCTGTGGTGCTAATGGGGATCTTGAATGTGAGCTCATTTGCTAATGTGGTTATGCAACTTTTGTTTGAGCAGCTCCCAAGGCAGCTTTGTGTACACACTGATGGATCTAAATCTACAGCGGGGATCAGAGCACGGTTAAAAACGTTTCTTATGAGATTCTGCAGGTTCACAGATTCAACATGAAACCAAGAGTTGAACTAATACTGAAGGGTGAAAGATGTACTTTACTCTGAACATATGCACATCATGTACACTGGATGTTTTATGACTGTACTTGAACATGCAGAGGAGTTGAGTCAGATTTGAGCTGATAATGCCTTTCCTTTCCTTTCCTTGTGTCCCTTTCCAGACAGAATATATATACCTTATAACTATGTAAAAAAAAAAATCTATCTAATTTTGATGGTGGTGAATCAGATCTAGGAACAACTCAGGAAACCAAACATCATTTTTAGATTTTTCTTTTCACAGATTTATTGTATTTCCACAGTGTATATATTAGAGCTTAGACAGTTTTTTCCTTTGTCATTTTTATAATTGAAAATATTTATTTATATATATAAATTGAACGAGGCAGAAAACAAATCACACTTATAGTATAGTATATATTAGTATACACTTTGCAAACTGCACTGCTTCTGCCCTCTTGCCTTTGAGCCATATTGCTTCCTGAGATGTCTCCTATCTGCTCTGTGAGCACTGTGTGCCTCATATTGAGATCAGCTTCTCACTTGGTCGTCTTTGTGCCATTGTCCTTCAGCTCATTAAAACCCACAACCTGCTGCCCAGCCGGAACTACATATTTGGCTACCACCCTCACGGCATCCTGTGTTTCGGCGCTTTCTGCAACTTTGGGACTGAGGCCACCGGCTTCTCCAAGAAATTCCCGGGCATCAAGCCCTCCCTGGCGACGCTGGCGGGAAATTTCCGCATGCCTGTGCTTCGGGACTACCTGATGTCTGGAGGTGAGACGCTTTGAGAAGCCGTGGGGTCTCCTTTGGACTCTTGAAATGTCTGTTAACAATGATAACTGTATCTGAAACAGAGCTGACCTTTGTCCTATTGCACAGTTGATATGGCGTCTGTTTACTTGGATGTGCTGGTTTTACTGATTGATAGGTCTCTGTTCTGTTCTAAGAAGCTGTTTGCCGGGTACTGTACATCCTCTCCTAGGTTACTGTAGGCCATCGCCCATGTTGCTTCAAAAGGCTTCACTGGCCGATAAGTTATTGTTGTTGATAAGTTAGTTCTCTGTCATCTTTTTGTGGTAATGAGTCGTGCATCAGTCTTATCAACAAAACCTCTGTTTAAAAAAACAAAACAACAGAGGTTGTTTTTTGGGGCTGCAGTAAGTTCTTATGAAGGTTGGTTAAATTCTGCTCAGATGATATATCATATATATTATATTATCTAAGTGTTTTGGACTTTACGTAGTGTGTATAGACACTAAGTAAAGTCCAAAACACTTAGAATTATAATATTGACAGCCTTGTAGGTAGACATAAAAAAACTAGCACTTGCACAGTATTACAAATGTGCATCTGCTGTGTGATCAGGATGATAAAACCTGGGTTGTGAAGCCATGTGGTTCCTTGACCGAAAAAAACTCACTTTTTCTCCTGCAAATTCAGGGAAGATTTGAGATTTTCCTGAAAGATTTTAACACATAAATCTCAGGGATTATCAGATTTTTCGATATTTATGACTTAAATTTTGGAAAATCTTTGTTTTTTTTCTCAGAATATTGCATCACTCCACCAGCTATAGCCTTTATGGTTATTAACCTACAATGGCCCAAATAATGCTGTTGTATAAAAGAGAACAGATCTACTAGTATAATAAATTTGCCTTTTGAGCCTATTTACTGCAATTTCAATGATCTCCTCGTTTGTCCCTCTCAGGTATCTGTCCAGTGAACAGGAACTCCATCGACTACCTGCTGTCGCATAGCGGGACAGGAAACGCTGTTATCATCGTTGTCGGAGGTGCAGCGGAGTCTCTGCACTGTACACAGGGCATGAACATTGTCCACCTGAAGAAACGTAAAGGCTTCGTGAGGCTGGCCCTGCAGAAAGGGTGAGCTGGCTTCACAACATGCAAACACAAGGACATACACAAACATACAGCGTTTAGACATGGCCATGACCAAATCTGCTCACACATAAATGTCACTCTCAGGGCTGTAGTGAGTCATTGGAATAATTAAAACCCCAGATTATTACACCCAGTAAGGTTGACATTACATCAGAGAGAACACTGAATGTACAGTGTTGCCCCTCATGAAGCCTTGAGCTCCTCGTGGCATGCAGTGCTCTTTTGGAAGGGTCTGACTGCTTGTGCCAGGCTGGGCACAGCAGTACATTAATCACGTTAAAGGGATAGTTCACCCAAAAACTCTCTCATTATCTACTCGCCACTATGTCGATGGAGGGGTGGGTGAAGTGTTTGAGTCCACACAGTGTAGCAGCCAAATCCAATACAGTTGAAGTAACTGGCGACCACTTCTTCAAACATAAGAAAACAACAGGAAAAAAACAAAACATGCCTCCATGCTGCTCCTGTGGTGTCATCCAAGTGTCCGAAAGACCCGACATTCAAATTTGACCCGAAACGGCGTTTTACACCATGTTTTTAGCCTAAATGCCCTTTGATATCCTGCTCTGGAGCCATGTTCGTGCGTTAATCACAGCGGACATTAAGGCATAGTGGTGAGTATATAATGAGTGAACTATCCCTTTAAAGGTTACGTGGCCAACCCAAACACGCCAGATTCCCTCTATATTGCTGAGGATTATCACTGGGTGCACCTTGTCAGGTCTCTAAGAAGCTTAGAGTTTGCTAGAAAAGACATGTTATGCAGAACTTCACTCGTAACAACCAGGTTAGCATTCCAGCTGAAATAAGCCCAGACTATGAATTGAGGTCACTTTATGTTCACCTTATGGAGCTTTTACAGTTTTGGTGTAATGCTATGTGGTTTTGAAACCAGTCATAAGAAGGTTTGTGTTTTTAAATCCATGTTTCAGACGACAAATAGGACGAAACTCCTGACTTGCATCCCACAAGGGGAGAAGAAACAAAAAATGTGTTATGCCTCATAAAATTATTTCATAATAATGATCTTATCCTGTGTTTACGATACTGACAGTTTTAGCTCTTAGGACTTTGAATCTCCCAAATCCAGGGAGAGTAAGAATCACTCTCAGAAAAACTATGTAACCTTTTTGATGAGGGTTGTCTGATGCTACCTTTACAAGTTTTGAAGTACTAGTGTTGAAAATGGTGCTGCGGTTAATGACAACATTATGAAAAACTAAAATTTTCAAGGTTCAACTTTCTCTGTAAAAATGAATTTTATGATTGGCTGCAGATGTAGGCTGATAACAATCCAGAGAGATTCCTGATTACACAATACCCTTTTGCATTATTGTTAACTAGAGCAGAAACAACAGTAACATTGAAGATAAAGCCACACAAATTCCATGGGAACTTCCACTGCCTGCCTCTGTGACCAGTTTTTACAAAACAAACATACTCACAAAAGCACACACATAACAAGTCTGTTATCCTTCAGTCTTCAACACTAATCACTACTTATTTATATACTTGTAAAATATTTTACTGACTTATTTCATTATATTGTTGCTGTTTCGAGGGGAGATCTTTCTTGAAATGAGGCTCTGCACAACAAACAATTTTTTGGCTTAGTCAGCAATGCTTTCATAGATGAACATGTGTTGACACCAACTTGCTCAGGAGGTAAAGAGGGGCGTCCACTAACCAGAAGGTCGGTGGTTCGACCTGGCTCCTTCATTCTGAGGTCAATCAATCTTTGTTTATATGGCCCCTATCATGCCGGTTATTGCTGTTCAAAGTGCTTCACATATGATTGACAATATGATAATAAACAAGAAAAAGGAACAGAAACAATAAAAAAACAATTAAAAACCATTTAAGACTGAGGCATGCAGTGAAATTTTGATAAAAAAATTAATTATTTAATAAACTAAAAGAAAAGAAAATAAGAATAAAAATTATAAAATAGAATAATAAAAGCTGGGATTAAAGAGATATAGTAGTTGATGAAGAAAGTATGATAAATATTACAATAAATAAATATAACGAAAAATGTCTTAAAGATCATTCTTAGTCAAAAGCAATCTGTCCCTGGGCAAGATACTGAACCCCAAATTGCCACTGACGCCTGTGCCGATTGTGTAGGAATAGAAAAGAACTGCGCATAGAAGCGTGTGTGCTTTATTGTGTCAGTGCACTATATAAATGCAGTCCATTAACCATTCCCCTCAGGTCTGACCTGGTTCCAGTCTACTCCTTCGGAGAGAACGACGCCTACAAGCAGGTGATCTTTGAGGAGGGAACCTACTGGAGATATCTCCAGAAGAAACTACAGAAGATCATAGGCTTTGCCCCGTGTCTTTTCCATGGATGTGGCCTCTTCTTTGGAAACTCCTGGGGCATCGTGCCTTTTTGCAACCCGATCACCACCATCGGTAAGTTTGTCTGCTACTGTTTGGTTTGAGTGTTTGGTCAGATTTAAACAACACAGATGAACTGAACAGCTACTGTCAATATTTGCTTCTTCCAGCCACAAGGGTGCATTAATGGTTAACACTTGTTCAAACATTTTCAGCCTTTTTTATGTTGGATTTGTTTCATTCACTTCTGCATGTTTTTGGTTTTTTTTTAATAGTTGGGGAGCCGATCACAGTGCCAAAAATTGAGGATCCAACTGAAGAGATGGTGGATCTCTACCATGCAATGTACATCCAGTCTCTCCAGTGCCTTTTCGACAAGTACAAGACCCGCTTTGGCCTGAAAGAGAGTGATGTCCTGTACATCCAATGAAAGGATGGAGTGAGAGGAGGGGGTGGGGGTTTTCCTGTTGAAGCTCTGAACTTTTGCCGCATCATCAGACCCCTCTGCTCCCTTCCCCTGAACCTGCCCGTGGTGCTCGGGTTGGATCGTCTCTGGACTGCTAACTCTACACACGAGCATGTTTGTCACAGAAACCTTTGCTCTCTGCATTCTCTCTCACACGTGCACACACATAAGCAGAATTTTGTCTCAGGAAATGGCAGGTTTGAAGAATAGCCATCTGTCCCTGCTGCTGTTTCAACTACCTTGGTTGGGCAAAGTTACACAAAGTGTGCCTTTTTCTTTCTATTTCCATTTTACTCAGTGACGGCCTTGTGCTTCGGGTGTTTTCTCGATGCAGGGGGGGAATTCCACTAAAAAGAGCTGTAGAATTTATAAGAGGTGCTGATGTGTTGTTCCACTCATGTATTCATATAATTTCCCCTACACTCTTTAAGACCCTGTAATATGCCAAATGCACAAGCTATGCAAAAGGAGGGTACCACTTTATTTTTGGGACAATGAGCCCAAAGGTTAATTGAGCCAAAGACCTATGTTGACCCCCCACACACACACACGTGTGAATTTCTACTGTGTGGAGGAATTCTACATAGCAGATTCATATTGTTAATGCACAATGCACAAGTGCCCATGATTGTACAGTGCCATAAAGTATTAATTGTATTCTATAGAGAAGGGCAAAGCCTCTTTAAATGAATATTTCTGATGCACTTTTTGTATTTGTGATCACCTTGTGAGGCTTTTGGTCTCGAGAAAAAAAGCCTTTGATTTGAGAATCATTTCCAAGATGTTCATTGTGCTTGTTGGCTTGATTTCCCTCTTCTTGTCCCACTGGGGTGCAGGTGTGGACGGATGTGTGCTGTCTATGCAGTCTGTATATGCTCAGGTGTTGTTGGCAAACGTGGCTTCGGTTTTGAGCTGCTGTTGAGCACATCGCTTTGTAATCATTCCATGGGTGATGACTGAAGAGGAAGGGATAACACTGGATAATGCCTTATTGCTGGGGGTAAGTTATATTTGAAGGTGTCACTTGTACTTGTATCAAATAAGAGTATGAGAATAGAGGATCTAACCTGGGAAAGTTGGGCAGTAAATTATAGGGTTGTCTTTTTAAAGAGCAATTTCCCCTGTTCTCACCATTGTGCCTTCTTATAAAGAGCAGTGTAATCCTTATGCTGTAATTGTGCGAGCAATAAACACAGTGAGACCTGTCTATGTGATGAATGGCATCATCTGCCTGCCGATATTTAAATTAAACTTTTGTACAAAGGACATGTGTGTGTCTTGTCTTGTCTCTAGACACTCTAACGCTGCACCTTTTATATATATATATATATTTCAATATGCCAATTTGTATTGAAGACTGTAAGCAGCATGAGTTGGTAAGTGAGTTTGGATCTCAACAATACTAAAACTGGCTATAGTGGAAAAATTACTCAGATTCTTTTCTTAGATAAAAGTAATAATACATGAATATAAAAAAAAATATATTACAATTAAATCTTGCATTCAAATTTGTATTTAAACGAAAAGGAAATTTGCCACTGAAATGTTCTTAAATGTAAATTAACTCATTGTGCAGAATGATGTTCAAAGTCAAAGGTCCAACAGTCCCATTTTGAAAACACATTTAGATTCACTTGATCTGGATTTTTATTTGGATCCGCACCAAAGTTCTACACACCCCTGAACAAGTGTGAATAAAAAATCCTGGATCGGCCCCCTGATCCAGATCCACACCAAAATGTAATTGATTCTTCTTTACCCATATCACATCCTTTGTAACCCATCCCAAACAGATAGGGGTGAGCATATAACCTCCTTGGTGGAGGTAATGAATGCAGCATTAAAAATGTAAAACATAAAAAGATTTCTGTCTGAGATGTAGGGGAGTGGTTGAATCAGGTAAAAGAAAATGTTAATATTCAAGTATGAGCACCCAAAAACTAAAATCAAGTGTAGTGGTTAAGTAAAGTTACTTTCCTCCACCAGTCAATATGGATTTTAATCCAAAAAGAAATATGAAGTATTATAAGAATAAGAAGAATAAGAAGTCCTTTATTGGTCCCCTAATGTGGAAATTACAGTTACAGCAGCAAAATGACATCAAATAAATAGCATGCAGTACTTGGGTGAAGGAATATAAAAAAGTATATAGAAATATAGAAAACATATAAATGTAATTAAACCGGTATATACAGTGTAAATAAATATATTATTTGTCAGAATATGTACAGTGAATGGATTGCACATAGATATAATCAGACAACTTGCCCATTGGAAAAAAGTTATATTTGATATCCTTGTATTTTGGCCAGTAGGTGAACAAACAGACAGCCTGTTTTAAATAATGTATGAAACAGTCGATTCTTTTAATGATGTTCAATTGTGCTGTGGAACTGTTGATCTCCTGTTCGTGGCTGATGCTGCCCTCTAATGGTTACTTAATATTCTGCAGTCGGTGTGATGGCTTCATTCCGTCAATGCCTCATTCATTATCATGCATAATACTAGAGTAAGCACAGCATTCCACAGTGTCAGAGAATGAAGTACATCTACTCAAATACTGCACTTGTTGAGGTACTTTTAGTTTAGTATTTTCACATTATAGGATACTACTTAATACTTCCTCTCTGGAAACATTTTACTTTCACTTCCCAACATTTATCTGATATTATATTTTCCAAACAGAATAATTGAGTTTTAGGTTCTATTGGAGTGGGGTACAGGATAAAGTTGATTTAGAGACCAGGCACTTTAAATATAAGAGCTGGCACTTTACTGAAGGTTAAAAAAAGAATACAAATAAAAGACATTGTGTATATACAATTAAAAAAAAGTTTGTTACACCCTCTTTTTAATCTTTTGGGATTTTTACCTAAATTAGTTCAGATTAGTTTGGATAATCCACCTGAATTGGATGGTTTATCTTGATTAGATAGTTTATTATGTTTGACCGGTGTGTACTCTACTGAACTATCTTGTTTTATCCAATGTTTGGTGAATAGACTTCACCTATTTTGGTTTGGTTCTTTTCTGGAGTTAACTCTTTCCCCCTTAACAATTGCACAATTCCGAAATCAAGGTGAAGTAAACTACTGTAACAAAATTAAAGGTAAACTCACTAGAATGTCCATTATGACACTCGTAACTTGCTCTTATTAGATATTATTAAAAAATAACTCAAGAGGTGACAAACATATGTCACTGATCACTCAGGTGAAACGCACTCAGAATCAGTGTGAGTGAAACCAGATCTTTGACTTCATGATGTTTGTTCCTCTGAGGTCAGACTCCCTGATGTCTGCAGTCAAATGGGAATCATAATGGTTCCCGTCACTTTCTCAACATTTGCTCTGGTGGAGCCCGAGCGTGAGAAACGACGTGAGCGTGGACCTGTCACCCGCATGTCACGCCGCGCTCTGCCACTTCCTCATATTTCGCAGCTTTGACAGAATTCACCGAACACCCGCCCCGTCCTGGATGATGAGCAGACGCGAACGCCAATAGAAACGCCGCCTTCCGTCACCGGGGACCGCCTTTACGTGACGGACGCTAGATTGGGCCAATCGGCGAGCTCGTTGGCGCGCCTCCCAACCGGAGACGGATTTCCGAGCAGAGAGAAGCGAGTAGCCTGTACTTTGTTTACGTCCCGTTTAGCTGACAGCTGTTGTAGCGCCTTCCCCACAGCGGCAGTCTCGTGTGTGTGTGTCCCCTCTTCCTGTCCGGAGCCCCGCTGACTCTGACGCGGGTGTCCTGCATGTCGAGGACGGGACGTTTTGCTGAATGAGGGGGAGCCGTTAGATGCCGCCAGGAGGATGAACTCCACCACCGGTCGGGTTCTCGCCATCCCCGCCGCCTCTGTCACCAACTCTGGAGCTTCATCCTCCCGAGCCTTGCACGTAGATCTCACGTCCCAGCAGGTAAATGCTCCACGTTGACACCAAGTGGTAGTACATGAACTCAGGCAGACTCGGCGTGTGAAGTTTACAACGTGAGTTGGATAACTGCAGACCGGAGAAACACGGCAGGCCTGCCTGGCTAGCTAGTTAGCTCACAGCTGGCTAAGTTACAGTTAGCTAGCTGGACATGGACGGAGCAAACCGCACTGACACCACAGACACAGTGAAATCAGCCAGACAGGTGCTGGACATTTCTGAGCCCCAGCTTTTCTGCGTGTTGACCTCTTTGAAGGTTTTTAATCTCTTAATGCTTCACCTATTGCACGAAGCTAGCATGCTACTGCTAACGGTAACCTAACTTGGTTGTGTGACAGCCAGGTGACAGCCCAGCAGAGAGGAGACGGTAGTGTCAGTGCTTGTCTATTGTTTAGTGATTCGAAAAAAGTAAAACACTCTACATTAGTCAGTGTGTCAGATTGAATTCGTGCTCTGTTAAAATGGTGTATTCTGTGGAAACGTGAATATGTAATACTCCATTCATTCATTCATTCATTGGGCCACTACATGTAAAACACTGGAGAAGACATAGTGTGTGCAGCAGTGAACCAGGACACCTTGTTGCTCCATGTTCACTGCAGGGCTGCGAAAGTAAGTTGACTTCAGTGAACCAGATTAAAACTCCTGTCATCGAGCTGTCCCTTTTCTCTGCTGTTGGACGATGTGAATCCATTAGAGCTGGACGATATGACAAAAAGTTATATCGAGATCACATCAGTCAATATCGATAATTGTCGTAAAATAAATGTCACATCATTGATCCTTAGGTTTAAAGTCTGATTCTTGCTACCATCTGAAGGTTGTGCTTTTAATCTGAGAAGGAAACATTTGCCAAACAGCTAAAATATCTTACATATTTGAGATGGATCAGTTATGTGCCCTACCTCCTCACTGTTCTTACACAATGTATAAGCATCAAATTGATATGTATTGGACTTTCTTTATGTTGGTATTAATGAAAATTATATTGCGTTCATTTTTGATGTTGTTTTATCACCCAGACCTCGCACGAATTCAGCTTTCAATCCCCTCCTCTTCTTTGGCCGACTTTATTTATGGGACATATCGATGGAGAGAAAATGATATTGGGACTTTAATTTAATTCCTCCTTGTAGCATAAAGCCTAACTCTTTGACCCTTGTCTTCAGTATAGGAATGTTTTTCGCATTAGATGCACTTTAAGATAATGTGGTTAGTGTGTGTGTATGTCGGTTCAAACTGTGTCAGCAGTTCAGTAAACACATTCCATTCCTTTTCAGATTAAAAGTAGAAAATGTGATGTATGAATATCTGACATGCCTTGTTCATTGTGCTCACATGCTTCTTGCTATAATCCCTTTAACATTCCAGCCGCTCCTGCTCCTTAAAGAATCAGTTTAACCAAATCTATCATACTCCTAGTGATGTCTGGCCATGCACATAACTTCAGACGTATGTGAGGAGGTCTCAAGATAAGATGCATGCTTCTGAGACTTCCGGAGTTTCCCCAATACAACAGAGATTCAATGTCTTGATTGTTTATTATCCTGCACATCGTTCAATAGAATATCTGTAGCTCCTTGATAAAACATTGCCCCAGCAGCATTGTGCTACTGTCCCACTACTGGCTAAACATACCACATACACTGAGAGCTACACCCAGGAGAGATGACATATCTTGGGGTTTTTTATTTAGGACATGTGAATATTTTACTCTGTTCATAACCCTGGTATCAGAACTGGGTTAGTTTCATTAACGAAAGAGGCCATACAGTAAAATCTGTAATACTACAATACATTGAGAGTGCTTGCTCTAGTGAAATGCAGTGTGATATGGACAAAATGAAATAACTCGTATTGTTGGCCAAATGCTTATATGTATATATGTTTCTCAAAGTAATCAGGGTAAAATATCTTTAGATGTGTTGGTGCTTTCAGACACCACATTAACACACAATAAATGTGTCTCCAAATCAATTATTTTGCCTAAGAAATATATACTAATTAAGTGTTTTATTTTCCCAGCTCCCTGTAATTCACTGGTCTCAACCTCCAGAACAACCATTTATTACTGAAAATACATTTTAAGTGAGAGACCAGTTTTTATGATGTAGTGTTCTTATATTTGTTGAAGATTTTCAAAAAAATTGGTTATTAATAGAAAATCCAAAGTCATACATGCAATATAATAAATTAGGGTCGTGATCTGTTGATTTTTCTAATTCTAAAACATAAATTTAAAGCTCAATTGATGGTATGCATAATATAAACGCTAAAGTTCGATTTTAAATGCTGAACTTCTTTGTCGTTGCTCCTGAGATAAACAAGATAGGCTTTTTCAAGCAGTTGGAAAGGTTTGTCTTGACGCATGTTTGTTAAGAAATATTTCCCTTAATGTCCTGACTCAGGACTTGAATCAACCTTGAGTCAGAATGAATGCACTGCATTTACAGGAACTCTATTGCAAGGTGTTGTTTTGTTGGGATCCCCTACATGTGAACAGCAGCTGTGTTTCACTAACTATTTTAAACCAGAGATTTGATTTAGTCAGCCTATTCTAGTTCCTAATGAAACGAGAAGTGTGTCTGTTCCTGAATTACAGATATTCATCGAGAGGCTTGTGACCAGCTAATTATACGTTTTTGATCATTAATAGCACATGGTCGACTAATTCTGAGCTTCACTTTGATCTGTGTCTGAATGTGTAGTTTATAATCAGGGCTCTGATGTGAGTGTAGTTTCTTGTGGAGACCCACCACAGTGGTTTCATACCCTCACATGTACACTGACATTTCAAAGGGGTGGGGTAAGGGGGCGTTAAATATCCCCTTTGGAACAATCAGTGTTTTTGTTTCTGGGGCCCTTAATCTCACAGGGAATCCCATGACTTAGATTTAGTCTCGCCTCCTGGTCAAGGGAGAAGTTGTGCTGTAGTGACGTGTTCGCCTCAAGCTGGAACTCACCCGATTGCCTGCTCTGTGGGTCTTATGTGTCCAAACACCCCCGCTCCTACAGGCATCATTTATTTTATGGCAACACTCCCTATTAAATGTATGACTTTTGCTGACGTAGGCGAAACATTCTGCACGCAGGGCTTTGGTTGCAGGTCTTGGACTTGCTGTTCAAATAATGCAGATGTGATTGTCTGGAGGAATGTCTGAAATGTGCATCACTGGGATGTTTTAATATGAACGGTTCTACTGATTTTTGTTCTGTGTGGAAAGTCAGTGGTTATAAAAGTCTCTTTGTGATTTGTCCACTGTGGGATAAATCATTTTAGAGCTGAAGTTGTTGATACATTTGTCATGTGACTGTAATGACTGACCATGCCTGCTGAGTTAACAGACCCCCCCCCCCCCCACTCTACCATGAAAATGTCATGCATCTATTACTTGAACTGCTGATGCCACACAGCATCGTGTCTCAGTGCCACAGCTGGTTTTGCCTCTGTGCATTAGAAATAACTGCTGGTTTTGGTTGATTATGCACGGGCTGGACAATGTGAAAAATTCATTCATCTGTGAAGGTCTCTCTTTTCACTTCTGTCCTGGGACCCAGTCAAGGATCTGTCTTCAAAGCAGTGTAGAAATTGTTTGCTTTCAACCATCACATGATCAGAACAAAAAACAAACATCTCTGGTGCCTGTTTTTGTATTATGTTATATTATAAGTAATAACGAATGCAATTTTAAGTGCTGTCCTCAAGTTCTGCCTCTTTCTATATTTCACCCTGCTCAACAGAGACGACTGCGTCATCTTCGGAGCATTGCTGCCAGAAACATTGTCAACAAGAATGGTTCCCCACTTCTGGACACGTACTTCACCCTCCACCTTTGTATAGGAGAATGCATATCTCGAGGTCAGTGTGAACAACAACAACAACACACACACACACACACACACACACACACACACACACACACACACACACACACACACACACACACACACACACACACACACACACCATTTCATTTCATCACATTGGCCTATTTCATGAAATGAGACAGAGTGTCTCCATTCATTTCACCTATTTCATGAAATTGCACTAAGTTCTCCATCCCCAGCAGGAGCTTCTGGAGCCCCAGCCCTGGGCCCCAGGAGGTCCGTGTGGGATTTTATGATTTCTTCACCCCCAGCAGGAGCTCCTGTATCCCCTTGTGGGATTTTAGGATTTCTGGGTGCTGAAACACGGGCCAGACACACACACACACACACACACACACACACACACACACACACACACACACACACACACACACACACACACACACACACACACACACACCCTCTCACTTCTCTATGTCACGGTTGACAATGGGGAAAAGTAGCTTGGCCTGTTATCTACAATCACAAATGTAAACTTTTATTATACATACAATATACTGTTCATTCTTTTCCACTGAACTGTTCTACACCTCATTATGGATATACTGTGGCTACAACACAGTCTGCTAGCTGAGGTGGTTATGACCAGTATGAAAATCCATATTGCTTAAATTGCCCTTATGCGGTTTTTGATGAGTAATTCAGCC
The DNA here is from genome assembly GCF_009819705.1 of Hippoglossus hippoglossus. NCBI lineage: Eukaryota > Metazoa > Chordata > Actinopteri > Pleuronectiformes > Pleuronectidae > Hippoglossus > Hippoglossus hippoglossus. The sequence continues at coordinate 20,757,411 of NC_047164.1, forward strand.
TGTATCTCTAACCAAAGTGTGATCGTCTCTTCAAGGCAAATCCACACTAAAATATAAAAGATGTACTGTTGCCCTGATTTTGGACACAAAATATTAAGTTGACAAACAAAATCTGTCTCCCTCAGCTCGTAATGTTTTCAGATAACACTTGAGTCAATCTGGGCCATGAAGATAGAGCCAGTGAGTGTCTCTGTGGGATTTTAATACTTTTTCATACATGACTTCTTGCTGTAAATCAACACCTATAATCCAGTGCGTTCATCATGGTTGCTGTTTTAACATCGTCACTGTGACTCCACTCTAGATGACACTGTCACTAAAGTCATCTCCAGGTCTTTGTGACAAATCCCCTGGAAAACCAAAGTTTTCAACAGGCTTCAAGATTAACTTTTATTGCCCAACAGAGTGAGAAATTTGTCTTTGGCTCGTGAAACCTCAAAATTTCAAAATAACCGTTCAAAATACACAGAGGTGTCACTAGATAATGAATGAAGGGTCTGACCGCATGTTCACCATATAACTCACACATAAAATATACACAGGTGTAAATAAAGATCTTACCAATATTGAAAAAGCACCAAGTCAAAAAAACCTTTTCTATCAAGGAAACTTCATCCATTCATTTGTTAAAAAAAGTTGTATTGACACTGGGATAGTTAAATGTTTACAACTATTGAATCTTCTTAGAGGGACTCTGGACCTCCTATCAGAGGGCAGGAGCTGGTACTCAGTGTGTAGAACATGGGACGGGTCACTTACAGTCACTCCGATTGGCTTGCTGGAGCCTAGCTTGTTTGTAAATAGGCAGCAAAGACATGTGCTGTTTTAATGTTCAATCAGTCAGACCGGTTTGAACTTTAGCTGCGCAGAGAAGTTTCTCAACCAAGCTGTGATGCCATATCTGATAAGGACCTCTATAAATGAAGGCCCTATAGCCTTCGCCTAATAAAAGACATACATACATTTATGATCAACTCTTAAATCAACATAGGAAGGAAGAGTTTTATGGAGTCCCCAAAGGATCATGGCGAGAATTCTTTTGATGATTACTTTTGCGTTCCCTTGAAATATGTTTTATCTCGCAACAGTTTTGAGTACAGTAACTGGATCTGAATGAATCACACAGCATCTTGCAGATCACCTCGCGTTCGTCTGAAGAGACCTCTTTATCTAAGAATTAATTTTGTTTGATTTTCAAATTAAACTCAAACTCAACAGTAACAAGACTGAGCTCATAGTTGTGGCCCCCAAGGCTCTGCTTCGGAAAGTTGGAGATCTCCTCCTCGTCGTTGACAGCTGTTCCATCTGCCCATTTCCAGAGGTCTGCAGCCTAGGTGTCATTCACGACTCTACCCTCTCTTTCCAATCCCACATCAAATCTGTCACCAAATCTGCTTTCTTTCATCTCAAAAACATCTCCAGACTCCGGCCCTCACTCCCCGACTCAGGCAGAAACCCTCATTCATGCATTTATCACCTCCCGCATGGATTACTGCAATGGAGTCCAGTCCGGGGTACATGTCCTGAATAGACTCCAGTACGTGCATAACTCTGCCACCAGTGTTCTCACCCGCACTCACCCCGACCATCTTTCACCTTCACTGGCTCCCGATCAAGGCCCGCATTGAATATAAACTCCTCCTTCTGACCTACAAACCCCTCCATGCCCTCGCCCCACCATATCTAACTGACCTCCTCCCCCCCTACACTCTGTCCCGAAAGCTGCGGTCCTCAGACACAGGTTTGCTCTACATCCCCAACTGCTAACTGCAAACCTTTGGAGACAGAGCCTTCTATCTCGCAGACCCCAACCTCTTGAACTCTCTCCCCGCCCAAATCTGCAGTGCTGCATTTCTGGACATCTTCAAAAAACTCCTCAAACACCACCCTTAATGCTCCACCCTGCCATTGGTGCTGTTTATTTCTATCCCTTTTTGTGTGGATTATTTCCTTTTCTTTTCTCTTTTGGTCCCTAGTCACACATGTTAGCGTCCTTGGGTCTCTTGAAAAGGTACTATATAAATTCAAGTTAATGTTATTATTATCATTATTAATAAGTATACCATGTGTATTGGGCATTAGTGATATCAGCACACTGTGTAAGATGAGTGTAAATGGGCTACATATTAGAGTGGGTCCTGGCTGGGTTCGGACAAACATTTTGTAATGATATTCTGGATCGAATCGGGGGCGATCACATTGGCACCTTTTTTTTTAATATTGCACATGTCTGTTATTGGGAAAAATAAGTAACAACCATGTGTGTCAGAGACGGGGAAGCAGTGCATCTTACGTAAACTGTATCGGGTCAGGTTTGGACACAAATAACAGAATGCCTGTTCAAGACCTGTTGAAAAATTAGGCCTGAGCTGAACTCGGCTACAAATGGCTCAGAGGAAATAGAAGAAGAGCAGTATTGTAAGGTAGAAGAATGGAGAGAACACAAAACATATTGCAAGGTAACGCAAAAGTTATCCTCAACAAATTCTCGCTGTGACTCTCCTGGGGCTCAATAAGATTGAATCCAGTCGCTTGTGCATAGCTACATGTTCCCTCTTTTAATCGGTTCTCTTTAATGTCTTTTTAGGATTCTACAAGAGTGAGGTCATTCGAGACTCACTGGTGAGTACACTTTCTTAAACGTTCAAACTCTTCATGTCTGCTTGGGGTTTGCACAGTGCCGTACTGATGTAAGACGAGCTTCTTGTATTTTACTGATGCCAAGGCTGACATTTATACCTGCTGCCTGTCTGCCGGCCCCACATTCAGCTACCTTTGGACTTCTAGTTTCTCATGTGTCATTGATGACATCAATCTACATTGCTACATGGTTTTTGGCTGCTCTTACTGCTGTTTGTGTGGCCGCAGTAGTAACGGCAGGACATTACTTTTAGGCGTGCTGCCTAGTCATGAGCTGACCTAAGCAGCTTTCCAGGCACAGTGCTGAGTGCAAACAAACTGTATAATGCACTGCAGGAGCCTGGACCTTTGTCATCTCTCGGCCTAACTTCCTCCCGTTGATTTCCAGATCCTTACTCTAGCATTTTGTCTCCTTCCTGTCATCGTTCGTTCAGGGGAAACCGTCTTCCTGTTTTCAATATAGCCGCCACAAGCTTCGCTTCCGTTACTGACTCTTACTAGCTCTGTAACCTCCTCTGGTTTGGACTTCTGCTTTTGACATTCCTATCCAAACCGCCCCTGAAAGTGACCCAAAAAGCCAGAGATTTTCTCTCTGATGGGGGGGAAATGCTACATAATTGAATGATGTAAATGCTTTGGAGGAACAGTCCTCAGTGCTGCCTGTCTGGAAGGTCAAGAGCAGAGAGCAAACTGTGGAAGGGCTCAGACTTAGGTTAATTTAGAACAGGATGATTCAATTACTGAAGAATGTATGGAGGGCACATTATGTCATCAAATTAGTCAGAGGCCTCACACAGTTCATATTTTGATCTAAAGTTTTTAGTACACACAAAAAAAAACTTGTGCTTGTATTGCCTTGACTTGTCTGACATAAAAAGTAGCTGTGTTTTAAGTGTATTGTCTTTGTAAGAGTCTGGAATTGTTGATTCAGACTTAACAATTTGATGTTAGGTGTTAATGTCCCCTTACTGCGTATCATGTGTATGTGTGTGTGATTTTCAGAATCCCACTTGGCGCAGCCTGGACTTTGGCATGCTGCCGGAGCTTCTGGACACGTCAGTGTCTTGCTTCGTGGTGAGGATCTGGGGCGGACAAGAGGAACAGTACCAGCTCCTCATAGAATGGAGGGTCAATCTGGATGGCCTCAGATACACTGGGCAGCAGGTCAGCAACCACACGACGTGCACATTTGTCACAAGGGTTTCTGTGTGGCAGCAAGCGTGTACAGACTGGAGCGAAACGTGTGAATACAGTTGTCAAGCGTATGCATGTTCTGCTTTTCAGGCTCATTTTTCACTTTCAGTTTGCAAAACATGAAACAGAAAATAGTATACTCTAAATGTTCACCTCAAAATGTAATAAAGCACAGTAAGTTTATCAGAGTACGCTTTTAATCAAATTGAAACTCAAAATAGGGTCGGAAATTTGTTTCATGAAGATAATACAAATAGAAATGAGAAAAAGAGACAAATGCAATCTATGCAGGAGTTAATATTAAAAATAGTTGAAGAATGGCATTTGAAAACCCTTATTTTAATAATTTAATATTTGGTTTATGTACTCTGATGTAGTCTAGAGTCTTACTTCACACTAGTTAGTACTGCATTCTTAAAAGGTAAAATGTGATTATACATCAGTTTAGTTTTTCTGTTCTGTTTTGACCACACATATTGACCAAGCCCTGTTTCCATCGCTTGAAGGCTTAATCAATTAAAATATAATGAGCTAATTTACAGCACAACAAAGATGTTTACAAATTATTCTAAACGGCATGAAGTCATGGCTGTTTAGTTGCATTGCTATTCACCATAGACCTCATGTTTGAATGAGAGTTGATGTAACTGCTCAGTAATAAACTTAGAAACTTGTGCTAATATGATGTCTTTATTCTGGGGACTGAGGTCGACTTGGCTCTTAGCTGTAATGTTTTTCCACACTGAAACTATGCTGTGAGAACTGAGCCAAAGCACATCAACAGATACAGTAAAAGAAGTTAGTGTTACTGCCGTTTTTTTCACAGCGAGAGTTTTTTCAGAGCCCGTAAATGCAGAGCAGCGTCTCTTATTCACATCCAGATGCTCGCTGTCCTTTGTTCTCTTCGACTCCGTCCGCACAATAAGCCGCTGCTGTCTCGCTTTGTCCACAGATTCGATCCAGGAATCCAAATGAGATCATATTCGGATTGAATGATGGCTACTATTCAGCTGACTTTGATCACAAGGTACAGACTTTTGTCCATTTTCCAGGGCTCCCACATCATAATGGAATACCCAGTCCTAATCTCATTAGCTTTTTGACTTCTGCACTGAAACACTGACATGTTGCTGTTGCAGGATCAGTCGGAGCGGAAGAAAAACAGTCTGCTTCAGGTCGACCTGAGTTCAGTCCGGAACTCCTACAGCGTTTTCTCTTTGCTCAGGTAAGATTTATGTCATGTCGCACTATTACATCATATTATAATTTCAGCAGGCCTCAGTTTTCATGTATTTCCTTGAGTCTTTTCTGTCATGTGTGGTGGATGTCAACTACCTACAAAGAACATTTACAGTCTATTGGATTTCAAGCCACACCTCATGTATTTTAGATCTTTTATCTACTTCTTTGCATAAACATATGTATCGAGATATGTTCATGTGTGTGGCATTTTAGGTTTGAGCGTTTGTTGTCCAGCAGATGGCGCCACAGGGAAGCCAGTATTTGGACAGTGGACGCTCTGTTGGCCTCTGACTTTATTTAAAGCTGCACAGCCTGCAGTCTATACTGTATTTGTTGGACACAATGGGCCAGACAAAATACATATATGGGACATTTTAAGGAGGCCCTTTATCAACAGGCCAACCTCATACTTAGGACTAAGATTTTCATTAGAATTACTCTTAATGATTTAAATGTATTGGATGCAATACAAATTTACACCACAAGGAGGAGACAGAGATTGCTTGTTAGCGGGGGAATCCTGCTGTAATCATTAAGAACTTGAGAGGACAGGGCAGTGCTGGCGTCTGTTGACAAACATACACTTGATGTTCATGTCTATATTTGAATGTGGTAGGATGCAAGCACTAATTTCAGGATCACCAGGGCTTCCCCCGAGGGAACCCCGCTCTTATCCAAAGCCTGTTCACATAACAACATAATTACACCCAGTTTTGTCTAAATAAATGTATATCGGGAAGGTTCGAGCTAGACACTTCCAAAATAAGATAAGGATCCTTTAATTTGGAGGAAGCCTTCAACTAACGTTTTCCTTTCATAAGGAATAAGTAGGGGGATATAAATGTGTCACAGGCCTGTGCAGTGTCAAGAAAAAAAGAGTTATTCCAAAGCCGGCTGAACTTTAACAGTACTCCCTCATCTAGAAGTGGTCATGTTTATATGAGAAGACTTTTACCTCCCTTAGCAGCTTGAAGGGAAAAAAAACCCAGTTTGAATCCTAACTTTTATGACCCCTGCTCTTACTTCTCTTACTTCTCTTATTGCAGCCTCCCTCCACGTCCTCTTCTTCTGTCCACACCCAGTGGGACTCTGTGGAGTTTAACACACTTAGCGCTGATCCCCGTCTTCCCTCACACAGCTCTTCCTGCTGCTCCTCACCCCTGTCTCACTTTCTTCCTTGGTTTAGTGAACTCATATGCTCATGGTTTATGATTATGTACTGTAGAATGATTCATCAGATATTGTACACTTCGTCAGGGATTTTCCTCCTACTCTTCATGGTACATATACCACTCAAGTTCTGAGCTGCACAGCTCTGAGCTCTTTTTCTCAAGGCACATCCGCCTTCTGAGGCTTCAGCCATACTACTATGTTTTGTTTGAAAACACATCAACTCTGCTACGCGTATGCCTGGCTCCTTATCACTTTTAGAGACAGTATAACAGAGAAGTTTGAGTTTAAAAACTGGGGCTGCATTTTAGTGAGGACGGGCAGAAACAGGCAGGTTTTCAAACAATGACATAGAAACTCACAATCACTTGCTGACTGGGTATTAGGGGTCACGACGTAGCCTTCGCTGATTCATCAGGCTCCTATCACATGACTCCCTTCAGGTAGAAAACAACCAGCATCAGCCCTGGCTATCAGTGCAGAACGCAACGTGGTTAATCCATTACTAGCATTGCTGACCCTGTTGTCTTTGGGAACACTGTTGTGCAGATATATTCTGCACTTTATAATGATACAACGGCTTACAAGTGTAGGAGAGGAGCTATTATGTGAGCAATTTCCTGTGCCTTCCTGTTCACAGGGGCACTCGTACGCCCAGTGTGCGTGAGTGGTCATGTGATATGCATATTTAGGTGTGTTAGTATGAACATGGATTAAAACTGATGCGGAGCCAAAATTCTCATGTGGACAGAGATCGTTTGTTTCAAAATGCTATTTTCAAACAAAAATGTTGTAGAATGGATGAAGCCTGAAGCATACAGCTGGACTTCTGCTGGTAGAACCGTGTTGCATGTGAAAATATCTTCTTCTACTATCGACTTTATACATTTTAGACATCATTTTTGATAATATGCCACTAGGCCTAATCTTATTAAGCCTCGTCCAAAGATTGGAGTACATCTTTCTTTTTTCTCCAAGAACAACAATCCATGTCCATAAGGGACACCCACAGTGTCAAGTATTCTCACCCCTCTTTCTCCTTCTTTGGTTTGGCCCGGTGTGTAGCGTCTTTTCCTTTGGAAAAGGATGAGAGCCCAGGATAGACTGCCCTGATATTGATTAATGGCAGCAATTTGTCAGCAGATTCACAGTCTGCCTTTCTGCCCGGCTCCAGCTGACAACACCCCTCACTAACATGGTGATGTGGGCTAGCAAACACAGCCCGTCCCAGATGGAGAGATGAAGAGGCAGCGGTCAGATCATCAATCAGCAAACTCCTGTCTCTTCCAGAGTTGCTGAGATAGAGGTTGAGCCACATCTTTCAAAGAACTGGACCCCTGTCTGCGTAGAAAGAAAGCTAAGAAGACAGTGGTGAAGATGACTCAGCAGTTCAACCTATTATTTTTTCCCTTTTGTCGAGACTAACACAGATTCAGATGTGCCCCAGCCTCCCCGATACACTTCTCTGTCTTATCAGGGGAAGTGCCGATGTGAGCAGAAAAAGAGGAAGGAAGATGTGATAAGACTGGTGGAAAAAATGACTTCCTGTCATCGTGTGACAGAGCTGCATGTTAGTCTTAGTGGATATGAACAAAAAGAAGAGGCAGAGTGGGCTCCTCTTCCACTTCACAGTGTTCAGAGGCCACCCTTTATGGCCCAATGTGTTTTTGAATATTACATTGAAGTGGTGGGTAAGTGCAAGCACTTGAGTGGCCCCTCAGGTCTTATTTACAACTTTCTCACACCAAAGAGTTATGTAATCACTTTGAGCTGTAAGTGTTTGTAATGACAACAAAGGTATTGTGGATGCTGGATGTTGAACTTTCAGGTCTATTGTACCAGTGGCTTATGTGACACATGTTAAACATCATTCTTGGGGCACAGCTTTCACAGTTCAGCGCTGTGACATTGCAGATTAAACCTGGCTCAAGCTCCTGGAGCCTAAAGGGGAAACTTTCTTTTCCCCCTCTATGATCAGAGCCATATGTTGCCTATGTTTCCTGATTTGCTCATCTACGCTGTTATGTGGAGCATGCGTGTATGTACAGTATGTGTCAACAGAAGCAGTACACTCTGAAGCTCTGGGGGGGGGGGGGGTCTCTCAAGCCCTCCAGGCTGTTGAGGTAACACTCCCCTCAGGCAGCCCCTGAGTTCTACTCGCCTCCTGGTTAGACGCTGCTCTCTACCACAGGTAGTTGTTGTAATCCTGTGTTAAACTAGTGCTTAGACTGGAGTCTATGTCTGACACCGGGGTCCCAACCACCAGTTACCAGACTAAATCTCCATGGAGATACAGATGGGAATGCTCTTGCTTTCATGGTAACGCCCACAATGATATATAACTGTAAATGTGGTCTTCAGTTGTTTTTTCAATATAAGCAGTGGGCTTACAACATCCTGTCTTTTTTTGCCAGTGTCCTGTCTGTTCTACATAAAAAGGTATTTTATTTTTAACACATAATGTTTCAATCTGGGATTACATTCTCTCAAGGTTGAAACCTTCGGCATGTTTTGTCTTTTTCCAGCCCGTTCAGACCTGGTATTAACATCCGTCCTGAGAGATCTGATCATAAGTGGACAGCTTTAAGTTTGTCTGTTCACACCTGCCATTTAAAATGTGTCCTGAATGTGTCTTCTGTGACCACTTGTGACCGGATCTCATTTTCCCGCTCTATATGCAAATAATCTCGCTCGTGAAGAGCAATGATGTTTCTTTTGCCTCGTCTGAGTTCAAAGCTGTGTCTGATGATGATGTGTGTGTGAACAAGCGAGACAGAGAGAAAGGTAGAGAGAGAGAGGAGTTAGGTAGGACTGAATGAATCTTCTGCAGCTGTGCTGTAAAGACAGATTTACATTTTTAAAAAGTATCAGTCATTATTTGTTGGTCAGTGTTGATATTGTCGCGGTGGCCACAAACAAATCAACGTATGGAGACTGAGAGGCATGAAAATAAGTTTCCCTCTGATCAGAGGATGTCAGCTGAGTAGCAGGTCCTTCATGTGTGGCAGAGGAAACACTTTTGTTCACACAGCGAGAAGAAAAGGCCACATGCGATTGGATCTCAGGACCCATTTGGGGGTGTTCAGTCTTGTTCTTAGAGCTGTCCACTTGTGATAGGATCAGTGAAGACGAATGTTAATACCAGGTTGTCACATTCAGCCCCCCCAAAGTAATTACACTTCAACTTAAAACTACGATTTCAAGCCTTAGCCTCTCTTAAAGAGAATACAAATATCTTTCCCCCAGATCTTTTTGGTTTTTATGCTTCTCTGTTGTAGTTGTCGTGTAAACATGTCTTACAGGACCTCAGCAGGGCCCCACGAAGACCATGTGCCTGGAGGAGTGAATATGCAGACTAAGCAAAGACACTTCTCTCCAGTAATCTTATCTCCCATTCCATGTAATTCTATTACATTTGTCCAGTGTCTCAGGTTTTTTGAAAATCAAGCACAGAACAAATAATCAATAACAGATTTTTTATAAACAAGCAATTATTAAATAATTATTAAATTAATAGAATCAAAGTTTTTGACTCATTTCACTATTTCTACAATTGAAATGAAACATTGTTTAAATAGAAGTTCCCACTAATGTGTTGCACTTGTTGCTTTACATTCACCTTCTGTCCAGTTCATCCCAAACCAGCTCCCTGAGGTTTAAGTCTGGAGATTTGCACTTCTTCTTTATTTCAATAACTTTAGGTAATTATTTTACTGTAGGATGAACCAACCAGCCCGTCTTTCTTTGTTAATGGCCTTTTCCTCACAATTCTGATTAATATATACACACATACAGTATTGTATCAGAAAGTGTAGTAACATAGTTCGTTCTAATTCTGCCTTTCTACAGACAGAGGTTTAAGTAATCAACATCCTCAGGAATTGTTTGCATTAATCATCAAGGCTGTTATTGCTTCTTTTCTTTTCTGCAGAAAAGTTAACTCATTGTTTGATCCCTGAAAAAGTTCTTTTTATATCTACTGTACGTTATTTTTCAGCTTCTCTAACCTCTCCTCACATTTGCACCATTTTTCACTTATCTCGAGTTGCGATTTCAATAAAAACTGGAAAAAGTGAGTTGTCCTCAAGCCTTTGAATGGTAGCACAGATGGAGACGATGGTAAAGTGAGGTGAATAGAAAGTGGTGAAATGTGTTGACATTCTTTGGCAATGAGCTACAGGGAGAATTTACGAGTGGTGTTTGTTGTGATTTTGTTCCCGCTGCGGTGCTGTCTGTTTTGTCCTCTGCGGAGGTGTGATAGAGGAACATTATCCTCAACTTGTTGTCATAAAATGTCTCGGCGCTTGTTTTGAATCGGTTAACTGGCTGACCTGTTCACCCTGCACTGGTTGAAAAATGGTTGCTGGAAACGAATTCAGCACAGTCATTAGTGGTAGGGCTTGTTTCCTCTGACCTAGGTTTTGTTTGAAAAGTGCGTTGGGCACATGTGATTAACGGCTGGAAGGAACACGCCCACATAATGTTTAATACATTAAGAATATTGCTTTGGAAAGGCCATTGCATGTCGACTGAATTTGAACCAGTTGATCATTTTCTGATTTGATCAGGGATTTCCAACCTATTGTTTCCTGTATTACATTCCCTCATTTTCTCTGTAATTTGAGTTAAAGTATTTTTCCAGATGCGGGGAAATAAATTTCAGATGTTGTGAAGTAATATACTGGATGTTTACTTCTTATTTTGTTTCAGAAGAAACAGTTTATTCTCAGGTGTCATCCTCAGTTTCTCTTGCTTATCTTTGTTAGCCAGATGACACATCTGCATTCGCTGAATCCTGCTCTGTGCTGATTGCAAAAGTGCCGACTCTGGAGAACAAAACAACATCTTAGCTATGGCAAATATTTATTTTAAGAAAATCAGAAAAGGTAAATGAACATAAAACAAGAAACCGCCGTTGGAGTGGCTCCCGAGTTTACAGCTTTTTCGTCCAGGACCTTTTTTTCCTTTCGGTTATTTACTTGATTGTGAATCTAAAAGACCTTTAACATTTTCTGATTATCCCGTACCTGATAGCCCCTATTCAAGATTTTCGACAAGGTGCCCTCTGTTTATCAAAATATCTGGAAGTTTGAAAAGCACAAGTTCCATCTGACACCCCTGCAGGATCTAGTGCCTCAGTCAAAGGAGGAAAATGTTATTGTTTTTCTGATGTTTATCGCCATCAGGGGTTGAGTGCACAGCCTCAGTCATAACTTCCTGCAAATCCCTTGTGGCTGAGTTGTTAAGTACCTCTCATTCCTTGAAAAAGGAAAGTTGTCATGGCTCGTGAGAAGGCGTTCTCTGGACAGTTGCCCAGCGATTCAACTGTGGGTGTACGGTGGGGGCCTCCCTCCTAACCCCTGCTGGGCCATAGGTTGAGATGGAGCTTGATGGGCAGGCGTTAGGCCAAGACTCTGGGAATGATAAGGGGGCAGACATGCGTGAAAAGGAGAGAGGAGATAACTATTCTCACCTGGGGGAAAAGGGCCATATCAGATTCTCCCACTGCAATCACCTAAACAGAGGAAGCTGTCAAAACAGATTTGCCCTGATGTTCTGAAGAACGATCTCCAAATGCTATCGCTGTCACCTCAGACAGATTAAAAATGTGGGCTGAAAACATGAAATGATTTTTCCTGTGGGACTCCTCCGCAAAGATTTATTTAAAGCGTCATGGAAACATTTTTCGGTTGGTTGCTAGAAAGAGGCAGTAATATCCATATATAATTGTGCGACTTTCATAACTAAAGAAAAGCCCCCTCGGATTTGTAAAATATAAGAGCCTCTTACACTAAACCCACTCAAGAGGCAATTTCGTCAAAGACTCAAAGCAGGCGCATATGTAAGGAAAACCCTACTCCTATCACCCCCATGACCCTAACCACAATGTCTTCTGTCTGTCTGCAATAATCCCCGTCTCCAGTTTCTGCTTGTGTCTTGAACTCAACTTGTAGTAGTTCAGTCGTTGTGTCACAGACTTGTGAGTCAACACTGTTATCCATTAGTTGAAAGAAACAAAGCATTAAGACTCATCTTAATGCTTAATGAAGCTTTCTTATTTTGAGCTTTGCCTGTCTAGCTTGCAGATACCACTGTCTCGCTTTAAATCTGTTTGGTTCTTCTAGAAATGTCAAAGTTCATAACTATACAAAGAAACCACTAATCTTTACAGGTGTTTTTAAATGGCATTAAGGCATCAGCACTCAACACTGTTGTCACATCTAAAGGTTCTGGAATGATCAGGCTGATGTGGTAACATGTTAAGAATGCAATGATGGAAGCGAGGGGGAGAAAGAAACACGCTGACCTGAGGAGCTAATCACATTTTTACTGGCAGTTAAACCATTCTGTGTTCATTGAGAAAGAAACTATGACTGCGCAATCCAACTTCCATGACATATGGTGGCCATTGAGACATTAAGCAAGAAGAGGAAGATCTAACCCCGCTCTGACAGCTTGACTGTTAATTGCTAGTTCCCCCTTTTTGTCTGTCCTCTGTAAGTCATTCCCGGTCTGTGGGATTGTTGTTTGTTGGTGAGCCGTTGGCGTCCCTTGGGTTGTGCTGAGGCGGGGCTGTCTCTGTGTGATGGAAGTCTTGTAAGCTAATGGAAGAGGTTTTTTTGGAGGTCCAGATGTCTTAAGCAGAAGCAGTGATCGAAGCTTGGCCAAGGAGGACAGAGAAGTTCAGTGTGAGTTGTAATGCCACCCAGCTCTGGAAGATTCCCACCTGGTAAAATCATATGTAAACCTTACTACGTCATACATGTCCGGATATGGTTTTTCCTCATGGAACCATATCAAATCCATACATGTGTGTAGAATTTATTTTATACTTAATTCTAAACATTAAACCATGTTTAATTTAATTTCTCATTGTATATATGTCCTACTTTGGAAAGAGCTGTGTAACTAATTGACCCTGAAACACTGTGTGTTTGTTATGGCTGCTACCTCCGCCACCCGAGGCTCTGTCTCTCTCCTAATTTTGAGGGTCTGTTTCACGATCTCTATTGCCATGGCAACTACCAATGGGGATTTGGCAGCTGTGTCTTCACAGCCATACCAGAGCTAAACAATGAACTGATGCTTACAGTAACTGACCAGAGAGTGACCTACCCGAGTTACATGCAAGAAAAAAAAACTTTCAAGCTGTGGACATCAGAGAAAGAGAAATCCTACTCAGGAGTTAACAGCCCCTGTGATTGATGGTTAAAATAATGCGCTGGCTTGGCCTTTATTTACCCATGTTCCCATTCCCAATCCTGTCAGCGACACAGCGTTTGGAAACTAGGCCTCCGCCTCTGTGACCTCAGTTAATTAGTTGAAGCTTTTTTGAGTTGTCTTCGCTCTCGGACAGCTTTCGATCTCATCTTGTGATTAGGTTGTCAAAAAATAATAGAAGTTAAGCTTTTGTTGTGATAGTTGTGTTTTGTGTTATTTACGGTGTGGTTTGTGGCATTTCATAATTTGATGTGTCTCGTCTAATTAACTTTAGGCTTTTACAAGCAGGAAATGTTTTCAATATTGTCCTTTTGGTTTTATGCCAAAACTCGTCATAAACTTTGACACTTTTTGGAGACTCAGGGCCGGAACAAAGAAGACCGACCCCAGTAAATCAGAAAAAGATACAAAGAGGGATAACAAACACTATGCACAATGACTCCTCCACATGTGGACAGTCATAACCTGTTTGATGTCCCCCAAACTGTCACTTGAAACATCCAAGCTAAATGGAAATGAATGGCTGGTCTATCTATAACGCTGACGCTCAATTTCTATTCAGCCAGTAACTTTCGTGGCCTCTTGAAACGCTGTTACAACATGGGGTTTGTTCTTGTGGGCCAGTGTGTGGCGACAAACAATGATAATGATGGATAATGACTTTGTGCTCTCCTCCTCCTGCAGGCTTCACACAGCCCAGAGAGCCATCAAGCAGACCCAAGTGACGGTGCAGAAGATTGGGAAGGAGATCGAGGAGAAGCTGAGGACGACAGAGGCCTGCACAGAGCGGGTGAGCGCACACACCCATCAGTTGCAAATTTCAACTCATCAGCAACTTACCTTTAAGTCATCATCAATGTTTAGTCAGCGTATCTCCTTATCCTCGGTAGTAGGCTCTGTTGATTCATCAGCTTAAGTGATAGAGAAACGATATAAAGATGATATGGATTTCATGTATTTAAAAATATACAAAGATGAGGTGCAATTTGAGATCTGATGTTTTCAAGGAACATTCATTAACACCAGTGAGCAGTTATTGCTGTGATCAGCAATAACAGGCCTATAAGGCTTCTACACTAATAATAAGCATTAGCATGCTGTATTGTACTAAATGCTTAACAGGATTTAGGAAATTTTATCGGTCAAATCCCCAGATGTAATTGTAATGTAAAGCAATGTGAGATGCAATTATACCCTTTGGGCAGCCATTGTATCTTTTTGTTTTGATGGCTCAACTGAAAAGTAGAGAAAGACCATCATCCCGCTGCCTCAATGATAACACTTACACCAAAATCCCCTGTTTGTGTTTCCACCTCTTGTCGTATCCTAGAATGTGATCCAAAGCAAAAGCAAGAAAGCATATTTAACATATTTGGAATTGGCAGCGACACAGCTGTGAAAACGGAGCACTGATCCCGGGTTTGACATTGTGTTTATTGTAAACATTCACTTCAAAAGCGGCCCCTCTCTCCTCTGCTGTAAAAGCCCCGGGGCTGCGACACTTTGGTGTTTTCATCCTCCAGGTAGACTTGTCTTCCTGCTCACATAGGATTACAAACCTTAACATGCTGAAATTCCTTTTTGGCAGCTGGGATCTTTCTGTGTTCACATAGTCCATGAGGGTGTGTGTGTCATGTGTGGATGTCATGATACCAGAAATTCTGTATTTACTACGACTATTTGAATGACTTTCGAATAGTCAGTTTGTAGTTTAAAATCATATAGTGTATATAAATATGCACAACACATCTCCATTTCCTTCCACTATCCAGAAATAAAGTCAAAATTATACCAGATACGAGCGTGTCTGTGCAGGAGCGATGGAGGGATGCAGTCGTGAGGTCCGGCCGATACATGCACTCGACCAATCATCACTCAGTCTCGGCTGTCAATCATGTCATTTCACCTAGATTTTATTGCAACAAATAACTTATTAAAACCAAACTTACAGATCAAGTCAACACCTGAATGTATAGTCCAATAAGAACTGCCGAAGAATTTCATCTGTCGTGTAATTTGACTTTTTATTTGGTCCATGTCCCTTCCAATAACATGGAGGAGGTGGGATTTATGACAAAAAGTCAGTCTTATATTATCATTACAGACGCAATGGTAATGATGGTCATCTACTAATGTTGAGCACCCAGCTCACGTTATGAGCCTAAACAAGATAATGTTTGGCTTTGTGAATGTTCTGTGTGGAGTATTTCTAAAGTGGATGGTAGCTTAAACAATTCACAAACTTTAACAGTAAGATTTAGGATATGGACATGATGATGATGACATGATGCCTTCCAAATAAGTTTGAGGTGCCCCCTTCTTCTTTTCAAGTTTGAAGTCAGACTAAAATGCCTCTATGGTTGTTATTCTGGGATTGTCAGTCCTGGAGGAATCATTTCTCAAGTACCGACAACATCTACAGGACCTGTGCTACCTACAGTATGGAAGGAAAATGAGTACGTCAAGAATTCCAGATTTTAAGCATCGACTTATCGAAGTATCAGATCTCATGACATGCCAAGTTGTGTTGTTTGTGTTATTACACAGATACCAAATTTAAAGGTTTATAGTGCCTCTTTATACAGCTGTTGCAGCTGTTGCTCTCCATTTTGCTCTCCACTGGCTTTTAATATGGCTCAGTCTTTCAGTTCCTTTCCCCAGACTTCCCCCCACCTATTGACCCAGCTTCACTATAGCCTTCTTTAGTCTCCCCACAAAAACATTGAGGCTCCATTCTTTAGCCACAAAGGATCTCTTTCAAAAACTTGTCTCTGATATTTCCCCCTCAGTGAAATATTCATTAAAAGCCCTTTTCAGAGCTCACATCAGCCAATAAATCACATAATCCTCGTCCTCTACCTTTCTGTAAAAACCTGTGAACTACGAGTGAGTGGAGCATTGTGTGGCTCTTCTAAGGGTTTCCCTCATTGCCTTTTGGAGAGCTCTGTACGATCCTTCTGTGTCTGTCATAGTGAGCGTGGATCAAAGTAGGACAGAGTGGAGGCCACCAACCCTAGTGCATGGCCCTTTCACCCTCTCACCCACACTCTGCCATTAATCTACTGGGATATAACATGCTCCCCCTACGCCTGCTGCTTATTTACTCAGCTGACCCACTGCTGTTTGATGTTCAGTAGGAGTCAGACGGGCCCTGGTGGTGGTTTACAGTCTCACTCTCGCACACAGACTCGCATGGCTGTGACCCACTTGTCAACTATGCAGCCCAGTGAAAGTGTAGGCGGCTCATGGTTCGTGCCAAAGCCAGTGGTGGTTAACATGCAAGCATCAGGGTGTGACACATCGGAGAGATGGAGGCTCTATCAGTGTTCTCGCCGCGACTGATACCACTCTCTGTTTTTGCAACAAAACCCTCAGAAGTCTTCATGAAGAAGCATATCTGTGTCTTTCCTCAGATCCTGGCCACGATCACTATCAAATTGTGTGCGTGTGAGAGATGCAACAGTCCTTGCTTGGAGGCTACAGGATAAATAACAAGACCTTGTCTCTGTTTTCCTGTGTGCAAGTTTCCTCTCTCTCCCATCTCTCCGTTTTTCTCTTCCAACTGTTCCAGCTCATTCAGTTTGTAGTCATCATCCGCACTGTCCTTAAATGTCAGCTCTTAAATCTGCTTTTGCATGTTTTCATCGTATTGTTCCGTTAACCTCCAATCTCTCGTTCATCTACTGTGCACCACATTCACATCCATCAGTCCATGGATCCCTTGTGCTGTTCCTCATTAGATGGTTAGCAGGCTCCCCCTCAACCAAATAGAGACATGAAGCCTGATGAGGGGACATCCCATAGAGTTCGCAAGATGTTGACTAATGACCTGCACTATGTTGCTGCTGCTGGTCAGGGAGCATGTGGTGAGAGAGATGCCTGTTGAAAGTTGTGTTCCATGGAGATACAAACAGATACTCATCTGGAGTTGATGGACTTTTTTTGGCGGTTTCTCACCAGGGTCTGTGTTTTGAGTTTGTGTGTTTCCACACGTCTGCATGTGCCATGATGTTCTCATTTTATTTAGAGAATGGCGACTTGGTTTTTGGCAGCTACACCCTTTTCTACACAGTTGTGTACAAATGCTCATTAACAGCTGCCACAGAATTAAACCACTTCGCACTGCCTGCATATGTCCTGTTCTTTATATATTTGAGTTCTCTGCTGCTACTTCACACTTAGTACATGTCACTGTCTGTAGCAGCTCAAAATGTCTTGTGTTGACAACTGCCTGATAAGATGGCTGCTCAGGTTGAAGTTGAGAAACTATGATATGATTACTGAGATCCCAAAACTCCATAGCTGGGTCCCAATTCGGGGACCGCATCATTCATAGGCTGCTGTTGAAAACCCATGGCTTAACACTGGTGCATCTTGGCCATCCCATTTCGAAGGCTTCCAGCCGAGAAATTCCTCCTTCCATTCCCAAACAACAGAGGATCCAATGGGTGGATCCTTCTCAGGCTAACAAATCCCAGGATTAATTGTGTGTTGGTGACAAAGCTAACGAGCTAGCATTGTGAGCCATCTATTTGCTGTAAGTACAGTGACTCAAAGTAGGTAACGATGCAACAGTAATGGTGGGACGATAATGGAAATCCTCTAAAAAAGACTGTAGGTTTGGTCTGTGTTTGGCCTTTGTTCACCAAAGTCTCAACTTAAGCATAAAGAAAACAGGTGGAAACACTTACCATAGCTCTGTTAAAAGGTCTCCTTACTTCAGCGTCCCCTTTAACACACAATTATAAGAACTGTTGGCTAGAAAGTAGCTCGGCATATCTGCCAAAATATCAAATTGTTCCTTTCAGTAACATGCATTATTACTGTGACCCTGGAAACCGTTTACTTTCAATGATGTGATAAGTCGAAATGTCTGCGGTGAAATTGGCTTTAAATGGTGAATGAGGGAACTGTCAGTCATACACAGCCTGTACACGCCCACTGTCCTGAGAGACAAGGTTGAATCAGGCAAAATTTGTTGAATCACCTGTTTGGGCAGACCTGGGGTTTTAATATATCCATGAGGTCGTGGCATCAGCAAAAAAAGAAGAAAAATGCAACAAACAAAAAGCATGTTAAGTTACCCATTTTATTAAAAGTAATGGGAAAAGAACATATTGCCACGTGGCAGAAACTGTATGTGACAGATTCTTGACAGAACATCCCAGCCCATCTTCATTAGTTGTAACCAGTAACCTATAATAAATGTCCATACAAGTGAACTGTAACTGTAAAAGCTGAATGTAATGCAGCTCAAATGAATGATGTTAATAACAGTGATTCAGTGGTGGGTGTAGGATTTTTCTAAATTGGGGACCACAAAGGGGCCAATTATATGTCCAATATCCATGAACAATTCCTGATTCAAAAAGGTGCACATAGAGGTCATTTCTTTTTTTACTGTATAATCCATTGTGTACTTCAAAATAGCTTAGAACATAAAAATTCACATTTATTCTTAGTATTGTTGGTAAGTGACTACTCACAGGACAGGGGCACTTTAGGGGCCAGTCAGATTTCAGCTGGGGCCACTGCCCCCCTGGCCCTGTCCCTGGATCCACCCCTGCAGTGATTTCCTTCTTGTTCTGACCTAACAGTATTTTAAAAAGCTAATTCCTTTTATTATTTAGCAAGTATTACAAAAAACATTATTTAGTAAAAGTTGTAAATATATTACATTATTAATAACAAGCAGTGTGAAATAAGTGGCTAAATGACAAATATTAGCCAATATAAATGTGTGTGATGATGGTGTATACGTATCCTTTCACCATACATATACCATACCCTCCTGTAAGTCCAGGTTTGACACTCATCTCCTCACATGTTATTAGAACAGCTGCTCGCATGCTGACAGCCAGACCTCCACACCAAGTTAAACCTTTTCACCAGCAACACTGATCTCAGAGCTCAGCCAGATGTTTTCAATAGTTAAATGATTCTCCACCTTTGTTGTTATTAGTTGTTGATAGTGGATTCTAGATTAGTGATGGTGAATATTAGCTCAGGAGATAAGTATTAAATCAGTGGAACGCGGGATCAACCTGCAAAAACATGGCTTGTTTTCGAGGGAGCTAGTAGGACTTTTGGGGTCTTTATTAAAGGTAATAAACACCAAAATCACTGTGACCATATGCATCCTCTCTCCGTGTTTTCTCTACATATCTGTCTCGTCTTCTGTTTGCAGAAGAAAGAGCGGGAGTGCATGCAGCTGAGAATAGCTGTGCTGCGCAGCGAGCTGCAGCGGCAGAGGAAGGCACTGGGCAGGGAGATAGACCTGCGACAGAAGGAGAGGGCACAGCTTCAGAAGAAAGGTAAAGCTGATGGAATCTCATACAACATGTACATGTGGACTCGTGTGCCCTTTAACACAACACTACATACCCTTTATTGTTGTAAGCCTTTTCCCAGTTTAATGGAAGGTAGGTCACAGACTGTTTTTGTTATGTTCATCTTCTGCAGCACAACCTCTAGTTTCTACTTTCTCTAGTTGTAGTTTTCAAGATGACCCAAATTAATGACAGTTGATAAGTATATTTGAAAAAGCACAGTTCAGTGAATGGTGATAAGTTCAAAAGTAAAACGATCTGTTTTTTCAACCCCACAAATATACTTTTACTGCCTTGAGGAGTGAACAGTGACCGTCTCTTCCAAATTGAAATAATGTCCAATGTCATTAGAAAAACAATGTGAATGCTGTATACACATAAAAGCACGTATTGCTCTATGTCGTCAGTGCAGGAAATCAGTGTTTAACCAGAGCTAACATGATTTCACTGCTGGTAATAAAAAATGAAAGGCACTGAACATTCTGCAACTCATTTTGTTGTCTCATGTGTTACTGCATAACTCATATCCAGTTTATGTAAGAACTGAAGGCTTAATACAATCTCACCAAAATCCCCAATCCATTCATGATTAACCACAAAAGGCTGTTTCAGCTACTCATTGTGAAGAGAATTAAGAATTTTCTTTTGACGTAGTTGGCAATCCAGGATAACCAGGATCTTTTTCATTTTTATTTAGAATAATACACTAAATTCCCTTGGTTATTACTTATTATAGTTAAATAAGTTATATTGAGTTGATTTACCTTATTCCTTTATTATAACCTCAGTAAAATTGCTCAGTAGTTCTTTCTACAGTTAAATCAACAACCCTCCCCCACCCAAAATGAATGTCTTCAGAAAACGTTTCCTTGACTTGTTGTTTTTCCATGTTATTGTGTGACCAGTTGTACAAAAGGCAAGTTACAGATAAGTTTATTACAAATGTAAAAGGTGCTCATCATGTGTTAAATTCAGTTTACAGGACATAAACGCTACCCTGTTAACTTCTACATGTGATTTTTGTTCAGGAAACTCCAATTTTAAACGGCTCGGTGAAGACTTCAGTGCTGCCTGACAGCAGCAGGTAGAACTATGTGTGCCTTGTATTACCTGCTCATTATGGAGTACACCAGAGTACAGTAGAGAGTGTTGTCACATACAGGAAACCTCAGTCACACTCCTGGTCAGAGGATTGCAGTCACTCAACACACACACGCACACGCACACACACACGCACACGCACTCACACACGCACCCACACACACACGCGCCATATATGCACATACATACAAAAGAACAGTGTTTGTGCAGTGGTGTCATTTCGTCCACCCTGTGAAGTCTGAGAGCTGAGGAGAGTTTTATTAGTGCCTGTTACTGTTCATAGGGAAATAAAGGGCTTATGAAAAGGTAGTGTGATTGAACATTTGGCTGGCAAATATATGCGCAAATATAAATTCCTAACATACATGAAGGTGTATGTGGGAATGCTTTTTAACTTTAGTCACCTCTATTGTCAATTCAGGTCAATTCAGCTCTATTGGAGTTCATGTCGGAAAATGGCTCTACTGTACAGTTTGCCTGGTCTTGTACAGCTTTCCAAACTGCATTTTTTGCACTGACTAATATTTTGGTTCCTCCTGCCATCATCGGTGGTGTTTGTCTTAAAGCAGGCCAGATGCTCCCTCTAAGAACCTTTTGTCTGTAAGATCAGCTTGCTGTCTGGCCAAAGGGCAGGGCACCTCTCTGAGCCTCCAACCTGAGGTGGGGATTGTCAATGATTAGCATGAAGTCTGCACATGAATGTGGACGTTCACCCTCACCCAGAGACACAGCACTAAGAGGGTCGAAGGGAGAAATTTTCCTTTGTGGTGCATTTCTAAAAACTGGCTGTTAATCCTCGCTGCTTTACCTGTCACCACTCTGTCTACAGCCAAAACAAAAGACGCCGCTGCCCTCCGTCTCTGCAGCTCTTTCATGGCTTTTTTCCAGACTGGACAGGTGCTTATTAAGTAAGAGAAGAGAAAAAACAATCCTTCAGCTGGTTTCAAGAGGAAAATGGTATTTTAGGATAGATTGAAAAGTCGTAGCTGAATAGGCCTATGCTGAAATGTTGTTGGGGTTCTTCCCAGACTCATAACTCAGAATCCAAAAACCATATGCTGTGGAGCTTTGCTGTACTTTAACTTTTCCAATCAGCCTGCACATATTCATTTGTTTCCCAATCGGGTGGGAAAAAACACCCTGCATTAATTACAGTCAGGATACTCCTGAAGACAGGTGTTTAGAGTATTCTATACAGCAGCTGATTTTGTGTCTGATTATATTTACATTGGCACCACAACATGTTTGTTTCATCTGATCTCATCTTTCATTTTGGAGACACATGTGATTTTATCATTTGTGGCTTAAATTTCTTCCCAAACCTTTCCTTTCCCACATAAACGAGAAGATTTAATACAGATTGCTCAACAGGCAAACTAGTGGCTAAGGACCAATGATTTATATCCCCATTTACTGTCAATGTTGATTCAATTAGTGTTTAATTTGCAGAATTTTCACACATTCCAGTGCTGATGAGACACAGGTTTCTTTGGAAGTTTTATTGACAGTTTGTGTAAGAACAATGCTATGCAGTTCATCCCCAGAGGGCATCTCGCATGGACTTAATCTCCTATCCTGTTCTCGCTGTTTAGGAGGTCTTCTGTACCTGGCCGTGTGGTCTTCCCATCCTTCATGCAGTATTAGAGCTCATTAGCAAATAAATCTTATCAGCCTGTTATTCTCACAAAAGCAGCCTCCTCAAAACAAAAGGCCCTGGAAAGCCCAAACATTCAGTGGAGGTTCTGCAGGTGTGTGCATGGACATGTGATTCACCAGATAAAGATCAGACAAACGTTGGCTGTCCACTTTTGGTAAAGTGATGTAGCAGGTCGCAGTGGATGCGTGCCTATACATTGTTTGTCATATACATTTGCTGCGGTCTCTACCATCCTGGGCAGTGTTATCATACTAAGCCCTGAAAAACATCGGCGTTTGGTATCATCCCGATGACAGGTTTACGATGGGCTGGTCAACGCCCGCTGATTTACAGTAAGGACAGTGAAATCATAGCTGGAGTGTAGAAAACGGTTGTTTTTCTCCTCTTCAATCACACACATACTCACGCGAATTCCACAAATTGTCTCTCACACAAAGCATAACAGAGGACATGTGAGCATGACCACCTTTTCTTTTTAACATATACAGCTGTGAATTTGAAATAAAGTCAGTCCTTCCTGCCTCTAGAATAAATGGGTTTGGTTTTGGTGGAGGTCACACTCTTGTCACAATTTCCTCCATTCCAATTTTCCTTCTTCCAGCTTGAGCAGCGGACATAAATCAGGTCCGTTAGCAGCGTTTATTGTGCTTAACGGTAGTTATTCTCACGCTCTGTAACACAGCCAAGGCTGCCGAGCAATAAATGTCAGTGGTTGGGTTTCTCAAGTGTAAGGAACACAGTAGTGTGAAGGTAAGGTGTGTAGAGGTATTTGTCACCTCAGAGAAAAGGTCTCATATTGAAACTATCATCATTAGGGTTCCTTTAGCTGCAGCTTCACACGTCTACGTCCTTCAGCTGGCTGCCAACTTGATTCAGATGCTCAGTTACTACAGTCTAACACAATATTGATAATTTTCACAATTTAAAGACAGATTTTTGCTCCTGATTGAAGGTTGTGGTTTTAAACTCCTCTTTAGGAACAGAGAATGACAATCATTAAAAAAATGTGGCAAATCTGAGGTGGATCAGTTCAGTGTTATACCTCCTCACTGTGTTTGAACAATGCACAAGTAAGACATCCATATACATTGAGCCTTTGTTATATTGGAATTGATGAAAATCATAATTATTAATGTTGGTTAATTTCCCAGCCCTAAAATAGATTTTTTTTCCCGCTGTATATTTAAACACAATGAAATTCCATTCAGCAGTAATCCCTATTTAGTACCTTTTTATTATATTGTAAGAAGAGTCTTGTTGGTAAAACTAGGCAAAGACACATTTCTACATATGCTCTGTACAGTTGTTCACATTCAATATGGCCTCCTAAGCATTTTCATAGTTACTGAATAGATCCTAAGGTTGTTTTATTGGTTGTGATTTTAATTTGACTTGATGGAATGCACTCTGCATCATACCCACCTTCATTTCATGTTACCCAATTGCTTTGGATGCTGCGTGAGTTAAATGTCACTGGATAACCTGACTTATCGCTCTTGAGCTTTTGCACTGTAAAAGCTGTAATGTCCTGTCAGCAGAGTGGTTGACGCAGCTGCATTTCTCTCTGAATCCCACACAGCCCACAGTCAGCTGTCGGGGGGGACCTGAAAGTAGAAAACTAGAATGATCTATAATGAGATTTAATACATTTGTAGCATTATAATGCCTCCCCCCATTTTGGATCCTGAGTCCATGTCATTTTTAATATTGAAGATGGTGTGTCAACACGGAAATCAACAGAATCCCTCGCTGCCTTGTTACATGCTGTTGTTATATCCTGTTCCATCTTTTCGTTATGCAAACTGGAAAAGGTTAGAGGGATTTCTGGAGAGAAAAAAAAAAGCATGGATAAAACAGATAGGACATAGCTGGGCATTACATGAAAGCAAGCCTGCTGTAGAGGCCTGCGCAGTCGGTGTTAAAATAGGTTTTTATGTCATCGCTCACAGCAGAGGGTCTGTCTGATCTCTGTCTGACACTATCTGTCTTCTAAGTTAATCTGATGGAGATACATCTGAGTACCTCTATTTTCTCCTTCCCTCCATCTGCAGAACTCACCATCTCCTTTCATCCTGGCCATGCTAGTTAGAGCGGCCGGGATGTCAGGGGGGAAATATGTGATAAAAAGCAGGTGCCGTGATCCATCTGATCACACATGTGATTCGACAGTCTAATTGCTCAGGACACACTTTCCTGCCAGCTCCCTTCGGCCCACTCGACTGAGGGTGGCGCTCACTGTTGCTTGGAACTTAAATGGTCAAATATCCTCCCAAAAAGGCTGTAATGTGGAATTAAAACTGGAAAATGCAGGTGAACACAAGGAGAGATTTTAAAAGTAGAGCTGGAATTGCATTTGAAATAAAGTGGTACACCTGAGGAAATTAGTTAAGTTTGGAGCTCTAATTCATCTGTCTGCGGTACCTTGCAGCTTACACACAACTTTCAATACACATTTTCAGGCTTCATGATATTATAGAGCAAAGTTAATGTTTAAAACTATTTTAATCCTGTTAATGGAGACGAGATGACTTTTGGTTAAAATTTGTAAAAGGAAACACTGAAGAATCACAGAATATCATGTCGGTTACGATGCTTATTTTTTTTTTGCTTTCAACTCATTTTTTGGGGTTAAAATAATGTAAAAAGAAACCAGGAACTAATAGAATCATATTTGATGATGTAATTATACTTCTTTGTTTTTTACCAACTTCCTCCTACTCTTCCTGGGGATCTGTATGCCCTTCAGTTTAAGTTCAGTGCATTTTAAAAGGAGGCACTTAAAAGCATCTTCATCATGATGTGACCGTGGAACTGTGGAGCAGCAGTGACTTGATCCCAAGGTCCTCCTACATGCCTGCACTCTTCCCCATGTCCCACAGAGTTTTTACACAATTTTTAAATAATCATCACAAGTTACATACTATCTTTCTATCTTCTAACTTCTAGCCAAACGCGGTTAATAAAAAGGCAATCACATTTTTCAGTTTATTCTACAGTGTTGGGGAAGATTGCAGGAGAGAAGACTTTGATTTGATCATTCTCTCTACTTGATTCCTTATAATGTGGATCATATGCAATAACAGCTGCATTAAAAACTATTTCAAAGCTGAAAACTAAATTCTTATCATGTATTTTGTGCATTAAATAGTGAAAACTCTTAAATGTCTGATTTTGGTTTTATTTGCCCACCACCCCACGCTGTGTGATGCTGCATGAACATAGATTAGAGAAATGCTCTGTTAAAACCCTCAATTATAATTTGCTTCTTTATGGTTTCATGCTACACTGAGTTATTGTGTGCTTGCCAATACTGCGGTTACACAACTACCACAAGATGTATCATTGCTGTCCCTTATCTGCCTGATTTTATTTATTTGCCCGGCTCTGTATTTAGAGTCTGACAAATCCTGTAATTTGCATACATGTTTTTGTTTATTTTTATGTGGTGTCAAAAGGAAATGGTTTTGGCCTTATCAAAGTTGTTTTATGCAGCTCAGGTTTTAACAGTGGATGGCTGCCAACGAAACCCAAGCCCACCTGGCTGTTTAGATGTAGTGGAAGAGAACACACACCTGATAATTTCCTCTTTTTTCTTTCTGTCTCTGTCAGAGGAAGCGTTCGGCGCTCAGCACGAGGGTCTGAAGGAGGAGAAAGAATCCCTAACTAAGCTGCAGAAAGAATGCACCGCCAAGAGGTATGTGTAAACCTGTAATTAGCTATTGCTTTATTTCTGCATCGAAAACACATTTTTTCAAATGCATTTATCCCGTTGCCGGGGGCCCACTGAATGATGTGACCCAGTGTGTTGCTCAATGGTATTGAATTGTGATGAGATTACATCCTGCACTCTGCCTCCCACCTTGCTCTTTCAAAACAAGGGGATGTTTTTGTGGCTGGCGCTGCCTATTTATATGTTCTCAGAGTTTGCACTTTGTGCTAAAACCCCTATCAGCCTGTGTTTTGTTTGGCCCGTGGGGAGATGTGTGCGGATGGTGCCGACTCTGGATACAGCTTTGTTTGTCAGGGGAGAACCTGGCAGCCCCAGAGAATACACCAGAGCCCCAGTGAGGCTCACAGGGCCCCACAGACCCCGCACACAGGACATTTATACAGAAAATTGTACATCTGTCCGACATTCATTCCTAAGGAATATCAGTGTTTTTGTTTTCTCATAGAATTATCTATTTTTTTATTTGTTTTTATTTGTTTTACTATAGCAAGGGAAAAGGAATCAGTCAGATTATTGTATAAGTTACTGTAGTAGACATTAATCGATGTGATTACTCTTTTTGAAAATCTAAAAGTACTTCACTTTGCCTTTCTGCACTCCATTTACACTTGTATCTGTGAAACTGTAATCTGCATACAGAGTTGTATCTAAATATGATTTTGACATGATTTCATTACATTTACACCTGGTGTTAGTATGTGTCTCGCATTGAGATCTGATGAAGATCTGATCGCTGTGTCCAGCTCAGGTCACATCCTCCTCATTTGCGCAGGTCCACAAAAACATTAAAGGGGACATAGCATGCAAATTCCACTTTGTTAGTGCTTCTACAGGTTAATGTGGGTATCTGGCATGTCTACCAACCCAAAAACTCTGGGAAAAAAACACTTGCGCGTTTTGTTATGGTTCCTCTAAGTCAGAAACGTCATGCTTGAGTGACTCGATTGAGCTTCCTGGGTTTTGTGTCGTAACAAGGCACTGGAAGTCTCCCTACATGGTCTTGGCCCACCCCCCACCTCATCCCCCCCGCCCCCCCACACTCGTTACGCCGGGTTTACACCGGAGGCTGCGAGGCTGCGAGGCAGCGCAGCGCCGTTCCCAAGCACGCAGCCGCCTGGCTGTTCACACGGGACGAGCATTCCTCCGCTGGTCAGCCCGCGATTCACTCACATGTGGCATTTGTCTGGATCGTTGGGACTGGGAGGCTGCAGCAGTTGCTCGGGCGCGACCGCTCGCTCTCCCATGCGTGAGCTGGAATTTGTGTCAGCGCCACACAGCCAGCAGTGTGGAAGACTTCCGCAGTGTTCAGCACTACTGTAACAGTGGCACAAACACAAACACACAAAATCATGGGGGGAGAGGAGGGAGGGGGGAGCTGGCTCATTAGCATTTAAAGGAACAGGCACTCAAAACAGGTCACTCTGTGGAGGGCTGTTTTATACAGGGTAAAAAGGGTGCTGTTTTAAATGATCCTTGTGGTATTTTGACCAAAGTATGTTACAGACATTTCATTAAGACCCCAAGGAACCATATCAACTTGTGGTAAAATGGGCATGCTATGTCCCCTTTAAACAACAACAAAAAGAAGAAGATACTAGCCGTTCATGACACTGTGTTATTGTGTTTGCTTGTGGTCTGTTGGTGATGTCTTCACTCCTTTCTCAGGTGTCTTGAATAACGTGATGCGTCGGGAAAGGACTGATTCCTCTGTTGACTGACTAGTGGCTTCTAGCTGCCTATCTTGTTTGCACCCACGTACTTGTTTTATGTGGACTGACAACACAATTGCATTTACTCTTGTGTTTATTGTGGTCACAATACATCCCTGACCACCTCAGGAGGTGGTTTGGTTGAATCCCAATCCGTGCTCAGGGCATCTTGGGTGCATTTACAAATGTAATTTCATCTGGTCAAACTCTATCACACTGCACTCTGATCACACAAATCCCATGTTAATGCCAAGTTCAAATGGGGTATTTGTCTGGGAAGTGAGTAACCAAAATTGCCCTCAAATTGTTGTACACATTTTTAAATATAATTTTTGTATTTGTAGATCATGTTATACAGATTTGCGTCCAGTTTGAGTCTGATTTCTCTTCATATGTTTCTTATTTCTTTTCCCACTAATCATCACAACTTTCTCAAAATCCCACTAGTGTGCACCCCTGGTGCAAATAACACATTTTGTTGATTTTTGAAGCTGTAAAAATGTAAATACAATCCTAACAGGAAACCGAAAAATTTGCCTTTCGTGATAAATGGCCTATGCAAAAGTTTTGCTACCTTACTAAGTTAGTACTTTGAAGGGGCCCAATCCCTAAATACTAACATAGCTGTGTCTCACTTCAGAGGCCACCTTCTTCATGGGCTGGGTAGTCCGAAATGAGATGGTACAACTTCACTGCTGTCTAGCAGCAGAGGTCCAGTTAGACACGACAGAAAGTTTAGTTTTTTAACTGTGTGCCATCAGCTATTTGGTTCAGTTGAAGTGTGATGCTGAAGCATGAGATGTCTCATCGCTTGCCATTACATCCTTGAAAAATGGTTTATCACTTAAGTGCAATAAATCCTGGGCTAGTTTGAGCCCGAGAAATATCCACTGGTTGGAGCCTACGTTTCTCGTGGGATAGAAGGATGCATTTGTCAGCAGCGTTTGGAGGAGCCTTCGAAATGGGCGTGCCACTGTCACGCAATCTGTCTTCAAAAGCAGCCTTTGAAGGATAGAGCCCCTTAATTGAGACATAGCTCATAGAAGATATTTGAAAGCAGCTCCACCTCAACCAACTATGATATTACAATGCTGCTTCATGCATTATTAATAGATATGAATTTTCCCACAGAATGAGTTTGACAGTTGACTGTTGACAAATCGGGAAATGCACTTATTTACTTTTCATCAGAGAGCAGGATTAGAATGTCTACACCACATTCATATCTTAAATATGAGGCTGTGGGCAGTCGGTTAGCTTAGCTGTGTCAAATGAGAACAAAATCAATTGTTTGGAACTTTTTCCAAAACTGTTGGATACGAGCAGTGTGTGTGTATTTGCTTACTTCTGGCAGGTAATATGTAAATTACCACAAAGTAGTTTGTTTATGACTGGCATACATTAAGAAGGACAGTGGTGGGAAACTTTAGTTTGCGTGTTTTAGGCAAAGGGTTTGTAAAGGCCTCGCATCATTGTTTAGCCAATTGGAAGTGGCAAGTCCTGCTGGACAGATGTGTTATTTCAGGTCAAACTATCATTACACACCAATCTGTCTCCTCTCTTAGATACACAAAGCAGCCGCACACATGGAAAGGGTAATGATAAGAGACTGCTAACCACAGGCAAAGCCAAATAGGAAATTCATGTGAAAGGCGAGGAGCGTGAATGGGAGGATGCATCACATTCAATAACCATTTTTCCCCCAAAATCTCTTTTCATCTGCATTTAATGATAAGCTCTTACCCACAAGCGGTGGTGTAAGTGTTGGACAGGACACCCGAGGGAGAGACACACACACACACACACACACACACACACACACACACACACACACACACACACACACACACACACACACACACACACACACACACACACACACACACACACACACACACACACACACACACACACACGCCATCCAAACAAAGTTACTCAGACATACGCAGTCACAGGAGCTTGTGTGTGTACTTTTTATTTATTGTTCAAATATTTAAAAGCTTATTTTAGCAACATCTACCTGTAAATACATTTTAATAACATGGTATTATTGAAGACATAAGTTTAAATTCAGAAAGTTTTGAATCATGATGAATTTAATAGTTCAATTGATCTGTGCTAGGTGTCCTTTTTAATCTCGTATTCCATATACTGTACTTTTCCCATAGTCTCTAGCACAGCCACAGCTTTACTTTACATCCAGGTTGTCTCAGGGTTTTTACTGAAAGTATATTGCTGTCAGTCGTGCTGTCAACACACAGCTTTCCAAACAGCTACAGGTGGTAACTCACTTTACATCATTGTAATGCAGCAAATATAGTTTCTACATTACATTTTTTGAATACCATGGAATTTGGAGTATTAAAATATAGGAAACAAAACAATCCCTTTTTTTTCAGACTGTATTGGCTGATAGTTCACTACTTTTTTCGCCCATTGATGTGGCCACACATTGAATCATTACTACTTTGTAATTTATACATTTAATTTTCTTCCTCTTTCATACTTGACTGAATCATTTGGTTGTGTGCCTCGTACAAAGAGAATATTTCACTACACTGAAAACACCATATACTCACTCACTCACTCTGTGTTACATAACTCAGGCCAAACCACAGCTGACACTGACAGCTACTGGGGCAAACACAGAGACTTTTCCACTTTCCATGGGTCATAATTGCTGAACATCTTCCAGCCTGTTTTGATAATGTGACAAGCTGGGGTTGATGGACCCAGCAAAGCTAATTGGGGCTGTCCTGTTATGGATATAGAATGGCCAGTAATTTGGCAGTTGTGTTATTTTACTTGGGTTTTTTTAACAGTCAAACTTAATATAACTCAGTGCTGACTCAGTTAGCACTCTTCCAAGCGTGGCCCAGACAGAAAGCAGACTGGCCTCAGATTGACATTGACCTGCTATCACATCACTACGCAGCCTACACACTGTCTCCCTGTTCATCGTATTTTCCGTTAGCAGTGGGTCCCGGTGGAGCAATAAGCAGCCTGGATGATTTCTACTGCTTATTTCCACTTTTTCCCGTCTCCTCCAGCTACACTTCTTCTCCGACAATCTCATTTCTGCACTTTCTCTAGTCTCTCCTTCGTCCACCGCTCTTTAACTGCAGCCTTTATCTCATAGTGTCGTCCTTGTGTCTGGTTTTGTCTCTCCAGGGAGCAGTTCCTCAAGTCCAACGCTCAGCTCACCTTCCGCTGTCGTCAGCTCCTCTCTGAGCTTTCCTACATCTACCCCATTGATTTGGTGAGTTGGGCCAGATTGCTCTTCTTGTAAACCTGCTGCTCTCATATACAACTAAAGTTTTTAAATGCTGACACCACTAGACAATGACTTAATGATTTAAAACAAGTGCAGGTGCCGGCACAGCTGGGGCTTTTTTTCCCATGCAGCTTTTCATCTTGTCTGGGTTTGTTTCTGCTGTCTGATCATCTTTAATATGAAACCTCTTATTTATATTCCCAGGCTAATCAGTCAGATTATGTCATCTGCGGAGTGAAGCTGCCAAACTCTGAAGACTTTCAAGGTAATTCATTACGTGCCTGCTTGTGTGTTTCAGGGTTACAGGAGGATAAGGTGTGATAAGGCGTGCAGAACAATTGTTATGTCTCAGCTTTAATGCTTATTGAGATGTTTGTCAAAGCAGAACATTTAAAATTTGAAGGCAGCTGATATCATAGATACAGTATCTATGATATC